>NW_027271563.1:1362500-1962500 GCF_040938485.1 Diadema antillarum | reverse complement strand
TCAAAAAGTAATAAACGGATTGGGATGAAACTTGCAGGAAAGGTTGAGAATGACGCAAGTAACAAACGATTAAACTTGTGGTGGTGAACCGAGAATTTTGGGGGAATTTATGAAGGATTTTTGATATTTTGGCAGGTAGGGTCAATGAACTTGGGAGTACAGGCTGTGCGTATTTGAGGTTTGCCTGCGCGCACTAAAGTGCGTGCTGTAGTTTCTGCTAGGGCGAGGCGCGCCGTGCAGCTGAGGGTTTATGACATAACAAAGGCTTCTATATTGGGAATCGGGCAACTTTCAGCACACAATGCTGTAAGTACGGATGGAAACCACTGATATCTCTATGGAAGAACAAGATCAGTGGTGGAAATGAGCTGCATGCTTAGTGGAGGTCTGCGCTCTCAGAGTGCTTTTCTAGTCTTATTTCTGTGTTTTGTCTCTTTGGTATCACATGATGAGAAACATTTGATACTGTATACCAATGATGCACAGGTCTGAGTGCATCAGCAGGAATTGTTTCCATACGGTAACTATGGAATGCTTAATCCAGGAGGCGAAGCCAAGTGGGCTTAGGCTAAAGACATGTGCATCATCTGTGTTATAGAATGGGAACAATTTTCTTGCCAGAAATCCATTTTTTGATTAGGGGCTTATCTTTCGTGATGGCAAATTTACTGGATGCATATCCTTTTGGCTTGCCATTGACAAAAATCTCGAAAACCATGCATCCAGTAATTATTGGATGCATGGTAATAGTACTGGATGCATGGTTTTCTAGCCAATAGGCATCTATTATTGAGTGCACGAACGCTTGCTTAGTGCAGAAACCTTTACAAGTGCGCGATAACATGTTTACAGTGGCTGTCCTCTGTGAGGCAGCGTGCGGCCAGTAAAAAATCAACCCATAGCTTTCGACCACTTAGGTTGCAGGATTTTCGCTACCCATTCTATAATTGTTGTTATCGTCATTATCATCATTATCAAGATTTTTCTATTGTTGTTACCATTCTGTTTTGTAATCACTGTATTCTCTGTATGACATCTCAGCCCCCAGGAGCCCCCTCCTCCTCCGCCTCCGGAGCCGGCCTGGAGTGAGATGGAGTCCGATGTGGACCACCTGACAGACGCCACCTTTAAAACTTTCACCAAGAAGAAGAAGCATGTTCTGGTCATGTTCTACGCCCCATGTTAGTGTACCAATCCTCTCGTAGTCTTGTCATAAGCTAGGCTTTAACAACACCTGGATTTGACATCAAATTTTTGTCGAGTGGTCATGTCTTTAACTGTAGGCCCTTCTTACAGACTTTGAATATACAGTCAACTTCGGATAACTCGAATTCGTCGGGACTGAAGAAAATGGTTCGAGGTATGCGAAATTCGAGGTACGCGTACGTACGTCGAATTTTCTTCGACTTTTCCGACGTTCATCGATGTTCAACGTGGTATCTGTTATAGTGCCTACCGATTGTTTGCATGCTTGTCAATTGGAATTGAATCGACTTTTATATGAATGAATTGAATGAAAATCGGAATTGAAATAAAAATTTCAGAAAAGAAGATTTTGGTGGCCCTATCGCGCCACCAAAAAAAATCGGATGTTTGCCTTTACTTTTGAAAATGAACAGCGGTAACAATCGACTCCGTAAGATACTAAAAAAAATGTCGGATGTTTGCGCATACTTTTGGAAATGAAAAACGATAAGACTCAGCTCCGTATGGTGCTAGAACTAATGTCAGATATTTGATTTTGCGGTTGGAAATGAATAAGGATAACATTCGGCTCCGGAAGACGCTGAAATAAATGTCGAATATTTGCTTTGACGTTCGGAAATGAAAAACAATATTCAACTCCGTACGATGGTTAGATAAGTGTCGGATGTTTCCTTATACTTTCGAAAGGAAATAGCAATAACATTCGGCTCCGGAAGATGCTAAAATGAATGTCAGATGATCGCTTTTATGTTCGGAAGTTGCAGTAATATTCTGCTCCATACGATGCTAAAATAACTGTCTGATGTTTGCTTTTAAATTTCGAAACTAATGACAGTAACATTCAGCTGCGTTCAATGGTTAAATTAATGTTTGATGTTTGCTTTGACGTTCGGAAATGAGTAACAATAACATTCAACTCCTTACGATGATGAAATAAATGCTAGATGTTTGCTTTTACGTTCGAAAGTAAATGGCAATAACATTCAGCTCCGGAAGATGCTAAAATACATCTCGAATGATGGCTTTTACGTTTGGCATGTTTGGAAGTGAATAGCAGTAACATTCTGCCCCATATGATGCTAAAAGAAAGATTGGATATTTGCTATTACATTTCGAAATGAATAATAGTAACATTCAGCTACGTTTGATGGTAAAATAAACGTCTGATGTCAGCTTCGACGTTCAAAAATGAAAAACAGTAACATACGGCTCTGTACGATGATAAAATAATTGTCAGATGATTCATTTCACTTTCGGAAGTGGACAGCGGTAACATTCGGCTCCGTACGATGATAAGATAAATGTCGTATGTTTGAAATGAATAACGGTAATATTCTGCTTCGTATACGATGCAAAAATAAATGACAGATTGTTGCTTTTACATTTGGAAATGATTAACGGTATTAATCCGCTCAGTTAGATACTGAAACAAATAGCGGATGTTTGCTTTCACGTTTGGAATTGTATAAGGATAGCATTCAGCTCCGTAAGATGCTAAAATGAATGTCGCTTGTTTGCATTTCAAACGTAAGTTTTGACCTCCTAAATATATAGGCATCAACTTTTATAATAATCTATACGCCTCTTTGCTAAATCTTAAAACACAGAATAAGATGATTGGATTTTCTATTCATTTGTTTAAGACATGGGCATCTGTATCACTTTAATAATGTTTAATATTCATTTTTCTTTGTTTAGTAGGACCGATTTAGTTTTTCTAATGTTTTTCTCCATTTTTTTTTTGTGTCGCCAGATTTTAATTTCGAGTATAAAATTCGACCACCAAAAAATAAAAATCAGTGATACTGGTGGCCCGATAAAAGTTAGTGTGGAGCCCTGTCTCTTCTATTCTTTATTATGCTCGGCCTATACTTCCACATCAATTTCCACAATATTTTCATAATCGCATTGCTGAAAAAAAAAATCAGTGCTTGCGTTCTCGGGGAAGAATAAATGAAACATACTTCGTGAAAGGCAAAAAAAAAAAGTTAAAAAAGGCACGACGCAGGAGATTGATGTTTGGACAGTGGACCGTGATTAATGCCAAAGATATAACTCTCAACACCTACGCAGGTACGCCACGACGGTTAAGAAATCTACGCGCACGGTATGACTATCATGATCAAGAATTAAAACACAATGGTTAAAGAAAAGAAGATGATGGGGCAGAGCGTAGTGCTATCGTAAGCACTCCATTGGCAAGGGTGCTATGTGCATACCCTGTACGTAGGTAGGTAGGTGTTGGGGATTTTTCTTGTCAGCTGTGTACCGGGCATTTCTTTGGGCGCGCGATTGTGATGTTCTGGTCGGGAATAGTCGAGTGTGAAAAGATTTTTGACATGTCTTCTTCGCTGTCCACGTGCGCTTAATCGGAGATGCTGAGTGATGTTTGCAATTTCGATTTGAGCTACGTGCTGGGAAAAACAATAAGTTAATTAAGATCGGGACAGTAGATTTCACTTCGAGGTAACCGAACTTCGAGTTATTTTCTTCAAGCTACGCGAATTTTGATACACGGAAACTCCATAGGAACAATCGGGACTTTAATTTTGCCCCCGAGGTAAGTGATATTTGTTTTTCTTTTTTAATGTTTTGAATGCAGTCATGTTACATTATTTCTTTTTTAAACAAAACAGATACACTCTTTCTCAACATCACAAGTGTTGCTCTTTAATATATCATTGTAGCATGATTTCTTATATTATTATATCTCCCCTTTGTATTTTCTTTTCAAATTCTGCAGGGTGTGGACACTGCAAGAAGGCAAAACCAGAATTTATGGCAGCCGCTGAAAAATTTAGAGACGAAAATAAAGTGAGCAATGTGGGCTTCTACTTACTTCCATTCTCTTTCTTCTTTGACTTCCACTGCGACTAACATGAACTGTGCCTAGTACCCAAAATGAAAAGATTTATTTGAAGTGCATCATAAGTTTGCCTTTCAAGAACTTCAAAGGCATCTAAAAATTATTTCATATTACTGTGATAAGTATGCAATGTAGTTTGCTTTACATGTGGCCTTTGTCGCATTGCAAAAGTGTTACATATTTGTGTTGTGTGAAATTCCTTTCGTGTGATTGTTTTCTCTGCTGAAATGGGTAGCAGATAGCACACTCTTCCCAATATGTAAAATAGTGAAAGTTTCAATTCACAGGCATTATTTTGTTCCATCCTTTTTTGTGAGGTAACTTCAGAGAAATATATCCTTATCTTTGGATAACAAATGTATTGACATCATAGGAATGGCATCAGGATGTATGTATCTGTACTTATTTGTTTGTGTTAGCCTGTTCCCTACAAGGATAAGAAAGTCCAGTTGACTTTGGCTGGATGCCCCTCGTTTTGGGAGGGAATGGGTTAAAATCTTGCCTACAACAGGAGTTAGGTTTCTGTTGACCTTTAACTTTGTGGGCAAGTTTTCATCCACTCTTGAGGATTCTGTCAAGCCATGTGATCATTGACACTATCTCTCATTGCTGTCTGACTGTCTTTCAGTCACTGGACTGAAGATAGGTGACAAATTTTAAAGTGTACCAATACCCTGAGTATTATGTTTGCTGTATTTTGTAGAATATACTTGAGACATGCCCTCTGCAAAATATTAGAATTTTTTTGTCTCTCCTGTTTTCACTTATTGGAGTTTGAATGTAAAATATACAAAAACAAACACAACTTAAAGGGACATTCCAGACGATTTTCATAGTTTCACATCATGTAGTACATAAATCGACAACTCAATGTATAGATTTGTGGATTTCATTGTGGTTTTTTTTAACAGAGAAACAATACTTTGAAAAACCTTTAACAAATTACACTGAACAAGGATGATGACATAGGAGGTTCACATATTTCAGAAATGTAGCAGTGTAATTCCATTACAATACCGCTTGCTTGCGAGTTCACCTGTGTCTAATCTATGCATGCCTTCTTCTTTTGTTCTGCTTCCTTGAGCCCTAACTCATGCATTCCTATGGTGACTCTGCCATGTCATCTTCCTTGTTTATTGCAATTTGTTCTAAATTTCAAAAAATATTCTTATTCTTCAACCCAATCATCACAAATTCTGAAACTCTGTCCTCAGTATAACTTATTTATAGTTGTTCTGATGTAAAAATCTGAAAATCATGCGGAGGTCTCCTTTAAAATAGACTAGTCGATCTACCAATTCTTTCAAACTGATTACGCCATCAATATTTTTATCCCAAATACGTCTTGAACGATTGTGATATTCAATGCCTGTGCACGTTCAGATCGACATGGAATCTCGATATTATTTGCAAAAAGCGTATTCATATAGCTGGAACGTGCACACATTGGTACCGGTGCTTACAGAGCCAAACTTAAAATGCGTGGAGCAGAAGTGCCAAATTGTTATAGAGATATGATCTGATTTATTGAAATATGTATACTTTCAGGGGCTATCTCAGGTGAATTATGGCTGATTTTTGTGTATTGTCACAAATTTGATTTCAAGGGTATTGAGGTAAACTTTAAGGTTGGTATAAGCCTAATTTTTGTTGTATGATCATCCCCATCCGATGAAAGTTTTCTGTGATGTTTTGCCTGTTTAACATTTTGTCTAATCTGTTTGTGTTGCATTATTATGTAGTAATTATGTAGTAATTATGTTTCAAATACCTTGAATACTATGCACATGATGACATTATGACAACTCTGTGTTGCAGGTTTCTTTTGCTGCAGTCGACTGCACGATAGACAAAGAGACATGTAACAGCTTTGAAGTGGGCGGCTATCCAACGATAAAATACTTCAACTACGGGAAATTTGCGCAGGATTATGCCAGTGGCAGGGAGGTGAGATCTTTGTTGAGACATGTTGGGATTTAAATGTGGCACGACTCCTTCATCTTTGTTGTGATGTGTTATTTTGTCATACATTGCAGAAGAGCGGACTGATTTATTTCATTGGTCACTTGTCGTGACAATATGCAACAAAGACATTGGTTTCCATTCAGATGTTATGCAGGTGGTTAATTAATCATCAGTAGGAGAAACAGAAAATGATATCATAATTAATAAAGATAAATGATATAGTCAGGAAAGAATTAAAGGGATGGTATACATTGTAGTTTTGGTTGTGATGGACTTCAGGTTTCCAACTTTGTAGAGAGATAATGAGAACCCTCTTATGAAATAGGAAAGAGATACAATTCTAAGAGGAATTCAAAATTCATTTGATAAAATTGGTTTTGAAATGGCAGAGATATCCCAAAACAAAGTCGTCCTAATAAAAGGTGGGACCCATATTTTATTAGGACCACTTTGTTCTACTTTGATTTTGGATATCTCGGCCATTTCAAAACTGATATTTATCAAATAAACTTTGAATTACTCTTAGAATTGTATGCTTTTCAACATTTCATAAGTTGGTTCTACTTATCTTGCAAAAAGTTAAAATCTGAATCCCCCTTCTCAGCCAAAGCTATACTACCCCTTTAAAAAAACCCAGGATATGAAAGATGTGTTCAAGTTTAGTTGATGGTAGAGTCTTATATGATCCTGGATTTCAATCTTTCTGCTATTAACTCCAGGAGGAAGACTTTTTGCGCTTCATGCAAAACCAGGTGGATCCAGGCTCCGCCCCCGCCCAGCCCCCTCCTCCGCCCCCTGAGAACTTCTGGGAGGAGCTGGACGGTGGCGAGAACGTCCATCAACTGGACGACGTGTCGTTCAGCCACTTCATCGGCGTTAACCCATCAGTACTCGTCATGTTTTACGCACCCTGTGAGTCATGCATGACACACAGTTGTGTTGTCCTTATCAAACCTTTGTGTGCTTTGAGTGTTGATTGACATAGATAAACCCCATAGTGTTGTACACACTGTCCAAAGTCCTTGACATAGAAAGGGTTAGTGTACCTAACTTATGCATTCTATATAAGTGCAACTGACTGCTTTAACAAACTAGAATCACATGCTCACCTTTGTATTTAAGTTTGGCTCTGACAACTGGAAACGTCTGACAACCGAAGGCTTGCCTGACCTAGGAACAAATTATGCTTACAACAGGAGAGAACTTGAAGGGTGGAAAAGGATGAGCCATGTAGCTTTTTGCTCAACTAGAAAATATTCACAAGTTTATACAGAGTAGTATTAGTAAGATGTCCAGTGGTGTCTACCTCCTAGAGTCCTTTTCACACAAAGCTGTGGCCAGGTTGATTATGAAACAACAAACAAGTCAACAGTACAGTAGTGTATACGCCAAATATTTTGCGAGGTTTTTATTTTCACAAATTTTGCGAGTCGGGTGCTATTTGCGAATTTAAAGTCAAGCAAAAATATTAACTCTGATCCCAGTAGGAATGTGACGTGCACATATACATATCTCCGCTCAGTACAGTACTCCACGATTGCGAATGTAACCATGTGCAAAATTGTCGGGAAGTCGCGATTTGCGAAAATTTAGACTCACTAGATATAAGGCGTATACAGTACCTCATCTCTCAGCCTTTGGTAGCTTTGTAATTCATTCTCTCATTTTTCAGATGTGGTTTGTGTTGCCAGTAGCAACTACTCCCATTAATTGGATAAACTCTAACATTAACAGAGCACAACCACAAAAGACAAACAGCACAACTTGCCAGTAGAAGCTACGCAGCATGGAATGTCCATAGAACAGTCAAACCTGCGTATAATGACCACTCAAGGGAATAATAAAGAAATGGTCTTTACAGACAGGTGACATCCCTAGTCATAAGACATCATTACTTGACCCAATTCCCATGAGAGTCTGAAACCTCCCTAGACTTTATATGGGAACCATCAGGCTTCCATACAATTCAATTCTCTTCCTCATTCTCTGTCTCTGTGTGTCTGTTAGTCTCTGTCTGTCTGTCTGTCTGTCTGTCTGTCTCTGTCTGTCTGTCTCTGTCCCACTCTCTTTCTCTCCCTTCTCTCAAGTTATGTTCAAATGCTGTGTGACTTTTACCTTTTTGCGTAATTTTTTCCCTAGGGTGTGGACACTGTAAGCGAATGAAACCTGCATACGCGGAGGCAGCCACATTAGCAAAGGAAAGAAATGTAAGTATTTGTTCATGCCACTTTTCTTCCTCAATGCTGTTGTGGTTGCCATTTTTTTTAAACCCTTCTGATTCTTAATTCAGTGGTTGATCCAGATGGGGGCCCGCCAGGCATGCGCCCCTTCTTTATTTTTGGTTGAAACAAAAGAATAAGTAGAAAAAAAGGGGGTGTGCTTCCCCCCCCCCCCTTTAATTTTGTAAAGGCGCCTCCCCTTTACGGAATTCCTGAATCCGCCCCTGTAATTGATAGTATGACGGCTTTCTCATTCTTCTGACAGATATACTAAATGATTTTTTTTCAGCCAAGCATTGATCTGTTTTTATGCTGGCTGATGTACTACTTTACACTGTAAGGTTCAGGGTCCAGAAACTGATGCACAGCTGCCGGCTTTTGTGTTTTCAGGATATTTTTTTTTCTTCATCAGGAGTTAGAATCTGTATTGTTGAAATGGAAAATATGTTGTTGTTTTTTTCAAGGATTTAATATTGCATGCGCTGTATGAGCCCCTTTCCCATTTTGAACCCAAATAAATATGATATTTTCCTCTTTAGAGTATGTGGTGTGTCATCACTTTATCCGTATAAAGTCAGAGATCATGAATAGAAGAAAAATGCACATAAAACCGACTTTGGCAATTTCACTTCCAGTTTTCCAACCTTAATTTCATTTAAAAAAAAATATTTTCCATGCAATGAAGTGAGAAAATTACATATCAATTAAAACTGAGCATCTGGCAAATTCCTATATGCCCAAAACCAACAAATTATTTTCCCAACAGTATATGGCTTTTTGTGATGACACATCACATTTTGTGTTTGTCATGTATCAGTATATGTTTGTACATGTATCAACAACCGTGCTGATGTTATTACTTTGCTACTGTATTCATTGAGATATTGAGATTAAGCCAGTCTGTGCATGAAGAGAAGAGAATACCTTTGGATTTGTCTCAAGTGTTCATGTCATAAATGTCCCTGATTGATTTCAGTTACCAGGAAAATTTGCTGCGGTTGATGCGACCACGTCAGTATTAACCTCATCAAGATTTGAAATCAAGGGATTCCCAACAAGTGAGTGTGTGCATTTTGCTGTCATACTGACAGTGATGATGATGATGATGATGATGATGATGATGATGATGATGATGATGATGATGGAAATGATGTGATAATTATGGCAGTGATGATAATGATTGTGATGATGATGGTGGTGAGGGTTGCTGAGGATGAGGGTGGTGATGATTATGATGATGGTGGTGGTAGTGATAGTGGTAATAATGACAGTCATGGTAGTAATGGTGATGATGTTTATCTTTATTTGTTCATTCTTCACGGTAGTCTTTACTTTTGTGTCACATTTCATGGTGTTGTTTTCTCATGTGTCAGATGTTCAAACACACCCTTCAATTTTTACAGTAGTTTTCATAAGTAACATGTTTCATGCAATTAACAAATATTATTTCTGGTAACTTAAAGGACAAGTTCACCTTCATAAACATAAGGATTGAGAGAATGCAACAATATTAGTAGAACACATCAGTGAAAGTTTGAGGAAAATTGGACAATCGATGCAAAAGTTAGGAATTTTTAAAATTTTTGTGTTGGAACCGCTGGATGAGGAGACTACTACAGCTTGTGAGTCATATGCGTACAACAGTATAAAGAAAATGTAAAAGAAAATTCAACATATTTTCACTTTTTTCGCATAATAAAAGAGCTCTTGACTTGCCTCTTTCTAAGGGCAGGGGGAATAATATTACCCATAACATTTGTCGGTAACGAGTCAGGGGAATGTGTACTTTTTTCAAAAGATGGCATTTTGTGAAATTCTGTTTATATTTTCCTTATATTGTTGTACGCATGTGACATCTAAGTTATTCATACACTGGAGTAGTCTTCTCATCCAGCGGTTACTGCACAAAAACTTCAAAAATTCATAACTTTTGAACGGATTGTCTGATTTTCCTCAAACTTTCAATGATGTGTTCTACTAATATTGCTACATTCTCTCAATCCTTATGTTTATGAAGGTGAACTTGTCCTTTAAAAGAGTTGGCGTGCTCCTGAAGCTGTGATAATATATGCAATCAACTCTTCTTTTTTTTGTGATTATATACCTCCTTTCATTTTCCCCTCCTATAATCATCTTCCCTGGATATCATCTATGCACCCTGCCGTATTGACAACAGTAAAATATTTTAAGTAAGTATATTCATTCATTTGATTTCTCTCATTATTTATGATATAGACACAATCAAGATTAAAACATATTGCTGCATATGGGAATTCCTTATTATCCCAAAAGTCATTTACAACAACTGACATGTTTCCATGGCAGCTGCTTTTTTGATATGCACCAATCTATGTGATGTATCTTCAAACAAAATGCAAAGCAAAATTAAAAGCAACAGAAGAATACAAAGAATGATTTGAAATTTCTTTTTTAACGCTATCATTGTAGTAACTCAAAAGGTAAAACATGGTAGGTGGAGGGAAAAAGCAACAATAAAAGGTGTGCTAGTATCATTGAACTTTTTTTATACAAATACATGTACAATATATTCTTGATGATTACTGGTCTTCAAATCCTCCTGGCAGTAATCCCACACCATATCCACATGCATCAATCTATTTGACATGTGAATGGGCTAAATGTGGGATAAATCATGTTAAAAATATACCCAGTCAGCTTTTGTGTAGCTAAGGTTACATTACAAGTTTGATATGATTCATATGCATTGCTGTTCCCTTTTAGTCTCTTGGTTTATGGTTTTGCACAGTGTTTACTCTTCGTCATTCGAGGTCACAGGAATTTGGGCCAGGGTTCTATGCTCTTTTGATATTTTTTCTTTTTCCCTCAGTAAAGCATTAATAACTTTCACGAGAGCGATGACCACGTTAAGCTGCTGGGCAAGTTAATGCATTCCCGCCCCCATACACACGAGTAAATCCTTTTGATGTGA
The DNA here is from genome assembly GCF_040938485.1 of Diadema antillarum. Classification (NCBI taxonomy): domain Eukaryota; kingdom Metazoa; phylum Echinodermata; class Echinoidea; order Diadematoida; family Diadematidae; genus Diadema; species Diadema antillarum. The sequence continues at coordinate 1,951,294 of NW_027271563.1, read as the reverse complement.
ACTTTGAAAGAATGTGCCTGTAAGAGCTAAGCCGAGCAGGATTATGTGGCAGTCTGCCTATGGATTAAATGGGAGGGACTTTCTGTTGCATTGAAATCTGTGAATATATCATTCCAGAAAAATTAGCATCTCTCCCTTTTTGGATTTATGCTGTGATGTTGCAGATAGATTTGTTCATGTTTGTTGGCTATGCCAATCTTTTACCTAGCTCTGGTTGTGACACTTCATAGTTTGAACACTTTGATGGTGCGATAATGCCATCTGATAGTTACTGATCGTGCAGTGTGGTATAATACTTCTGTCTTTGCTGTAATTTATGACGTGCATTTTAAACGTGGAGGCTTTCCATGTGAGAGCCAACTTATTTGGAAAATTATGTATTTTATTTGTTGTATTAACTCAAGTTACACCTTTCTGAAAGAATTGTTGTTGAACATATTTGTTCAGCAGTCTTTCATTATGCATACATTTCCTGTTGAGAAGGTGATTCCAGACAGGGACAGAACACTTTTCCATACTCTAATCAGAGTTCTGTCATTGCTACAAGTGGTTCATAAATGTGGGTAGGGAAAAAAATGGATAGGGCAAGGTTCACGCTAAAACTAAAGCTTGTTTCCTCTTTATTTTAATCAGTAAAATGCGAGCATGTAACTTTGGCAGAAAGCCAAAAGCTTGGTTGTACATCTTCAACAATTTCCCAGATCATTCTATAAAGAATATTTACCCAACATCCTAGGCTCATCTCACTATTAAAAGCAAAACATATAGCATGTAAAATAATGACAGGTATCTGTAAGCATTATGTCACCGCTCTCTCTGTGTGGAATTGTGATTTTTAAGTCTGCTCATTTTAAGTATGGTTTTTCCATCTCTGTTTTACTCTTTACAGAAATGGAGTGGAGGATATCCAGTATTCTGGAGGCAGAACCACAGATGCCCTTCTGGAGTTCATGAGAGAGTGAGTTGGGACCTTATGGCGCACCGCATGAAATGTCATGGAGCAGTAACTACACCTACCAACTCTCACGCATTAGGCATGAGACGTGCATCTAAGGAGTCGATCTGATGCTGACATGCCAGACAAACTTTTTTTTTTTTGGTCACACCTCACAACAGCAAAAACATAACAAAACAAAAAGGACAGAAAAGACCGTGGATTTCCAACCACCCAAAAATTCAAATTTTGAGACATTTTTTTTTAATCAGAAAAAATATATAGTATGCACCAGATCCCACAATTTACAGCTTAAAAATACTAAAGCTCCTTACTGTCCTTCCCACATTGATATGTTGCAAAATCTCACATCTACCAGCTTTCTAACCTCGGTGCCTGTCACATTTTATGGTCACCAAGGTAACCATGAGAAATTGGATATAGTGCGTGGGCTTTGGTGTTGTGTGCAGTTGTGGCATATATTCCCCAAGGTCCCTTATGTGACCTGGCATACATGTATCCAGGGTAAAATCAATTATATCACATCTTTCCTTAATTGGTCATGAGTCTCGTATGCACTATTGATGACTTAGTGGTCATTACGATACTGTCACCATGTTGGAGGAGGGAGTTTTGCGTATCCTCTAACAGGCTGTGGTTTCTTGGGACTTGTTTCATCATACAAACTTAATGATAATGAGGAAGATGATGATGGTGATGATGATAATGATGATGGTGACAATGCTGATAATGATGGCAATAGTGATGATGATGATAAAAATGATTTTAATAATACCAAGAGTATCACATGTTAATTAAAAGGATAATATGATACCAGAGAGACCATAATAAGGATGTCGGATAACATTTACTCAGTTTGTTTCGTTGGTACCCTCAGAGATATGCATGATTGACTAATAACTCGACGTCACCCTCATGACGATGATTCTTATCCCTCATCCTTCAGTCCCTCCAACATGCCTCCCCCGCCCTCGGCGGAGCCGGCCTGGAGCGACGTCCCCAGCGACGTCCACCACCTGACCACTCAGACGTTTGCGGGCTTCCTGCAGGAACGCACCCACGTGCTGGTCATGTTCTACGCCCCCTGGTGTGGTCACTGCAAGGCTGCCAAGCCGGCCTACATGGAGGCGGCAGAGAAACTGAAAGAAATGCCAGACAGGGCGCTTGCCGCTGTCGACTGCACCGTGGAAAAGGGTGAGTTTACTGTAAAACCAGAAATATTCATGGCATGGAACTTTCACAAATTGGAGCCAATGGCCTTTCTTAATGACATGAAACTTTATCAAATTGCCATTGTGTCGTTATGTTTTTGAGTTGTCCGTCTGTCTGTCTGTCTGTCTGTCCATCTGCCCGTCCATCTTTCCATCTTTCCTTCCGTCTGTAATTGATTTTGTGGATAGCGCCATTATGAATTGACAGTAAAAAAGGCCCTTAGAGCAATACACTTTTGTTTTCTCATATATTTCTGAGATTTCTGACAATTAGTAATGCCTTGTAGAGAAGACATCCATGTGGCTCTGTATGGCAGATATGTATTAAAAAAAAAAAAATGGCCAACCACCTGTGTATAGTGGCCACCTGTTTACAAAGGTCACCTCTTAATATATACCTTGAGAGGCTTCTACCTGCAGTGTGGACTGTATAATGTTGTTATTTTGTTCTTTTGTCTCCCCTCTTCCCCGTCTCTATTCACCAGCGCTGTGCAGTGACTATGACGTGACGGGCTTCCCGACCTTCAACTTCTTCAGCAGCGGTCGGTTTGTGGAGCGATACAACGGAGGGAGAATGGCCAAGGACTTCGAGCTGTACATGATAAACCTTCTGGATGAATTGATCGTTCAGGAGGACGCCGCCGAAACCGATTATGATTCCGAAGTGGCAGAAAAATTAGCCGCAGAAAAATTAGCCTCGACGGAGCAGAGAGAAGAGCTTTGATGACATGCAAAGGGGGAAAAATAGGAAAAAAATTTTTAATTGCACAGACACAGTAGGTATGTCCTTCAAAACTGAAAGCAGTCTTTATGTGGAAGGACTTCAGAGTGAGGTTGAGTTTTGTTCTTGTATGCTCTCATAGGGCTTTTGTGTTTCGTCATGTTGTAAAGTTCTGTGAGCCAGTAGCCAGTAACCCTGTTACTGCTGGAAATAATTACTGCCCCTCAACTATTCCCGAAATTCCCGTAAATGCCACTCAGGTTTTGTGGAGGGGTTGTGCAGTGGCATTTACTCCCCTGACCTTTGACCTGGGCAAATATCGTATTCCCTGCAGCTGTCAGCTGCACTAAAGTTCTGTTGACGTGACGTTTGAAGATTGGCATGTGACATGGTGCAAGACTCGGCAAGTGCATACATGCTAACCATCGACAGTGTCAGTATCATTGCAATTGATAGACAAATTTCCCGTAAGTGAGTATATACGCCCATGATTTTTTTTTATCATGGCTACTGCTAAAACACTGATCAATTCAGTGCTTATTTACATCAATGTAGGGCAATTTTTCAATCGAGTTGCAGTGAAAAACATCTCGACAGAAGAATTTCATGAATTTGAGTAAGTGTCATTATCTTTGTATGAATTTGTCATGTGGACAATCCAGCAACACCACAAAAATCGACCAGTAATGTGATGGCAAGTAGTGTGTGTTTCTGTAAATTGGTAGTGCTGTCCCTTTGCTTTCACTTTCATTAACACAAGAATGCAAACACAAGATCCCTCTTTCGCCACTCTTTAACTTGTCAAGTTTCAGCTTTTTTAACCCGTTGTCTATGGGAACCGGGTGCCCCTTGTCTTGAAGCAATGGGAATTCGAGTGATCTCGGAAACAACGGGTTAAATGACATTCACTTGAATCCAGTTAGATGTAGATTATTGGCACATTAACAATAGGCACATGTGCATTCATGTGATTGTACTATAGTGAAGTCTGTTTTGATTTGTGATGTTGTTTGATATGATTTTTTTTTTTTTTTTGTTATTAGTTACATTTAATTAGACCCTGAAGTAGGATTTTGAAGATTCTGCTCTTGAAGAAGGTTGATGAAGGGAAAAACAAATCTTGAAGGTATTGCACTTGCGTTTGATATTCTTTCTCCATGTACTGGTTCTGAATTATGCTCTGTGAGGGTATTTGTGACCCGCCACGACAAAAGGATCCTAAAGTCGCTGATGGCTGAGCCGAGAAAATTGAGTTTGAAGTCAGATCATCAAAATCGGTCAAAAATGATCTGATTTCTGTTTTTGGCAAAATCTTGTCGTACAATCTATCGTCTATCATCTGCCGAAATTTCGAAGCTAAATGATCAATGGAAAGGCAAGAAATTAGCTTTTTCCTGGGCCATGATTTTCCGACTTTCAATGCAACAGAATCGTGTGCTAAGATTTGGATTTAGCGCCGCAGCTAGACTCCGCCCCTAGCAGCGAGGGAGTGATCTTCTCAGTCAGTGCGTTGCATCTTGGTTACTGATTGGTTGCCCGTAGACCACTGGCGCTAAGCTTGAATGAACATCGCGGAGGTTGCGAGGAGCATACTTTCTGTTGTCAAGTGGTGAAAATTGTCTTACCACCCCTTGATCATAATAGCATGGGAAGGAAAACTGTGGAGGCGGTTTTCTCGAAGTGCTGATTTCCTAAACCACTTGGCATGCGATTATAAAATCATCAATGTCTCTGCAACTGGGTACTTTTATGAGTCATGTTATATATGAGATTGTAGTGGAAGAGAAAGGGAATAATGTCATGCCATTTTCAGAAAGTTGTCGTCTCCCCACTTTCGGATCCTTTTGTTGTAGTGGGTCACATTTTCTTGTTTCTTTTACAAAGCCTTTGAGGTAGAGTTGACAACGTGTACTTGTGAGCCATTCTCTCTGTTGCTGTTCTGTCAACAGTTGATCAGTCTTTCATTTCTATGCTGTCATATTTCAGAAAATACAAAGCTAAATATTCTACGTTATCAATAATTATTGATAAAGAATACAGTGGACTGTCATTACTAGGATTTCATCAGGGCCAGTGACGTCAATTTGCTATATCTACAAAGAAACTGAACTTTTTCGGGGAAAAATTACTTTGTTGTAGTGAGAGTTTGTTATATCATTATTCTTACTGGTAGAGTTAAGAGTTTGCATATTTGTTGTATTATGATAATGCCTCCAATGTGGGTACCAGTATTGATATTCAGTCCCGACCACTGTACACATTAATGCAAGAAAATGACAGACTGCAGGGAATATTGATGATCAGTGAACTGGAGGTCCACAAAAAAAAACGAAAGCAAAAACAAATCGATCGTTCTTTCAGAATCTTGGTGGACTGACCAAAGTGTGGACAAGTCTGGTGTGTGAACCAAGTGATTTGTCAAGCCTGTGCGGTAAGATGGGGCTGGATTTGGGCAATTTTTGCTCAGGGGTACATGAGACTTGTGTGTGAAAAGTTGTGTCAGAACAGCATAATTCGTTGTCGAGTCTTCCACGTTTAGGGATGTTCACATGAATTTTGATAATTCATTTTTGGATTATTGTAGGAGGACTGGTTGATGACATGTGGTTGTCCGTCCTCCAAGGAAAATTGCAGGTTTCAGAATAATTATGTCTGTTCTCCACTGACATCTCTAGGCAAGTGTTAATTACTGTAGATCTCTTACCCTTTTATGACCTTCAGCGACCTGTTCGTATACAACAGTAATGGTCTGTTGGGATTGTGGTCATGAATGGGCTAAGATATGATTGGGATAAATTATGGGGCTGTTCAGACTATGGGGGAGGATCGATGGAATAATTTTCTTTATCTTCTCTCCATTGAATGCAACATTTGCCACATCCTTTCCAGCAGTTCAGAAAGACGAAACTGTGCAAGCAAACATCTTTTGTGTTCAATACAACTTGTGTTTTTCCCCCTCTTGTTATGTATCAACTAATGCAAATATTTCCTGGGTTTACACAAAAGGTTTTTTCTTTGCAAAGTAAGGCTGAATATATTCACTCTCATTGACTCCATAGTTAGTATGGATAACTTCTTTGTGTGCCATTTAATATGTGGATGATGGGTGTGTGTAGATCATCACATTTCCAGAGTGGAAGCACAAAGAAAAATGACAAAGCTTAGATTTCATGTATAGTGAGTTTATCCATATCTAGCTGTAACACAGAGACCGGGGTGGACGATAGTCCTTGTCGCTGAAAGCTGCCGTACAGGATTCATGATAAACTGTAAACATGACATGTCATCAGTGATGTAGGATGGCATTGCATAAAAAAATGGTGATCATGGTTTTCATTGTTTGAGACTTGTTTCATTATTTTTACTGTTTCTTTTTTTTTCTGCATTGAATATCTGTGACATTTCTTGAAATGCGCTTTTCTGGACATTTATATTTCATGTCGATATTTTAGACTTTGAGAGAAATTCTATGACAGTTTCTCGTTCTTTTCTGTCCATTTATTGGTATTTTGTTATTATTATTATCATCATGGTAAAGGTGATTACCAGAATACCAGTTGCATCAGTATGTTCCAGAGCGGTTTTTTTTCTCTCTCTCTCAAATGTCACTTCAACCTCTTCCATTTTTTAGAATTGAACCCGTGTGCCTTGTTCAAACAAAATAATGAAAAGGAAATAAAAGCAGGCCATTATGGTCAGAATCATTCATGCTCTCTTTGTTCTTTCAAAAGTTTACAGAAGAATCGAAAATATGTGATGAAAAGGAGGAACTTTTACATGGTGACAATAAACTACCAACTTTAACAACGAAGCATAGGGTGTCTTCTAGTTCCTTGATTTTGTGCAGTCACACTGGTGGTTGTTGGATGTGGCATTTCTATGTGTGTTTTGTGATGAAGAATGATCTTGGGGTTGCGTATCGAAAATTGATTGCAGGTTGATTGCTAATGCATGCAAGAAATGTAAGGAGGCAAAGAAAGTGAGAAGTGTCAAAGGAGTTTTAGTGTGGCAGTTATGGCTCCGAGTTCCAACCTATCTGATCACCAGTTCACAGTTAACGATAGTTCAAATCACCCCAAATTTCAAACCGTCAGAACAAAGCAGTTGAAAGCTAGATATCACCCACTTACGTAAATCAACTTGTGTTTATGTTAACAAACTCCCGTGCATGTGTTAAATATCTTTTTCACTGCAATGCAAAGAAGCCGTTCAGGTGCTATCCGTGACATTGCTCGGTACAACTCTACGACTCATTACGCTGTTTTTCCATTTGAAATTAATCTGCTCATGCGCAGGAAGTACTAGTAGATGGTAACTTCGAAATGGCTTCAGGCTTTAATACGTACATTGCCCGCTACGCTAGAAACCCGAGTTTGTGGACGCACGCGTCGTTGATGAGTGTGTGTGTGTTCTTACAGTGTTTACTTCTTCTTGAGTAGACCAGAGTAGATTCCCTGTAGTCTATGTATTTCGTGTGTCTACCTGAAATGACATGGCATGAAAGTGTGCAGTCACAGTACAGTGTATGTCAGTGTGCCGAGGAAACTCGGTAGAGAGCGGTATTTTGAACCATGAATTTTAGAGTTCGGCCTATGTATAAGATATTTTGTTATGTGAATAGCCAAATACAATGCCATCATCGACAAAGTAACAACGAAAAGCAACAAATCTAAAACAACATCAAAGCTAAAGAAAGGAAGGAATTAGTTATATTTATACCACAAAATAATTTGTTTATTTCTTCTTTTCATCATGCAAAGTTTGCACTGCACTTTGTAATAACACACACAGCCCACAAGGTAGAAACGCAGTCACCCTAATACCAATTTGTACTAGATGCGTGGATTGTTTGTTGTGCTCTCCATCATATACTGTTATGTCAAAGGACTCCGCAGATTGGAGAAAGTGGGATTCACACGTGGGCGGATTAGCATGATACAAATTTCTTGAGGTATGGATCGCGATCGTTATCCTGCTACATTGTATTTTGTACGTGTGAATGCAGCTCGTAACCCTGCGCGTACTGTGGCGCGGTTTCGCCCACTTGAATATTTGATCATTTCAAATTGACTGGGTATCCACGGCACCTGTATTATGCCGACTGTCATTTTCGTGTACATCGGAGGATTACTCTTTTCTAGCATTTAATGATAAGAATAAACACATTGTGGGGGACTGCGTAGAATCAGGGAGATGTCACCTCCCTGGTAGAATGGAGTACGCTAATGTGAATGGTGGAGTATACATTTCGTACATAAGAAGGGTTTTCTTTGCAGAAGGGGGGGGGGGGGCGGTGGATGGGCGGACCTGACTTTTTTATGCCCATAAAAGAAGACTTCCTAGGACAGTAACAATCTATGATCCTATACTCATTCACCATGCGTACTCACTTTATAGAAATGAGACAGACAGACAGACATGCAGATATGCAGATAGAGAGGGCACGATGGAGGGGGAGGGGGACGGGAGAGAGAAAAGGGGGAGATAGGGAGGATAGGGGAGGAATGGAGTGGCCCATGACACGCGTTTATTCCATTTAATGATAATTAAGGGCCCATCTAACAAACGACTCGGTTACGCGGTAAAAGCGCCAGCGTATATGGAAAGCCTCTTTTTTCAGCTTTGTCTAAACGTCACGTACGCGCGTCGCGGGCATTTCATACATTATAGCCCTGCATTCACTCGTACAATGGTCGCGGTATTGTTTTCCTTGTTCTTGTTAAGAGGAGGCTTAACGAAATCGCGCCGCACGCGTCAGAAAAATGATGTCTACTTGGCGATATTACGACAGCCGGAGATACAATGACTAACACGTGATGACCGACGTACTCGACGTGGTCATGATTACCTAAAAGATATATGAAAACAATTATATTACTATCTTTATGGTATTAGGGAAACAGACAGTGTTACAGCGTCGGACGAGGAAAGAGTTAGAAGCAGATGAGAGATTCGCACCACAGTCAGAGGTAGATACAGTAGATAGATTGATAGATAGATAGATAGATAGATAGATAGAGATGAATTATGAAAGAGAGAGCGGAGAGAGAGAATGAAAAAAAAAAGTAAGTGGGAGAAGGGGGAGGAGGAGAGAGAATAAAAGAATCGAGAAAAGAAATACGTCTTATTGAATACTAGTAGACATGTACATTGGATAGAATTTAACTGCCAATTATTACTGTTTACTTTAATAAGAATTTTTTTGTCTATCTGCCTATCTAATATCCATCTACGGTTTCTATCTATCTATCTATCTATCTATCTATCTATCTATCTATCTATCTATCTATCTACCTATGTGTATTATCTCCACATCTTCTGTAAAAGCCCAAGAATATGGAAGATACACAGAGATAGACAATAAGTCCATCGATGCATGTGTGAAGAGATACGTGTGGTGGATAGACATATTGATTAATTGATTGATTGATACATGAAGCATAGATTTACTTGGTGAATTGTATTCAGATAGATTGAAAATGCAGAGACCAACAATTGCACATAGATGGTAGGAAGATGAGATAGGTATGGGAAGATAAGATGTGGTTGTCAGTTGGGAGATATGCAGAGATATGAGAAAATTAATGTACAGAGATATGATTCTAGGGCAATTACCCCCAGGACAATTACCCCGGACCCTTCCCCTGACCCTAATCCTAATCCTAATTCTGAACCTTATCCCTACCCTAACCCAAACTCCAACTCTTATAAACCTAACCCTAATCTTTACTCTTACCTTATCACTAACCAGCATTTAGCCGAGGGGTTATTATTTTCCTTTGGGGTAATTGCCCTGATACGCAAAGATATGAATACAGGTTCTGTCTGGTGAATGGATAGATAGCTGGATATACCCTGTGATGAAATGAATGGATAAATAGACACAAATAAGAAATTGAGGTAGGTTGCAGCCACTTTTTTATGTTTTTGCGTCATCATGGAAGATGAGGAGGGCTGGTCTTGCGGCGACGTGACGGGTTCGCTCAGGCGTACTAGTAGTCGAGTTCAACCATGGGTGAACACTTCACGAGCATGCGTCCACGATGACGAATTCGCGACACCTTTTTGTCACGACGATGTGGGATTTCTTGTGATGTCTGGACAACAACCGACTCTAGGGTACAATATGTCACCACACGCCCGGGCCGTGCGATGGTTAATTAGCAGAACCTTGCTTCTGCAAATCGCCTAACAGAGACTGCCATTGTGCGAAGGAAATGGTTAACATCATTTTGTTGGTAACATTCAGTTCAATGGACCAGTTTCGTTGCATCTGTGTACCATGCAGGATTACAGGTATTTGGTACGCACTCTGCACCTCTTTTCACCCTGTCTCCACTGATACGTGCCAATGAGCCAAATGTGCACAAACTTCACACACAAATCTATGGACAGGAATCAATGTGGCACCGTGAGGGTTAAGATATGAATTGATTTCATTCCTTTTATGGTATCGGGAGACATTCACCAATATAGAGACAAGATACGCAATGCAAGAAATAGTTATGTCATTGAATTCTGTAGAGTTAGAGTTACTTTAAGGCAGTGCTAAAGTGCTATGGTCGATCGATGTGAGACGCTTCACGAAGCCCGACTGTTCGATCCCAGAAAACATGGTTGAGTTGTCATAGCATTGCGATGATAAGTTGTCGCTGTAGTACGATGTCCTGCGACAAATTTTGGCGCTCATACTGACCAGCGCCAACATTTCTATTGCTCCAGCAGTCCAGCGACATTTTAATGTCGATCATGCAGCGTTAACTTTATATGAAACGCACTGCAGCGTCAAGTTTACAATTTGACGCTGCAGGGTGGAAGTTGACGCTGAATAGGGGACTTGACGCTTGTCGCTCTCCCTTTATGAAACGGGGCCCAGGTCACGCGTACTCCTATGGATGCCTGCGGCTGGACAATATCAACATTTGCATCAAACAGCAAGCATGTCGGGATTGGAAGCTGTAGGCACGCAACTACCGGGTCATATTCAAGGGTGGTCATGAAGCATGAAAAAAAAAACTACCAAAAGGACAAAATAAAGCGTTTGTGTGATGAATGTCATGATGAGACCACAGATTCATAAACGTGGAATAGACGGATGAAATGCTGCTATACGTAAGGCTTAGCATACGCTCGGCACATTTTCGGCACAGACTCGGCACATATTCGGCAATACTCGGCACATGCTCGATCATATCGTTTTCATTTAGATACAATGTTACGATATCAGCCTAAGAGGGCAACGAACTTAAAGACTCAGTTTTTTGCCGCTTTCCCTCTATCGAGTACTTTTATCCCATGGCTCTTTTCTTGTAACCCATTTCTCTCTCTAAACCTCAGTATTGTGCTATTTTGATCACTAAAGGCGATAATACCTGGATAAGGCATCATGTCGAATCAGAGCTGATGAACTCGATGACCAGAAAACAATTCTCCAGAGTCATATAAATTTTTGAGTGATTATGGACTCAACGCCGGAATTTTGAGCAATTATGGCCGACGAGCGAGAGAAAAAGGTTCATTCTTAATCCGTGCTGAGACGTCCGATGGTTTCATGGATAGTCTGGTAGGCGAGTATGAGTGGAGATGTCACTGACCCTTGGGAGAGAGTGGGTGCCGGACACAGTTTCTATATTCAAGCTACATTGCTCTACATGTCATGACCTCCTGACAACGCGAGATAGATTTGTCGCAGTCTCTCCATGGGATGATGATAGTCTTGTTTCAGGTGCGGCGACTTCACAGATATTGCGGGGTTTCTTTTCCTTCTTCTTCATCTTCTTCTTCTTCTTTTCCTTCTTCTCCTCCTCCTCCCCCCTTTTTTTTTGGGGGGGGGGGATGGTATCGTAGTACTTTTGTTAATGCACATTTCTATAAAGTTTGAGATCATTCTTACGTTAGTTAGCACTAGAATTGAGACGTGAAAATAATGTAGTAGTGACATATTGATTGTAGAAGTAAAGATGTACAGGTATAAGAAGATAATAATAATAATAAGAAGAGATGGTGATGATGGTGATAAAAAGAAGGTAAGAAGGATATTTGGCAAATGAAGGAAGAAGACGAGGAGGAAGATGAAGAACGTGAAGGATGAAATGGTGTGGGACGAGGAGGAGAAGGAGGAAGAGGAAGAACCACGACGATTACAACAGAAATGGCAATAGCAACAATGATAAAAGCAGAAAAGCATACCTTTGACAATGTCTAGTAAAGTCAAAGATAAAGGGTCAAAGCAAAAGTAGTGAGATGGGTGGAATACTTACTGCCCTTTTGGACATCACTCGGAGTACTTTGACATACCTCATATTTCCCAAATTTCTCCCGCTTCGGTTGTTTACTGCTGTAAAAAGCGGCATTCCACCAGTAATGTAAATTGCGACGAACTGGATGAGACTACGTGACCACCTTTTCACCGTTCGCTATCTAGAGCACGGAGATGTTGTCGGAAGCAATTAACCGTCGATGCGCGCTTCCACATCTGCGCGTGCGTCGCAAAGTGGTCCCTTTCCGTGGCGCCGAAAGTGCACGAACCCCTTCTGCGCTCCAGTCGACGCGGGACCAAATGCCCATCGGAATTATAAGCGAATCGTCGCTGCAGCGCGCCCCCAAACGATAAGAAAATCAGAGGTCCCTTCTGAAAGTAGAGTGTATTGTCACTAATTCATAGCCCGTGTGGAGACCAAGGGGGAAAAAGTGTATGTGTGTGTGTGTGTGTGTGTGTGTGTGTGTGCGTTTCGGCCGAGGGAAATGGTCTGTTTTATGTAGGCCTAATGTATGATATAATGACACAAGAAAGAGAAACTGCACAAAATTTACAGACATGGTCCAATAAAAATGAGAATCATCCGGTAAATTACAAAGAAATCGCATTCGATCCCAGAGTCCCTCTGTGTGTGTTTTATGTTATTTGTTTGTAATTATTTTCGTATGTAATTGCACTGACGTTTTCATAAAATGGTCTGATGTTAAAGGTAATGAATGACGATAAAGGAAAATAATACCCATTAATCTGTCGTGCTAAAATTTTTGTACTCTTCATTTCACATGCCTAAAACGTAATGACGAATCCTAAATTTTGTACATCTTACTGCATGAACACCTACTAAACATATTACAGCTGTACTGCGGTTTCGAGTACCGATGATAATCACTGTCTTTTGTTATAGCTTGGTTTGGAACCTGGTGCGAGCATGGTTAGAAAAATTAATGTTCGCAGACCAGGTGAGGCTGTTTAGAGTTAGCATGGCTTTGACATCACACGTTGATACTCTATCTGTCTATAGCTCAGTTTATAAACCCCTGGGAGCGGTCTTCGCTCGAGTACAGGCTAGAGCCGACACGAGCTGACGTCCGATCAGGAGGGTATAGAGGCATGTGCTGTCAGTCGCTTCGCGACGCAGAGAAACCGGTCAACTCTGGCCTGGTGGCTGATCGTGGTCTGTAGGATGGGGACACCTTTGAAATATGACCAGAAGTATGATAGATTTGTTTCAAATATTCAAATCTATTTAGTCTATATTCAATTTCATCCTCTCTTTCCCTCTCTCCTTCTATCTATCTATCTATTCTCTCCCTCCCCTCCCCTCCCTCCCCTCCCCTCCCTCCCCTCTCTCTCTCTGTATTATGTACATGTGTATATTATGTGTATGTATATATGTATATGTATATTGTGATATATGTTTAAGTTGTGAAAGGTATACAGACAGACAGAGAGAGAGAGAGAGAGAGAGAGAGAAAGAGACAGAGACAGAAAAAATACACAATAGATCAAATACACAGTTCGTATCAACATTCAACTGTTCACTTAATGAAGATTGTCCTTCAACTATTTGTTTCTCTATGCACAAAACATTTAGATCTTTAATATAACGATTATGATCCCATATTCTATTTCGGACATTATCTCCTGCTTAAAAACAAATAAGTCCACGCATACTTTCATTCATCTCACTCTGACAGGCATGATAAAAAAAAATCATTTTTCTCTCCCCGAGCTCCCTCAACCCCTTTCTCTTCCTGTTAATATAAATTGTTTTGAAGAATTACAAAGAATGTCTTCTCCAGAAAGGGATTTGATTGGTTTGATCATGATTTTTTTTTCTTTTGAGCTGAGCTCTTCTCTTATCCTCATGAAATCAAAGGTCTGATGAACAAACATTATTCTAACATAGCGATTATGTTCCAGTTACATCAGGTATAGAATATTAATTTACTTATAGCAAGGATCTTTAAGGTTATAGACATACTCGTATTAGTAAAGCACCAACACTAACAAAAATCGAAATACGAGAACATGAGTGAGAATAAGAAAAAAATAACAACGGGAAAATAATGTAAGGAGGGGAAGGAATAAATTCACCAGATGCCCCAAACTGAAAATTAAAAATTTTCCCGCCACTGAACCGAACGAAGTGCGTATGATTGTTCTTATTTCAGTTTTATTTTATTTTTGTTTTTGTTATTTTTTTATTTTTTATGCCACACCTTTTTTTTCTCTCTTATCTCTGTTGCCGCATGAAAGAGAGAGTGAGATAAAGAAAAGGAGGAAAAAAATATTGCACGCCTCTTATAATTGGCTGATCAATTCTGTGTATGTGGCCACCAGTCGATTTTGGCGCGTCGCGGGCATATTAGCCTCTCACTTAAACACCATTCAGGAGCTGCATAATGCATGGTGCGGCCCATCAGCCCCGCCAGCGCGCGGGGCGCAACTCAGATTTTGGATTCGGTTGTTATTTCTCTGTCACACTCCAACGCCGATCTGCGCGCCTTTGCAAGACCCATACGTCATTCCGATGGCAGTTTAATAGCCCGCTCATAGAAAATTTAACGCATTTTTCGTCTGTTGTGAAATGCATGAATCTAAAAAAAAAATAAATAAATGGAGTTAACAAAGTCACAGAGAGAGGGAGCGAGAGAGAGAGAGCGAAAGAAGAGCGCGCTGATGCGATTAGCAATGAACACTGTCACGCTATGTGGAATTCTAGAGGAGATAAGCGGAGAATCAAAGTTTTGCCATTTGTAAACTCTTGAAGTTATTAAAATGATAATTGAGTTAATGTGAAGCATTGAGCCAGGGAGGAAGAGGCGGAGTCTTTTGTTTTTATCTTATCTTTAATCGAATAAAGCGGGGTTTTCATAACTCTTTTTTTTTTCAGGTTCATCCAGATGGAAATAGACATGTGGCATTCTATCGTCCTTTGTATTATGTGAACCCACATCACTCACTATTACGCGTGATAGATGGGTTCGGCTGTGTACGCTGTTGGGGCAACCTCCTAATGTGCTCTCTAAAGCAGATCGATGTGTTTTGTCATCGGCGATTATTTTGACATCGGTAATTGCACCGACGTGCAAATTGCGTAAATAATCTATTTCTGCAGGTTCTTCATGGAGTCAGCAAAAGTGCAGTGTAATTTTTGTTTGGCTTTCTCATTGTTTTTAATCAGCCAGAAGTGATATGACGATGTTAGCTCTAATGGATGTAATTAAAGCGGAAAAGTTCGCTCTCGCACTTCCGCTGATGAAATGAAAGCTCTCAAGTTTTCACACTGTGGGCAGATCACACCTTGCGTGATTCACGGCTTTCTAAGACAAAGAAAACAAAATGTTTCTATGACTCGTCTTTGAGGGATATTAGTTGCAAACGTTTCTTTATCAAAGTGCATGGGATTGAAGAACAATTATAATGCGGTTGACAACATGATCGGGAATTTCTAGGCAAATTGAGATATTAACCAGAATTTGATGACGCGTGTTGATAATAAATATAGCATATCGATATGACATTGTGCAGTGGGTGTATCTCACTGAAGGAGACTTCGCCGCCACTCGTTCCACTCGAAAAACAAAAACATCTTGCGTTCTCACCAAGAAGGCGACTCCGAGGCGATTTCGGAGACGTTTCCATATAAGGTAATAATCTATTCGTCCCGAAGTTTGTTTGCTTGTTTGTTTTTATTGTTCCATATTCCATTGTTTCAACAAACAAACCACAAAAAAATTGAATGGGTGAATTGTCGAATACAGCAATTAAGATAATTGAACATATTATGAAATATGAGGAATCCACGTAGAAGCATCAGTGCTTGTAGGGTGTAGATTCCCAGATGCTGATATGAGATGAATTCTTACTTGAAATTTACAATTGAAAGGATTAACACGTTATGAAGTATATAGGGAAATACAGACGTCGAAGAATGTATAGTCGCGGAGACGTCTCCGAGAAGTCTCCGGTAGGTCACCAGTGGGTCTCCCAAAGTTGCGGAGACGTCTCGGAGACCTCACGAATGAGATTAGTCTCCGCGACTTGGCAGCGACTCCACGGGGACTCGGCTACATTCCAGGAGACGTCACGGAGACGTCTCCGCCACCACTCCACGACCATGGAGACTCGAGTCCCCACCAGGTTGCCAACTAGTCTTCAGCCCAGTAGATACCCAATTTAGCAATATTCGATCGCATAACATCATACTGCCTCCAGCGGTACAAATCCTTTACAACCAACGGCCAGACAACTAGTATGTTGAAGAGGAATGAAATTTAATGGTGTGGTGAGGGTTAAAAAACTTATTATCCGTGACGATCCTGTAGCATGAACCAAGGAACTCCTTGCATGAGCTAAGAAAGATTTATTTCTCATAGTCGTTCAAAGTTGTACAGGCAAAATTGATGAATGCGTACCCAATGGAAGTGACGAACTCTGATCATTTTACTGTGTAGCAGATAATATTCGTTAGTAATGGTCTCACTTCTGTGAATAGTTTCCAATGTAGTTAAGGTTAAGAGTAAGGATTGAAGGGACTATAGTTATTATGATATGCATTCTTCTTGTCATGTGTGTACTCAAACACTTATTAGACAATCAGGGCTTGTTTGTTGGGGTTTTCACAGGTGAGTTTAACGTGTTTACCGTCCGTTTGTATATAGCATACGTTTAACAAGATATATTTCCGATCTCGAAAGACGTCATTTATACTCGACATCCTGGTTAGGTAGATTTTGCATAGGAAGCCACTCCTCCTTACCAACCATATACCATCAACCGATGAGTTGTCATGAAACTGATATTCGTCAGTTTTTACGATTTCTCCCCTCTTTATGTTTTCCATTTCATTTCAGTTCAGGTCAGTTTATTTCTGCATTCCGTTTTCAATACAATGTAGGCCTATAACAAAATTTGACAATGTGTCATTAATCATATGAATTGTTCCAAAGCATTCATACACACTGTGGGGTACGATTGCGTAAAGAAAACCTATATGGGGAGAATAATATACAACGATGTCAAATAAGAATGTAAATTGTACAGTACCAGAGACTCCAACCCAAAGCACCTTCTGATCTGGAGATCCTCCCGCCTGAAACCCGTAGCAAAGGGGAGACTCCAACTTGATGTGTGGAAAGCGCGAAGTTCCTATATAGAGTTCTAGATGCTCTCTCGTGCTATCTAAGGCTTATTTTTTCAACATACGATAGTAATAAGTCAGAAATCCTTTCCAGCGAGAGACACAGAGCCAGGGCGGGAGAATTAAATCTCTAGCGGGAGAACGGGAGATTTGGCAAAAATAGGTTTTCGGCGGGAGATCTCCCGTCGAAAACGGGAGAGTTGGAGTCTCTGCAGTACGGTAAGGAATTGGGACGGTAAAGAAAATTGATACGTACGATATCATATGAAATTGGATATGCAGGGGACCATCTAAAGCAAAGCTCTACAAGGAAGATGGTCCCGGATAAACTTAAAGGACAGCTCCACCTTCATATGAATGTGGATTGAGTGAATGCAACACTTATTAGTAGTACACATCAGTGAAAGGCTGAGGAAAATCCGACAATCCCTACTGGATGAGAAGACTAATACCAGTGTATGATGTCACATGCGTAGAATGATTATATAAGGGATATAAAAAGAGAATTTCACAAAACTTTACTTTCTGAATAAAGTGCACACTTCTTCGACTTGTTACTAACCTATGTTAAGGGTAATATAGGTTTTCCCGGCCAATTTCGCACTTGTATCAGTCCAATTCCTAATTGTAGCATTCAATTTAGCAAAATTTAGCGTAGATGACATGTTCGGTAGTTCAATTTTATGATCTCTTCATTCAAATTCATTTTGGAGCATTCAAATTACCTTTAGCGTCATTCTAATTAACACTTTTTCAATTGAAATTCGTAAAACTAGCACCATTTCGTTATTCGTTCATTCAATTTAGAATGATATAGTCACGTGATCACGGACATGCCGCACTCGTTCATTCAAATTCATTTTTGAGCATCCAATTTAACATCTTTTGCAGTCAATTTAGCACGCATGTTTATGCTTTGGTTCTTTCTTTATTTTTTTTTTTGTCAACACAGTTACTGTTTTGCAAGCGTCATTACATTTCATATTTTCGTACTTATTTGAAAGATTTTGGCAACAGTTTTTTTTTCTTCAATGTGCTTAGTGATTCTTCCAGTCCGAAGATTTAGTGCATCATGTGGCCACAACTTATCTGGCCGTTGAGTGCTTTATTCCGAGTGTGTCGGCCAGTTCTAGGAAGTCGAGGTTATGATCATCAAATGTTTCTATAATTCTTTTTCTGTCTTCTTGAGAAATACGTCTGTATCTAATTTGTGCTGTCATGACTGTAAGAAGATGAAGTTAATCTGTCGTATTGGTACATGTAGGCCTAAAATGACATGTATGAAAGAAAAGGGGCGTTACAGAACAACAAACCCGAGTTATGTATGGTAAAAAATATGATACTTTAACTGCTTAACAGTGCGTGGATGAAACAAAAAGTCACATAGAAATACGCGTTTAAATGTTATCACCTTTTCAAAAGAGAAATAACATTACGTTAATTTGAATGAACATGTTAGGAATTTGACTGCCCATACGCGAAATTGAATGACTGAAATACCCCTTTCGGCCAGTGTTGGCGAATTTGAATGACTGAAGAGCACGTGCCAATTTGAATGCTCGTTTTACGAATTCGAATGGCACATGTGCAAATTTCATTGATCGAAATGCTAAATTGAACGACCAACTTGCAATTTTGAATGACAGAATGCGCAGTGACGAGGATTTTCGCTAAATTGAATGAACCTTTTATCAAATGGACTGACAAAAGTGCAAAATTGGCCGGGAAAACCTATATCATTCACCTTGCCTTCTGAAAGAGAGAAGTCGAGTGTTCTTTTGTTATGCGAGAAAAGTGGACATATGTTGAATTTTCTTTATACTTTCATTATATCGTTGTACACATGTGACATCACAAGCTATAGTAGTCTTCTCATCCAACCGTGACTGAGCAGAAACTTCCAAAATTTGTAACTTTTGAACGGATTGTCCAATTTTCCTCAAACTCTCACAGATGTGTTCTACTAATATTCCTGCATTCACTCAACCCACATGTCTATGAAGGTGAACTTGTCCTTTAAAACACTACTTACTTACCTACTTACTAACTAACTTACGTACTTACTACATACTTCTCTATAGTATATGGCTCGGCCACAGGAACCAGAAAAGTTCATCGTATGAAGAGGTGAGAGACCAGACACAACATTGATTGATGTTGACTGAGTGGGAGGGGAATATCATACATAGAATACTGTTTACAACATGAGCATGTTGCTGCGATTCACTAATGGGCGGTAAGAATGTATGTTGCCTGCTACTTCATTTTCATCTCTGTTTGGACAGTGAGATGTTGGTGTCATCGTTTTCCACATTACCTTCAACAATGTTCAAGGTCTGGGCCCTGTTGCATAAAACCCTTACCGCTGAACTTACCGCTCCTTTCTAGCGGTAAGTCTTCAAATTAGCGGTAAATTTTATAATCCTTGATGCTGATTGGCTGTGACGCCTAATTTTGACGGTAGTTACCATTGAAATTCAACGGTAAGTTTTATGCAACGGGCCCCTGGAGTATACAGGTAATACGTCCCTTTTCGACTTAAGAGATGTTAATATCGCAAATCATGCATTGTTTCTTGAACGTGTAGACATGAATGAATGAATGAATGAATGAATGAATGGATAGATGAATAAATGAATGGATAGATGAATAAATGAATGGAGGGATAGATAAATTGATAAAAAATGCATGCATGAATAAATGAATAATGTTATTTAAATAAATAGATAAATCTATCAGTAACATTTGATACATAGATAAATACATACATACATACATACATATACATATATCAATAGATAAAAACTGAATGAATGAATAAAAGAATCAAGACTGTAGTGATAACCGAAAGACACATCACTTTCGCACGTAACATCATAAAGGACAAGTCCACCTTCAAAGACATGTGGACTGAGTGAATGCACCAATATTAGTAGAACACATCAGTAAGGGATTGAGGAATATCGGACAATCTGTTCAAAATGTATCCACTTTAAGGTTTCTGCTCAGTCATTTCTGGATGAAAAGACTACTGAAGCTAGTGATGTCACATGATTGCGTGGAACGATATAAAGAAAATAATCAGGAAAATTCAACATATTTTTACTTTTCTCGCATAACAAAAGAACGCTTGACTTGCCTCTTTCAGAAGGCAGTGGGAATAATATTACCCTTATCATACGTCGGTGACATGTCGAGGAAATGCGCACTTTTTTTAAAAATACAATTTTGTGAAATTCTCTTTATTTTTTCCTTATATCGTTCTAGGCATGTGACATCATACACTGATAGTAGTCTTCTCATCCAGCAGTGACTTGGCAGATGCTTTAAATTTTCAACTTTTGAACAGATTGTCCAATTTTCCCCAAACTTTCACTGATGTGTTCTACTAATATTGTTGCATTCACTCAACGCACATGTATATGAAGCAATTTAACGTGATTCAATATTAAACATGCTACCAGTGTGGAGATAAGTATGGATTCATACAGTATACGCAATCGATGATAACGCATTTCTCTTCACTAATGATGTACTATGTGGCGGTTGCAGGGAATTGACTTGCATATTTCATCAGTATGTGTCCTAATCGGTCTGCTGGGTTGTCAAACAACTTTTAGTGGCGCAGTGGAATGTAAGCGTTGACGTCTCAATTTAGTACTTAGCGCTGAGCTGTCAGCAGCCAACACGCATCATGTGTGAAATCCTTACTGCCGTGTCTCCAGTGCTGTGCGAGCTGCCCAGTTTGCAACGCCAGCTAGGCAGGACCAAGAACAATTACTTGGGGGTAGTTAAAGATGCTACTTTGCGATCGCCTCATCATCGGCTTTTATGGTCTCACATCAAAGCAGAAGACCGCAGCCAGTAAGGACCTGGTCCTTGTCCGCTCTCGAGGGCAACAATGCGAAAGAAGAAGAAAAATATCTGAATGCTTTAGAACGCGTAATTAATTCCCTCACAGTGGCGCTTCGCAGACGATTAACTTCGGCCAATCAGGATGACGGTTTCGTGCCCAAGGAAGCGAGAAATGAAAAGGTTCGAGTGCGAAGCATTCAAGCCAGCTTCGACCTACAATAAAGGAGAGACAGGGGGTTCTTAATAGCAGAGACAAGACAGGTTAGTAACTCTCTACAAAGAAGAAGTAGAAGAAGTGGGATGGAAGGGGGGGGGGGGGATAAAATGAGGAAGAGATCTCGTCACTTAGCCGCAAGAGTTCAGGACAAAGGCGCGCATAGAGGGTTGTAAAGGCATTACATGGTGTCGCTTACAGGCCCTTTGTACCTCACTGACGATGGCTTGGCTTACTGTAATGATGTTATTTCACTCCCTGCTCAGAGGCATTGTTCCCTAAATAAGGTTACCCTGTTTGTTGATAGCCTCTTCAAAATATCTTATTAAACGCAATTTAAACTATTCCCCTTGATCTATACCGCCCGAGAGACTCTCTTCGACTCTGCCCAAAATAAAAGAAGAAGAAAACACATAGTACACCGGTTCCATCCTGATGTCAACCGTTGGACCTTATAGGACGTTCCAACTCTGAATCTTCTTCGACGAAGTCCCTGGCTTCTCCTGACTCTGTGCCATACTTGAGAGTTGAGGTCACTTGTCGGTTCGAACCCCCTCTCACCTAATCTTGCGGCTATTCTAATCTCAGGAAAGGAGTGGACATTCCTGGACGATTACACGGCTGTAATCAGGCCACGGTCACGGAACGCAAGGTTTTATGATCCTACGGAAGAAAGACCAATCTTTGGTCCATTTCTACCCGATAAAGGTTTCTTGGCCTATAGCTGCAATCGGAGCTTAAGCCAGTTTTCTCGAATATGTTTGGACATAAAATACAACCACGCATCCCCCTTTTTTTATCTGCCCTGACTGCAGGACTTGTGTACGCACCATCATTAATGTAAATCGATACGGTTTTCCCACTAAATGGCCATTAAAAACTGACTAATCTTCTACATTCTGCGAAAGATGACAATGATAAGTACAAACGAGTTCTATTTAGAAAAGCCTGGTGTATCCCCATAAAAAGAAACCGAGTAGAAACAGTCTCTCTGTACTCCGTAAGTGGCTATCAATCTGTTTATATTTTCCAAATACGAACTGTTCGATATTACTTGCACAAACTTTTTTCTGTTTATGGGTGAGTGTAACTACTAGTACATCGTTAGTGTCTTTATTTCATTCACCTCAGTGTCAAGATACTATTCGACAATCTCTTTAAATGTAGACAATAAGCGCTACAGCTCCATATGGATCAATAACTGAACTGACAAATCAACAGACAAAGTCTTATATAAATATGCTTACAACTCATATATCACCAAATTCTTGTCAAATGAGAAGCTATTACCGAGTATGTCTACATCCAACTTGAAGAATGTGCCGAAAACGCAACGACAGTCATGGTTTCCGCCGCATCAGATATACACGACAATGCAATGGACGTGTAATAATATGATCTGCTCTGATAACGTCCACACGAGCTGTTGATCATAAAACAATAATGTTCATCCTAAAAGTTTTCTTTATGTAAAATCTCAGAAATGTTTAACGTCAGTCTATCAGAAATTTGGATTTAACTTCACTATGGCAAAATACATAAAGGCTGACAGTGGCTGATAAGCATGAAAGCCCAGGTGAAAAATCCAACTAAAAATATGTCACTACACTAAGTATGATTATGCTTTCCAAGTGATTCAAATGATTTTTCTAGAAGAATGAACATCATTTGTTTTGTTTTGATAATTTCTGTTTGTGTGTGTGAAATTTAAAAATACACTTGTATGGATGATGAAGCGATGTTCTTTCTTCATGAAGAATCCTTAGTAGATGTAGTAGTAATTTTCAAACTATGTCAGCATCTCATTCAGAATGTCTTTATTCGACCACTTCAGCATTCTTATTCACACCGTTTATTTGCATTATGTATGCATTTTGCATCACACTTCGCTTACATTTCCTCAGGAGTGATTTTTTTCTCTTACTCGTTATATACATGAATTTATCTGAAATGCGCATTGCTTTCTTACAGTAGAGATTAATGTTAGTGCAACTGATTTGATGATATGCTTATCTATTACTATACGGGTCTCATCACGAAGCCAGAATGTGTTCATTTCATTCGAATCTGTGAATGATGAGTTGCCCAAAATGCTTACTTATATTTCCCTTTCACATCTTTACTTTCTTCACTACTGTACACCAATTAATACGTCTGGGTCGAGAAGGTCACAGTACCTAAAAACGTCTTGCCCAAGGATGCAAGCACTTGAAGGGATTCGAACTTGGGACCACTGATTGATATCTCGGAGACTGATCTACTACGCCACAATATACCCCGTATCATATCGGTATCTGTTTTTATTATTCATGGGTCTTAAGAATAATAATTTGATATGGGGGATTTTAATGGTTTCCATCCAACCTGTCATTCAAGGTGATTAGTTAATTTTGTTTAAAATACAGCAATTTATGTAACACAAGAGCTAGTGATCCACGACTTTGTTATCAAAACAGAAACAGCATTGTTATACGATAAAACATCTCCACTATAACAATGATAAGGTCTTATTTATCCAGGGTAGCCTCTTCAGTGTTGCCACTGCTCTACCAGAGGACCCTGCCATTATTATTACCCTAGCGTTGTCAGGTACCCATTTATACACCTGGGTCGAGAGGGACATTAAGGGTAAAAACATCTTGTCCAAGGACGTAAGCACTGGGCGGGAATCGAACTCGGGTCCTCCGATTGGGAGTCGGGAGTCTTATCCACTATGCCACAGCGCCCCCACAATTATAATTTTCAAGATACAACAGGAAATTACAAAATAGTGGAAATAAACAAGGACGTGGAAATGATTGAAACAAATCAGAACACCAGCAATGACCAGACAAAAGTGTTATGTTCTAACAAATGGCGCAATCTAGGACAGCTTTTGGTCACAACAGCCACAAAACAATGTCAAAAATACCATTTGGAAACAGAAACCATACTTGCACTCCTGATTTAATGCATTCCAAACACGGAAGCGAATACATTAGCGATAAAAATGACAAATATCAGTTCGTTCTGTAAATCTTTGCTTTGGTTTGCTGCGCCCGAAGCTGCCAGGGTGTCCCAAACAAACATCTCGCAGAAAAGTAACTGTTATCGATTCACAAAAAGAGCCAAATAATCCCGAAAATCCGCACCCATCTAAGAGAGCCTCCCAGCTACACTTTCACAACATGTCTCTAATCGTACCCCACTAATACCTTGCAAGTCGATGGTTGAGCTTGTTTGCCTGCTGGCGGCAAAGTTGAAAAAAGGAGGCGATCCAATTCCATTAAGGGAGGATGATGACTTTTATATAGGCTGTTTAACTCGAAGACGACTTCATTAGGGTAACCCGTATGAAATTTGTTTTATTATCATCATATGAGATAATAAGATGCACCTCCATTTTACCCTTTATTGATGTCGGTATCTTCGGGCGCAGGGCGACTGCAATCTTCTGCTTCCACGATTATCGTTGGATTAGACGTGCCGGAATTTGAAAAGAAAATATAAAGGCGATGGTAGGCGAGAGAAAGGGGATAGAGAAAGAAAAATATCATTTAGTCGGAAGTGGGAATCTGTCCTTCCTCTTTCTTTCCTTCGACAACTTGTTGATGACAAAAGAACAGGTCGGCAAGACTTCAAAGCAAACACCTTTCTCCTCGCTGAATCGCAGTTAACCACTGTCCCGGTCGCGCCTATAGTTTAGCGACTCCTCGCCTTTCTTTCTGGTAAGGGGGCGAATCATTGGGGTGCAATCTAGGGTGGGCGGCACCCCTTTGGTGTTGGACTCGCGGGAATTGGTCCCGGGTAGGAGCCACCTTGTCCAATTCTTGAGGCTCTAATGACCCAGCTTAGAGGGTAACATGTTCCCCATAATCACTTCTGCCGACTTTTTCCTCCTAGCCTTTTATTTCGTCATTTTCCTTTTTTCTTCAACAAAACTGATGGTAGGCGACTAGGACTGATATTAAGTTCGTGTCGAGGTCGTCTGGACAAAGAGTGTGGATTTTGCAAAAGATTTAACAATTGCGCGGGAGTCAAACTTTTCATCCATGCCCTTGCAATCACAGTTTGAATCTAATAGCATTATAAGTGAATACACAACATACAAGATGCCATGGTAATAGCTTAATGAGTCTATCTTTATGGCTCCTAAGCACATTTGACGTATTCCATCTGTTATATGTATTTATTTTGTGGTCATTGTTGGTCAATGCAGCGTCATTAGCAAGTAAATGGTGGGTAGTTATATGTTATGTCGTGAAGTTTTCGGCTATTAAATCCGCTGAAACTTGAAATTGTAGTCTTGTGTGCCTAGATGTATGTATATATATATATATATATATATATATATATATATATATATATATATGCATTCATAAATCATAATTACATTTATTAGGGCTACGAAGGTTGTGACTCCGGTGACTCCGAAACGACAGTTTAATTTTGTCATCGCCTGAAGCGGCAACCCGTTTGCAATTTCACCACAGATTTCAGTGTATATGAGTAAAATAGTGTAAGTAGCCACACAGCCCTTTCCTATATAACTTGAAAGTGCTGAATTCCTTTCTATCAGCTCTTATGATAATGATAATACTAATCTGCTAATATCAATTTATGAAGCACGAAACCTATGTACATAATTATGTATAATATTCTTCTGCGCTGCAAAAGCTTTTGATATACTTGACAATAATGCACATTTAAATGAAAAAAAAATATGTCGTGAGTCTTGATTTAAAGACTGCTACATTTGGGATTTCCTGACTTCTATCATGGTAAGTCATTCCACATATGGGGAGTTGCGCCGCCAAGTATTCCGTTTCCCAATATCATTTTTGTTTTGCATGTTTGGATTTGTAAAAGAAAAGTGTCTTTACAACTGCGCAGATTATGTTTGTGTTTATGAGATTTAAGCACTAGTAGTTCAGTAATGTAACTAGAGGATGGACCAATGAGTGCCTTGTATACAATCAGCAAATCTGTAAAAAATATTCGTTGACGAATTGGATGCCAGTGTAACTCTTTCAGAAGAGGAGTGATCCTCCAGAATCTGGGTTTGTTACAGATGCAGATACAGATACTCCATTAAGATCAACGAAAGAAACGTGTCAATCAAAGTAAATAATCATTTTATACGAGTGTAGCACGTATACAGTCAAAATGTGTTGTACATGTCAAAGAAAAGGCTGTGCAAATCTGACATGTTTGAATACAGTCAAATGTTTTGAAGTTGTTACGTTCTTACTGTTACTGTCGATCATACGGATTGGGACACTGTTACTGTCCGCTGCCACAATCAGACATTGAAACTCGATTGTTGTTGTTGTTGTTGTTGTTGTTGTTGTTGTTTTAGCATGCCACTTACAAATGAACTTTCGCACCCTTTTTCATTACAAAGCTTATGTTCGGTGATTTCATTTTATTGTAAAAGAAATGATATCACGTCGAAGTTTAACAGCGTTAGACCCATTTTTTTTTTTTTGACAACAAACTAAAGACAATCCTGATTCAGGTTTTGGCTGGACCCTCTTGAGGCGGGAGGAGGGATAGTTCGATGAAATAAACTCCACCAAGAATATTTTACAAACAATGCATAAGTACTATTAAACATTATTGTTAACTTTAGTTATAATTTCATTGCTTTTATATTGTGATATGTGATAACAACCGAAAATATTTCACCATCAAAATGCTCAAAACAAATTCAGTTAAAATTTGCTCGTGTGATTCCTGGCTGTTAGTCATTTAAAGGAAAAAAAAATTGTATGATGTAAAAAATGGATTATACTTCTGTCAAATTAAAAAAAAAAGCTTTAAGAATCTTCACCGTTTTCTTGCTTTGGTCTCTTTTGCTATTTTGATAGCATTTTTTTTTTCAGTTGTTGTACTTGGCAGCGCATCACCAGGACATTATGGATTTGTCATCAATGTCGGAAGCATGTATTTGCTACTAATATCATACAGAGCTATAATCAGTTGACGTCCCTGGTAAAGTGCAGTTTGTGGTGAACAGAGCTGCGTCGGAGAGCTGGGAATAACGTAAAAATAAGTAGTGTCTGCCCGTCGGTTCTTGACTGTACTGGCGTTCTTTCGCTCCTTACAAACGGCCTATACGTGCTAATACTGTACTAGAAATATGCACGTACTGAGTATAATCTGACTTCTCACCAAAGCTGGTGATTACCACTTGACTCGGGAGCCCCGGACAAGCGCTCCGGCGCGACGGCCCGACGACCCGTTGGCGAGCCACGTCGAGTCGCTGGAGCAACGTGCTCCTCTTTAAGTGTTTCATCGCTCCCCCTTTGTCTGTTGGGGATAAAATAGGATCTTTTCAGAGTCTTGGGTATAAATGACAGCGAGTCAAAGTGCCTCAATTGCTTGCTAATCCTTTGAACTCGAAAGGCTCCTCCAAAAGCGTTATTTCTGTCGAAAACAGGAGAAGGGGCGAATCGGTACTATATAAGATTTGTGGCGGTACACAAACTATTACCATCCGAAACTATACCTTAGAGAAAAATCGACAGTCTCAGGGAGATAAAAGAAAACTACAATGGATGAATAAATATATACTCCTCCATCTATCTATCTCTCTGTCTTTGTCTATTTAGCTATCTGTGTGTCTCTCTCTGTATCTATCTATGTGTCTATCTATATCTATCTCTCTTTCTCTCTCTCTGTCTCTATCTATCCATCCATCTATCTATCTATCTATCTATCTATCTATCTATCTATCTATCTATCTGTCTATCTATCTTTCTATCTATCTATATACATATATATCTGTCTTTATTATGTATATTTATAATATGCACACTTCATATTCGTCGTTTGCTTAATAACTACATCACGGTATACACATTACGCACCCTGCTAAAGACGGCATGAGGAACACGCACGGAAATCAATGTTTAAAGGAGAAAATGCTCAGCTAAAACGCTCCAAAACAAACAAGAACATAAATAAAACGACAACAAAAACAAAAACAAAAACAAAAAATCAAATAAGAAACACCAACAAATACATACACAGATACACACACACTCGTGCAAGGCACATGAAAGAAGAGAATTAGAAGAAGAATTAGAAGAGAAGATATTCAAATTGAGCGTCAGGCCTCTGATGACCCAATCCGTATGATCGCTCTCCTTTGATCTGTTCTTTTTTTTCCCTCTCCTCGAGAACGCGAAGCGTGTCTAAACCCTTTTACTCCAGAATAGAATATAAAAGCAGATTAGGACATCAAGAACCACTGTGACAAGCAAAGAGAGATTGAAAGGACAGACAAACTGATACAAACACACACACACACACACATCAAGCACCAATGATAACTGGTGCATGATATGCGTAAAGACTTCAACATTCCGCTAGGTATTCGCGCCGAACATACCACAACATTTAAACACCGATAACTATAAAAGAGCATCCACACACTCAGCAATAACGTCATTTCTTTCGCTGAAGAAAAATGTAAAGATGTATAATGCCAAAGACGGCAAAACGAATAATCGTTATTTTATTTGCTATCACAAGCCTGGAATACCTTCATCTCGAATGAGCATTTCAAATTGCATCTTTCAATTACATGCCGGTCACCCCACTGACCAATTTCAGATATAGGTTTATTATGAGAGAGATATTTAATCGATTACTGATGTTCGAGGTAATTGATGTGATATACATACACACATACACAAGGACTTACGCACACACACTTTTTTATGATATTCTTTATTTGAATTTCATTCAGTATCAGGCTCATTTTCACAATGATATTAGTACAAACAAAAATAAGCAGACTGTATTCTTCTCACTTGAGCAGCTGAATCACATTTTTAGCATATGATACACACATGAATCATCCACACACACACACACACACACACACACACACACACACACATATATATATATATATATATATATATATTCAGTTTAACAACTAAAAACACACCATTTACACTATATTTATATATATATATATATACATATATATATATATATATATATATATATATATATATATATATATATATATATATAATATCAACAACACTGAAATAAAATTATCAGCTGTGGTGTGTGTGTGTGTGTGTGTGTGTGTGTGTGTGTGTGTGCGTATGTTTGTGTGTGAATTCAACGTAGTTTCTGTAATATCATTGTCTCTTGATAAGGCCATACAAATAAGAGAAAGACGATTTCAAACTGATCAATCCGTCGGTGTGAGATACTAATACATTATAGCAGCGTTTTTGTTTTCATTGCAGACATTCCTTGTTCCAGTGACCAAAAAACTGCTGATCATCTTGACCAATATCAATTTCATGTCATTTCGTATTCTGTATGTTATTCTTTGTCCTACGCAGAGGTGTTAGAATCCCACAGCAGCTCCGTCGGGATAGAAATTCATCCAGTCAATCTTTATAGACTGGCAGAAATTGACATTGTGGCGAATTCTCGGGAGGATTGGAAAGAGTGAGACGACAGTACATTGTCTTAAAAACTTCCAAGAAAGATCTACATCTTTGTGTCTCATGGATATGAATCTATAATCTCCACTCGTTCTCAGACAGTAATAACTGTCACGAGAGAGGACAAAGTTATGAATGAGCAATCAAATAATGCCCTTCAAGCCAGTGATCAAAAACTGCACAGATGAAGAATATGATAAATGATTATGCAAAGAATGAAAACTTTAGAAAAATACAAATAGAGAGAGAGAGAGAGAGAAAATACCTCATAAATCATTATGCTGCTACAGTCCATAATGATGTAAGAACTGTATCCCCTCACATCATGTTAGTTTTAGCCCCTAAGTCATACTTGCTGGTCGGATCTTTTCCGGAGCTGGCTTTCAGACAAACGGCCATTATAATGATTGTCTCCTTGATATGCGATTACAGCAACGCTTCTAATCTCCCAGAAGCTCTCAGTGATGATAATTTCAGCGCCGATGCCGGATTAATAGATCCTATAATAACCTCAGATTTCAATTACCGTTCCCGTGGATTAGTGTCGTGTGCTCATAAATTGCACCAACAAACGGAATATACCAGCCTATACGGATAGGCGCTCTGTATATATATTATACACAACCACAATTCATATTCCACGCAAATGTGTCCAATTCCCTTTTAATTACTTAATATCCTTTAGGATCATGGCGGAATATTTTCAGATACCATCCATATTATTAATTTTATCATGATATATCGGTACATATTTTTCATTTTCAGTGCTGCAGTTTTGCTTAGAAAATTTTGTCTTGTCAAAGTAAGCCCGATATGAAAGAGAGAGAGAGAGAGAGAGACACACACACACACACACACACACATTAAAAAAAAAGATAAAAAGCAAGGAAAGCAATATAATCATATGCATACGGTGTCAAGAGAAGCGATATAATCATATATACATTTTATCATAGTTATATAGTATTATGAAAAATGTCACAAATAACTGTTTATTTTTAGCAAGTATTACATGCTGGGATCACAGTATATGTTCAGGGTTATTGGCTGATTGACAAACACATTAATAAATTGAGAGATTGAAATATCAAAGGGTATAGTGCAAAATGCCAAAGATACAGTAACTCTCTCTCTCTCTCTCTCTCTCTCTCTCTCTATGTATATATAGTATATATATATATATATATATATATATATATATATATATATATATATTTGTTACCGGAATACTACTCCTGAAACCTTGTTCTGTGAATAACACATCCTCTAACATCTAACGCCCTTACGCCTTTGAAATGACCATGACAATAATTACAATAATGCTTATGGTAAAGATGATGTTATTGATAATAATAATGATCATAACAATAATGATGATGATGATAACAATAACAGTAATAAAAACAACAACAATGATAATAATGATAATAACAATGATAATGGTAATGATGATAATAATATAGGTTTTCCCGGCCAATTTCGCACTTTTTTCAGTCCAATTCCAAATTTGTGCATTTAATTTAGCACAATTTCGCCTAGATGGCATATTCGGTATATCAATTTTATAATCTTTTCATTCAAATTCATTTTGGAGCATTCAAATTCCCTTTAACATCATTCGAATCAGCACTTTTTCAGTTCAAATTCGTAAGACAAGCATAATTTCGCAAATCGTTCATTCAATTTAGCGTGATATAGTCACGTGATTACGTATACGCTGCGCTCGTTCATTCGAATTCATTCTTGGGCATCCAATTTCGCATTTACTGCAGTCAATTTAGCAGACATATTAATGCTTTTATTCCTTTTTTTCCCATTTTCATTCATCATAGGTATTGTTTGCAAGCATCTTAACATTTCATATTTCGTATTCATTCTTTATTCTGATATCACCTTTGCAACAGTACTTTCAAAATATGTGTATGTGTTTATAATGTTCGATAGCATTATTTCATTAACAGATACATTAATCTTAAGTTTGTTTGACATTAATTGGGAGAAGGAGGTTTCAAATTACATCGTGATTATTTCTTTCATCTGCATGTTTCATTATTTTCATTTGGTGGGTGCTATATTGCGTTAATCATCATTAAGAATAAAGTTCTTGGATCAGCTCTGGCCATCAATTTGTCAAGGTTATTACCCTCAAATGCTTCTATGATTCTTTCAATGTCTTCTTGAGAGATACGCCTGTGTCTAACTCGTACTACCATGACTGGACATAAGAAAGTAAAGTGAATCTATGGTATTGGTGCATGTATAGTTCTGATGACATGTATAAAAGAAGAGGGGCGTTTCAGAACAACAATCTTGAATTATTTAGGGTCAAAGATACCTTTGCTATATACTTAACAGTGTGTGGATGAAGCAAAAATTCACATTTAAATACGTGTAAATCACGGTTCTCAACTTTTCAAAATAGAAATAACATTACGCCAATTTGAATGAACATGTTTGGAATTTGACTGCCCATACGCGAAATTGAATGACTGAAATACCATTTTCCGCCAGTGCTGGCGAATTTGAACGACTGAAGAGCACGTGCCAATTTGAATGCCCGTTTTACGAATTCGAAAGGCACATGTGCGAATTTCATTGATCGAAATGCTAAATTGAATGAACAAGTTGCAATTTTGGATGACAGAAGGTGCAGTGACGAGGATTTTCTCTAAATTGAATGAACCTTTTATCAAATGGACTTACAAAAGTGCGAAATTGGCCGGGAAAACCTATACTACTACTACTACTACTACTACTAATAATAATAACAATAACAATACTAATACTAATAATAATGATGATAATAATAATAATAATAATAATAATAATAATAATAATAATAATCATAATAACAATAATAATGATAATAATAATGATAGTAATAATAACAATAATAACAAAAATAAATATTTCTCATTAATAGTAATGATGATGATGAGAATAATAATAGTAACAGTAATGATAACAATACTGATAATATGGCCCTATTTTCTCAGCGTAACCTCCTCACTTTTAAAGCTGCTCTTTCAGAGGTGTCTGCCACAGCCTTGCTAGCTACCCATTTACACCCCTAGGTCAGGAAGGATATTTTGGGCAAAACTTTTTATTTGTTTATTTATCCATCCATTAGTTAATAATCAATTAATCAGT
This sequence comes from Diadema antillarum, assembly GCF_040938485.1. Taxonomy (NCBI): domain Eukaryota; kingdom Metazoa; phylum Echinodermata; class Echinoidea; order Diadematoida; family Diadematidae; genus Diadema; species Diadema antillarum. The sequence goes on along the minus strand of NW_027271563.1, from coordinate 1,918,327 downwards.
CAGGAAGGATATTTTGGGCAAAACATTTTTATTTACTTATTCATCCAATAATTCATTCATTCATTCATTCATTCATTCATTCATTCATTCATTCATTCATGTATTAATTCAATTTAATTCAATTCAATTCAATTCAAATGAATTTATTGGGAATTTTCCGCATTGAATATATATTACAAATGAAATACAGTCATTTCTTATTGTTTTCAAGACAGTAGAACATACAGTATGTACATCCGAACACAACTGAGATATACTTGTACAGATTAAAGAAAAGAATAAGAGAACACATCAATTGGGAACCACTCGGGATAAAGTGAATAATTATGATCCGACTGAATTATGGCACATGTATTGGAAGTGCGAATGCAGAAGACTGTCGTCAAATAAGCATATAGCTTGAAGATACGACAGCCTTGAAAGAGAAGATAAAAAGAAAATGGGCAAAACATACATCATGTATACTTATCGAAAACAAAAGAAAAGAAAAAAAGAACAGAGACATTCTGGCATCACATTGCGACAACAAAAATTGTATAGACATATGTACAGAGAATGAAGTGAGTGAGGTGAGTGCTCGTGCAAGTGAAAGAGCCCAGCAGGTGCGCGGTACAAGGGGCCTTTTAAGATAAGAAAACTGAAATATGTTTATTGAATAGTTAAATGTAAGGAGACTGGGGGGGGGGGGGGTTGGGATGTATAAAAACATTAAGAATTAATCTATTTAGTTTTTGGTTACAAAGGTCAGATATCAGCTAATTCTCATAACTTGATATAATGTGCTTTTTCATGTTTGCTTTAAAAGAAAAAAGTGATGTGCATGCTTTAATTTGTTCGGGCAGAGAATTCCATATATCCGGTCCGTGGTGTCGAATAGATCTATGAGCGACAAGTAGCTTCGGGTTATTTAGATGAATGTCATTGCAATGACGAGTGGGATAGGAGTGTACTTTACTATTTGAGATGAAAGTATCATGGAAGAACGGTGTAAATTGTTGTTGTATTTGAACATAGAAATAGCGGATTGATAAATATGAAAATCATTTACTTTAATATTTTCAATCGTTTAAATAGAGGATCGTTTAAATGAATACATAAATTAATCAATTAATCTATTCATTTATTTATTTATTTATTTTATTTATTTTATTTATTCATTCATTCATTCATTTTCAAAAAGTTGATTGCAGTATCTCCCTGAATCTTTTCTTAGACCGCGACTATTCTTTTTATTCATTTTTCAACTAGGCAACACTAATATGATTAATATACTACATTTAGAGAACAGAACAAAATACATGTAAAGATTTCATTTTAAAAAAAAAGTCAATGACAAAGGTCAATTAAAGGTGGCCCTCCCACCTTCCTTTATAGAGATTTAAGAAGTAGGGCTTTTAGATTTGAACCTGAAAGCATTAAAAATTGAGTTTCGTGCTGCTGTTTTATGCTATGGCAGGAATATTATAAAGAAATGATACGTTAATTGATCGATGTTATACCAAACGATTATCCTATTACATCAGATAACTCTGATTTCCAATGACATCTGAACATCTCATATTTGCAATTAAAAACTCCATCAAGCTAATCCCGTAAAAACCCCGTCGATGGAGGACCGCCTGAAAACTTGAGCCCGCCGGGAAATGATATAACTCTTCCCCTATACAAGGTCTTCGCTCTTCACAGCTCTACCGAGACCGAGAGTGCGCATGCGTATTATGTGGGTGGAGCCGCCGGAAGCGTGAGGTTGCAACATCGCACGATTAATCAAAGAATACTTTTGATAAGCTGTGGTGGCAGGCAAATATAGTGTGGAGCATTCGAAAAAAAAAATTATATTGCGACAAGGTCTTCATTACGAAATCAGCACAATGATTTGTGGTGAACAGGAAATCAAACTGGAGAGTGAGAAAGAGAGAGAGATAGAGTTAGATAGAGACGAAAATGGTGGCTCGGGGAGGAGAGTAAGAACAATAGTTTAAGCAGAAAAAAGGTAAGATTACATAATATACAAAGCCGGGAAAGAAATGTGTAGATACCAACCAAACTCAACTCTCTCTCTTGGCGTAGAATTGCATCTGACTGCTTTTGGTAGCAATAAGATAAGATAAAATAAAATGAAGTAAAATATAGATATGAATATAGATACATTATGTGTGTAATAAAAACCTAAAATGGCATTAAAACGCTTCAACCTGGCGGGTAAGTGCATGTTTGCCATTTTAGGTGTTTATTACATATAATACTATAATATATATACATGTATATATATAAATATATATATATAATATATATATATATATATATATATATATATATATATGTATATACATGTATATATAAATATTATATATATATATATATATATATATGTATATACATGTATATATAAATATTATATATATATATATATATATATATATATATATATATATATATAATTATATATGTGTGCATACTGGAAATTCCTTGCTTAGAGTTAGAGGGATTTTCATTTAGTTTATTTCAAGGTTACAAAATATAATGAACCAAAGAAACGCGTATACAGCAAATCTAGGTATTCTTTCTACACATACTATTATTATCACGGATATATTTCTTTGATGGTAGACCTACTTCAGTGACATTCCGTTAGAGTGCACTTGCTTTTGATAACGGTGATAAAGTTTTGAATTCAAATCTAGACTAACTTTTAAATCTTACAATGTCTATCAAGATGCAATGTAAAACAATGAGACTATTATGTAGATATGTTTTCAAAAGACATCGTAGTTGTTTTCATGTAAATGTCTACAGACTTCCAATGTACGACGGCTTAGAAAATGATACAAGTAGTAAAATAAGATTAGTAGTCAAGAGACAATCAGAGATGACAAACAATACATTTCCAAGCATGCTTATATCCATCCACCAATTTATCTATTTTACTATAGAAATGGAGCATTAGCTTCAACAAAAGGAGAATTATGTCAAATGAAGGCTAAAACGGTGTGTCTCTCTCATTCTAATCTGTTCCTCGATATCTCTAGAGATTAATGGTGACTAGAATTATTCCCCCCTTGTTAGGGTAAATAATTTATTTGGCCAAATACGGAGCTGCAAGAAGACATGCCACTTCCCATAACCATTCTCTTGTCGCGTTATGGAGATAGAGTAAAGGCTGCGCGTCTCAAATGAGGCGTGAGGAGTCGATCCGGCCCAGCGCTCCCCCGCACCTTTGACATTGACACTCCCTTGGGTGAGATGAGACGATGTGCGAAAAAGGTCCGCCCCTATTTATTCCTATATGTAGGGAGAGCGAGAGAGCCGTCTTCGTAAGAAAGCAGAGCATTCGCTGAATGGGTAATCTTTGGGCTTATTCCAGGAGACGTGAAACCAACATGACCAAGGAGAAGGGATCTAACAGACTGAAATATATAAACATTCTTCCTTTCTTTCTTGCTGGATGGTAGGAGAGATTACTGTAGAGGCATGTTGATAAAGCTGGATTATGAGGGGGGGGGGGCGTTGATTTACTAACACACACATGAACACACATATATTAATAATATCACACACAAACGCATTATCCCTCTCTCTCTCTCTCTCTCTCTCTCTCTCTCTCTCTCTCTAAATATATATATATATATATATATATATATATATATTGTATAGTGCGAGAGATTGTTCCATTCCCAAACGTAGGCCGTGCCTCATTGTGGGAAGCATATAGCGAAAGAAATTAGACTTGAGGCGGACAAGATCGAGAGCAACGTCCGCCTCAAGTCTAATTTCTTTCACTATTACTATATACATATATATATATATATATATATATGTATATATATATATATATATATATATGTATATATATATATATATATTATATATATATATATAATATATATATGCGTGTGTGTGTGCACGCGTGTGTGTGAGTGTGTGTATGTGTATGTATGTGTGTGTGTGTTTGTGCATATACCAAACTAATCTGTATTGCTTAATAACCGCGAAGTGTATCAAAGTAGGAATACAGATTCGTATTTTTATTCAAAGTTATAAATACTTTTCCATCCCCCGCCTGGATATTTATTATTCTATATCAAACGTATTATATTCATCGAAACACAAAATACATCATGATATTTCAAACACAGCACTTTGAAAAACAGCAATAAACCGTCGTGACTCAGAACATCATAACATACAGTAGCATACATACCAAGAAAATAGGTGTCTAAATAGACATCATTTCTTTTTTTTCTGAAACAGTTGCAGCGTATGATTATTACTTGCAATGAATTTTCACTGTTATAATGTTCCCTCATACTATCTGTACATACATAAAAGAGAGTTATTATTATTCTTATTCTACAATCATAAATCTCCTCTCTCACAAGCATAGTAATATCATTCAGTGCCGAATTACTGATACCAATAAATCCAAATGGCTAATTTTCCGTCGTAAATGTTGTTTCTGAACCCGCATTACTATTAATCCATTCTCTTAGTTTAGCCCATATCAACGTGTTGACAGTCACTCAAAAGATGTATTAAAGTTTCATGGTACACAAAACAAAACGAACATTCTTTTCTTTCAATCAACCCAATTCTATTTCGCATCTTATTTGTATATAAAATTCTATTGAGTATTTTGACCTGAAGCCACCGTAAATTAACATCCGGTGTACTCATGTACGGGGCCATGCTTGCCATTTCTTTCCCTCAAGTTGTATTAAGTCATATAGATTTTTGATTGATGGGTAACCAGCTAATTTTGATAAAGAGAGACACAGGTTCGACTTTGATGTAAAATGTATACTCACAAGTCTGAGCGTAAGAAGAAGAAGACGAAGAAAAATGAAAAGAAGAAGAAAAAATGTTCATAAAAGGAACTTTTGGTATTGCTACCAGGATAAGAATAAGAACGAATGTAACAATAACATGGGGTGACCACGACAACTACGAGATATGGGCTAATATCAGTAAGAGAAAAGCAATTTCTATCTTTTTATTCTTGTTTTTTTTTCCACGTAACCGCAATCCATTTACCGACGCCGTGGAATAAAGGCCGGTTCTACTTAAAACTTTTAGCAGGAAGCGCTTCAAGGGGGAGCTTGAGAGTGAAGATCCATTTCGCGCGCTTATTATATCAACCCATTGTGCTTACCCCCTTCATCCATCATGCACCATGATCAACACAGAATCCTAACGCTCTTGAGAATCCGCGATCGAGCCAATAAACGCTCGTATCACTTCCTATATACGCCAGCTAAAAGATACCGCTTGAAAGCAAGTTCTTTTTATTGAAGAGCTATTTAAGATAAACGCTGTGTAAGAGAAAGAGAAGAGAGAGGGAGATGGGGAGATGGAGGGAGAAAGGTAAGGGAGAGAACGCCTGTGCATGAGAGATGGAAGATAGGGAGAGAGAAAAGATATGAAATACAGCGGCGGAGTCCGCGTTCCCTCGCTCATCTTCGCTCGTCTCTTTCTTATCATATCATGTCTCGCATGATATACGTACTCAAAAACGATGATGCTGCATGAACGCTGAACGAGATAGCGGCTATTAAGATAGCAGCCGCCGCGTCATTCCGAGAGCACAACCTCTCATTCAACATCCTAACAATGATTTTCAATTGGCCGCGCTTCTCCCAAGAGGGGACCTGTTTTGTGTCCTCATTTTCAAGCATGTATTACGAGTTTGAATGGCGCCAAACTCTGGCCGATCGCCTGCCTTGAAAAGAGGCGATGCAAGGGAACGTGACATTTTATAACGTAACGCACTGAAAAGCTAAATTCTTTGAAACGGAGGAGGGGGGTTGCCATGCAGATATGCCATTAAAGATAAGCGTTTCCTGACATTGTATACCGCGATATTGATTCATACGCCCAAAACACACAAACAGCAACGTTGTTCATGATTTTTAAGAATACATGATATGAAAAAGATATGATATAAGTAGGTTGGTGGTTATCATAAATTGGCACATTGATGACGCGCATTTAAAATCAAACCTACTGTTCTAAAAACACGACGAATGAAATATGATTTTGATACAAGGCCAGTTTTTATCTAACAATAGTATCAACCTGCAAAAGGGATTGGGATGTAACTGTCTTCCATTCTATATGTTTACCCTATTGATTGAGTTTGTCTTGAAAGTTTAAAACATATTGTCCGAGTTTCAGAACAATTTCAAATGTTAAATATCTTTTAGTGGGATTTGGTGATGATTATGAATTTTATAGCAACAAAATGACTACCACAAAAGACGGTACGAATGGAATGAAAATTATATTTTTTTATATTTTGTCCTTTTGGGTATTTTTTGAATATATGATATACTATAATGCACTGCTAATCTTTGAAAAATATGAAAATTTAATAAACTTAAAACTTAAAGTGATAAAAGAACTCCCTACATTCCTCTTTATTTTCATCATAGTTTGGTGCGAACTCTAAAAACAAGTATCATCTTTGGTATTAACGAATCTAAGAGTTAGATTTTGGCCATTCTGACTTTTCCGGTTCATTTAATCCTACGTTTTATTCAAACCGTCTCTAAGTGTAGGCCCACCCGTGTACTTGCCAATCAATGGATGAACTACAGAGAGGCAGAGTTAAATTAATTCCCATTACTAGAGCAATTTACCTTACACACTGATTATAAAGAAAATGATAAGTTCACGACTTTTCAGCTTAAATAGCTGAATATGGAGACTGATTGTTTTTGTAATGTTATGCATGTTTTTTATGTTATGCAAAATTTTGGTGACGCAAGTACACTTATCATAAATATAGATAAATACATATACAAGAGTTTGTGTATTTTTTTTTTCATCTGCTCTCCTTTTATGTTCACTGGAAAAAAAATTTCTGGGGATATACTTCCTTCCGCAATTAAAATCAGTAAACATTTACCCCACAATACACTCCCTTTTGCAAGTGAAATCAGTTTACATTGGCCCCACAATTATGTCGGTAATGCGTGACTTGAAATTCTTTACAGGGTCACTTCTTATGAAATTGTGAAAATTTGAAAAGTGGAAACAGAAGCGGCGTTAGCTTAAACGTAACTTTCTTAAATAAGTTCTCTCACCTACTCTCATCCAAGGTAAGAGCATCTTGAGGAAAAATGGCTGCTAAGTCGGTCGCCCACAATTTTGTGTAAGTAGCGCAGCGACAAAAAGTTTAACAACCTCTGCCATTCGTCAACATCGTTTTGACGCCAAACGGTTGGATCACCTTTTAGCGCCGTAATGCTTTTTAAAAAAGCCACCACGTCTCGAACCCGGCCAATCTTTGTTGAGACTGCCAAAATTAAATTTCTACCGCCTGCAGTATTATGTCCGTCCGACCCTTTCTGCGTGAATCATTGCTATATGATGGTCACCTATCATGGACATACTACTCGGGCAATCACAGGTGATATGAGATCAGGAAAATGACCAGGAAGGGAGATCTCCAAGACGGGTACGGCCAAGACGGAGGATGAGAGAAGATTCCCCTGATATTTATGACCAAGATATGGTGTTTGCGGGGCGGTGGTTTGTCTTCAGATAAGGCCGGGGCGAGCCCTAAGCGCTTCCATCCATTTTGATATCGGCGGCCAAGAAATCGAGGTGGATTCCCGGAGACAATTTAAAAGGAAAGTAATAAAGGGCTCTGATGAATCAAAGGCACGTGAGTCTGGACTGAAGATAGCCGGTACTAGGATAAGAACAAAATGGAAAAGAATATTTATATAGAATTGCTGCAAAGAAACTCGCGGAGCAGTCAACATATTAGTAACGCCGCGCGCTCTTCTGTTGTCGGCCGAATAGTTTGTCTTGCGCCAAACGGTGTCGTCTGCGCAAATCCGAGTTCCATTACCAGACGCTTACCAATGAACTTCTTCCTTTTATGGAGAACTAGGGAAAGAGAGTAAAAAAAAAAAGGAAGTTCGGCGACGAGTACGTCGTCCTCAACGTTGCACTCATGGAGGAATAGACCCCCGGGGGTCCGAGGTGACATCATCGACTAACATCGAGATGATGGGGTATGGGGAGATGCCACAAAAGCACCACTAAGAACAAATTATGAAGTAAGGTGGGCAACAGAAAGTTGCTAGTGGTATAGTGCTTTTGATTACATTCTTGCAATAAACACTATATTGGCCCAGAAGCTCTTAAAGTCGTGACATCATTATCGTTTTATTTTAGGACGACCTCGAAAGAGAATCTCCCTCTCCCATCCCCCTCTCTCGATCCCTCTTTCTACTTATCTACGTTTATATACTTATTCGTTGTAAACAATCATGTAATTTGTGTGAGTACGGGTCTTAGTTGATAGTTTCACTTGAGAAAGACACAGACAGCATGACAGAGATTCACAGGAATGTAAGCAATGTATGAGACAACCCGATTTATTTTCAAATGGAATAATTTGAATAGATATACAAGGGTGATGGTGTGTGTGTGTCTGTGTGTGTTTGTGTGTGTGTACGTGAGTTTGTTAAACCCGGTGAATAATAGAGATTTTTTTCTGAAAATTTGCAACAGTTTTAAGACTGCAAGAGTTGATATGATAAATCTACAATTGTTTAATTCCGTAGCACCTTCATGCCTAATAGACCCACAAATCATGTACCGGTATAGCATACAAAAAATATGCCATCTATAGTTGGGGTCAGCCTTGTACTTAACAACAAAGAGCCGACGACATATTAATGAAATATCCTGCTAATTGTTTCTTAATCAATTGAATGTTGGCTTGTTAAATCATATATAACTAAAATACCCTTTATGCATATAGGAACCCCTTCTCCACACATTATGTCCCGATTTCTCCCCTCCCCTGCCTCCTTCCTCTCCCCTCCCTCTCCCCCCTCCCCATCAGCTCCCCATCGTCCGCTCCCAATCACGAGCCTCGTTCGGTAATGATGACAAGGAAAGATGGTGACAAATCGCTGGAACCATCCCTAAATCCGCCCAAAATGAATTGCTTTTAAAGGATCTCCGTGCCCCCGCACCGTCGGCCGTTTTACCTCGGAGCAAAGTTCACCCTCTCCATGTAGATGGCGGGTGCCTCATTATTTGGGGGAAGTTCGAGGCCTTGTGAAAATCGCTTTCTTCTTGTTACTCCCTGAATGGAAAGTATAAAAATCATCTTTTGTACACCCATATTTGGATGCTGTCGCTTTTGATTGGTTTTCCATCATTTGGATTTTATTTTTCTCTTTACAAATAACGAATAAGTGGGGGTTTTTGTGTGTGTGTGTGCACGACTATTTCATCTATATCATCATAGGAGTGTTTCAGGTCCATTCCACTTCAGTGCAAACACACACACACACACACACACACACACACACACACCAATAGAGCGAGAGACACACACTCACGCCGATAGAGCGAGAGACCCACACAATCACAGATAGACATACCCATAATGACACTAACCCAAGTGTTATTTGGTTGCTGCTATGACGTTCTTAATAGCATGTCTGTGTATATATATCACACCACACGGAATAGGACAAGTCATGTAAGTGACGGCATTTCCGGGGTCATCAATGCTATTAGCAACACAAAATTTCTTCAAACATCCTGGACACACACTCTGCGAGAAATTCGATGATGTTGATTGTTTGGTGGAATTCAATGCAGCAATCACTTCTAACATGTCTAATTCATTGAAGACGGTATGTATGACAATGTCTAACTAGAATTGAAGTCATATATCCATTATCTCCATATTCTCACAACATTATGTCTCACATATACCACATTAATTGGTATCTTTCCCAACAAAGCAATGTGAAAGAGAGGTCTCACCTTTCTGCCCCAGGAGTTTCACTGTGTGACAGACAAGGCGCATAAGAAGATACCATCATCATTGTTACAATCATAATTGGCCATAACATACATTCGTATAGATGATCATACATTACAATGCTTTACATCATATTCATATACTGTGTTGTGGCCTTCCGTTTAAAACTGAAGCCCCCCAAAATATGACGCTAGATATTAATCAAAGTTCATTCTCCGACATATTTAAATAGATGCATCTGAAATGTAGTAGACGAGGCACGTACAAAAACATCTGCGTTGGTGTTTGTTCGCCTCATCCAAGTGGAGTGTCCTATAACAACTCCGTCTCTTCGGCCATGATAACACTTTCCCCTCCTGCTCCAGCGCCCTTTTTTTCTTGTCGAAATCATTGCTCGTTATCGTAACGAAGATGGAAAGAGCGCCGCGGCAGATGCGGCGGGCATGATGCTCCCGATGTCGTTGACCAAATCCCCCTGCTTTTAAGGGGCGCTGAAGATGTGAACTTGTCGGAGAGAATGGACAAGCAGCAAACAGACTGTGAGAAATCACGGACAAAAAAACGAGAGAGAGAGAGAGAGAGAGAGAGAGAGGGGGGGGGGGTGGGTGGGGAGAGCAAGAAATGTAGCTGAAGGAAAAGTATGCACTTGCACTTTGGAAAGAATATGTTTTCAGGACTTTGCAGAATTTGTTTATGCTTCCGGCTGGATAGCTGCAAATTTCACAAAAACACCGATGATGAATTTGACGCATTCATGCTGGCACCAAGGGTAAAGGAGTCTATTGTGGCATAGAACAGAGCGAGTGATGATCACTTGCAACGGATTCATGGGAATAAAGATAAATATTTAAAGGACAAGTTCACCTTCATAAACATAAGGATTGAGAGAATGTAGCAATATTAGTAGAACACATCATTGAAAGTTTGAGGAAAATCGGACAATCCGTTCAAAAGTTATGAATTTTTGAAGTTTTTGTACAGTAACCGCTGGTTGAGAAGACTACTGCAGTGTGTGAAAAACTTAGATGTCACATGCGTACAACAATATAAGGAAAATATAAAGAGAATTTCACAAAATTTCATCTTATGAAAAAAGTACACATTCCCTCGACTCGTTACCGACAAATGTTATGGGTAATATTATTACCCCTGCCTTTAGAAAGAGGCAAGTCAGGTGCTCTTTTATTATGCGAAAAAAGTGAAAATATGTTGAATTTTCTTTATATTTTCTTTATACTGTTGTACGCATATGACTCACAAGCTGTAGTAGTCTCCTCATCCAGCGGTTCCAAAACAAAAATTTTAAAAATTCATAACTTTTGCATCGATTGTCCAATTTTCCTCAAACTTTCACTGATGTGTTCTACTAATATTGTTGCATTCTCTCAATCCTTATGTTTATGAAGGTGAACTTGTCCTTTAAAGAGAAATCTACCAAGCATTTTTTTTTGGTTATTCAGCTGCTGAAACAGCTGCTGAAAAGTAACAACTCTCACGGATTGATGGTTGAGAAATTTGCAGCGGAAACGACAATTGAACAAAGAAATATCGCAAGGTGTCGAAATGAACAAATTATCAGTCATTATATAATGAGTACAAGGAGCGTTAAGCGTAGATAGATAAATAGCTAGGTACATTCCCTTCATCGCACTATTATATAAGTATATGAGAGCATGTCTGTCCCAGCCCCTCCACAAAGGTTTTGAAATTGAAACACATTAGTAAAAAGGCAAGGTTATCGTTATAAATTTACTAAAACTTGTCCTAGTCTTGTTTGTCATTCTTTCTCATTATTATCATTATTGTCATGATCATCATTATTATTATTATGATTATGATCGTATTATCAGTGTTTTTGTTATCATTATTGTTTCATTGTTATCATTATCATTGTTGTCATTATCATAATCATTATCATTACCATTACTTTAGTGATATTATAGAAGCAATATGTAACAACTTCTGCTTGCAGATGTTAAAAACAAGGAGGGGAGGGGAAAAGAATTAGCATTCAGAAAAAAAAATAATGTAAAACTTGCCTTTTCTTTATAATGAGAATGTGTGGATCAGCAACAACACTTTACAGAAATATATAAGGTAATAAGGTAAAATAGACTTCAAGTGAGCGCGACAAGTCTGGCCGTTGCCTCTCTTTTTACAGCAAACATGGGTATAAGAAGGAGAGAGAAAAAGCGACTATACCTGCTGTATAGATGAATTGGTGTATCGGTCTTTCCTCAAGTTTTATGACTACGACCTTCACTTAGACATCATTATTAATACCAAAGATATCCTCTATTTCTCTCTCTGTGGCTGGAACGCATGTTTTGGTACACCCGTGTTTGTTACGAGCTTTTAGCTCATCCGCTTTTGTAAAAGGATAAGTGCCGACAAGTCTTCTTCTTTTTTTCCCCTAGCAGAATACTTCGGAAGAGCAATGCTAGAAAAGAAACCCTTCAAAGGACTATTTCATAAATGATTTGAATGGGAGCCTCAGAGAAATCTTTGAAGGAAGCTATCAATACAAAGCTGGTGAGAGGGAGAAGATAGTAACGTGCTAACGTGGTGAGAGGGAGAAGATAGTCTCGCTCCGACGCGTTCACTCTGTTAGTCAAATAGGCTAACGACGCTAAGATGGGCTGTGTTTCCGTCATTGATGAACGTCATTAATTGAAGACGCACATCCCTACAAACGAGCACCAGAACAAAACAAAAACCCCAAGGGAGAAAGAAAGAGAGAAAGAGTGAGATTGAGAGGAGGAGGGGAGAGATAGAAAGAATGATATGAAATGACCCCCATCGCATTGCGCACTCCATTTTCACGGTCACAAACGTATAGACAAGACCATCTGTATTACCGGATTGTTAAAGAACTTCGTCTCCTTGAGTTGCTTCCAAATTATTCCATTAACACGCGCCAGCACTCGAACAACGCCATTTCTGACGTGATTGAGCGAGGCCCCATTCACATTCATATTTTAACCTGATGCCCACTTACAGTTCGCCTGCCTCATAGTGGAGACGCATTGGCCAAAAAATGCTCACAATTTCCTCATCATAAGATTTCGAGTGTTATGCAAAATGTAAATCGCTGACATTTTGCGATAGCATTATAATGCTATTTTGTATTTTCCCCATTTTACTCTACCTGTGGAATCGAAGTACATTCTATCTGATGTGAATAGGAATGCAAGTAGCGCGGAGTGGCAATAATGTACAATTAACGCATCGAGCAAAAATTAATCCGCTTTGCCGGCCGACCTTCATGCATCCATCAACTCATTTCGAATAATCGAACAGTTGTCGGCAGAAAGTCATATTTTTTTCCTTCCACCTCCATTCAGGCGTCAGAAGATATGTCTGTTGCATAAAAACGCCTCTTAATTTCGGTCGTTATTTTCGCATTTCTAATCCTTCTAAAGTTACACTGGATCATCGCCATTTTAGGACCACTTACATTCTTGTTACGTTTATTATATTACAAATTCCCGCGGAGGGGGAAAAAGGCGGTCACGGACAATGATAAATTGCATTAGCTACAATCCATTAATTTCAGAAATTGCTATCAAATTCATCTGATCACGATTTGCAGGAGTTTTTGAGAATTTTTAGTAGATTTGGCGTGGCTAATAAGAAAAGTTTTATGTTAAAATTCCTTCAATGTGTGTTGGCGTGGGTTGTCTGTCTGTTCAATAATTTGTGCACATTTTTTTTTTATTTGGTTGTACTTTTACAAAATAGGAAATCTTTCACAATGTTATGAAGAAAACACTTCAGTGAAATGACAGGAAATATTGCGTTATACCTATAAAATCCTAATAAGCTCAAAAAGGTAACTTTTGGTAAAATTGCATATTCAAAGTTGGATTCGCTTAGTTGCTATGGGAATTTACCACAAAAAATAAAATATACAAAACTGTAGGATCACCCTGGTCATTTCTCTCCTCCCCTCTCTGTCCATTGGCATATATACATATATTCTTTTTTCAGCGTCAATGTTGATATGTTTGATATAAAAGTGACGTAATTTGCAACGTGTAAAACGTCATGCATGGAGAACTGCAACAATAGCAACAACGTGGCAAAGTTTAAGATAAAGAAAATCTTACGAAATGTCTTTGAAGATGCAAGTGTGAACACACTAGAATGAAAGTAACAAAATTCCTAGTTGAGTTTATTATATATATATATATATATATATATATATATATATATATATATATATATATATACATATACATGTACATTATTTAGAATATTTAGGCCTCTATAGAAAAAAAAAATTATCATGAATACATTCGTCCCATTAATCAGGCTGCGCCACTTTACTCTCCGGATAATTATTTAGAGCTCATGAAAGCCATATTAACAACTTTAGACAAGAACGGATCAATGGTGTATAGCAAAATGATACAATCAATTCGATTAGTTTTTGCGGTTGATTTTGAAATCCAATTAAAAATCCATGTGGCTGTCGTATTGAACTTGATATAGTATGCTGCATCACGAAAAGATATATTCATATGATTAATTATACATGTCCCCTTTTCGGGCTTGATAATACATTTGAGATATGAGGAAAGAAAAAACGGTGCATAGCTTTGATATCAATGTTCCTCTTACTGTTCCTCTTTTTTTTTTGAAAAGCCACACGATATATGCGTGTGTGTGTGTGTGTGTGTGTGTGTGTGTGTACGTGTGTGTATGTCTGTGTATGTTAGTGGGAGTGCAAAGTCAAGCTCATAATAAGATTTTTTTTTTGCAAAGGTTTGTAAGGAATACACTTTCGTTGCTCTTCACAGCACACGTCCTCGCATTATATCGTCTTGCAGCTCGATTGACATATACATGGAATGTGGCGTACCATCACACACACCTACACACACCTACACACACACACACACACACGCGCGCGCGCGCGCACACACACACACACAATCGCACATACAATCATACACACCACACAGAGTCGATAACATGAAGTTGTATATATTATTGACCCACAAAATATATGTGACTTTTATCTAGTTATGTTATTTACCACTGGTTTCTTTTATTTTAATTCACATATTTGTTTTAGTATGGGTTTTTATCATGACATTCCGACACTGGAACTGGAATTCACCAACCCTATTATGAATATTGGCTTTATACTTTCTTTCCTCTCTCCCTCTCTCTCCTTCTCTCTCATTAGCCTTAACAATCATTAGTAGGTTCAATGCATTTGAAAATGACGATAGAAGGGTATGAATACTCTTCTTTATATTTTATAGCAGTACAGAAGAATATAAGCAGGGTACCTCTTAAGTTAGACTATCCCGCACATTTCTACCCAACAGAAACACAAACACACAAGCACACACGCACACACACACACATGAACACGACATTTCATAATTGGCACACACTACATTTCCCATATCTATTAATTTTCGTTTTTGTGGTTTCAAGCTAGGTTAAACCAGCCATTGCGTAATACTTGGATAATTATGTTCATCACTTCATAGATTAAACCAATAGCTGCTCTTTTGGCTGTATCAATATTGCGATCAGTCAAAAGTTTTGATTACTGGAGTGCCGTAGAGCGAAAAAAAGGCAGAAATAGTTCAGAATTGTCACAGATTATATTGTCTGCTGCAGGGTGCTCACGATGCCCTTGACTTTTCGATATTTTTTTGTTGTTGTTTCAATTAGTACCTAAGTGTTACGCGTGGGGAAAGGATGCGCGCATGCTCAGTTCATATCTTCATTAATTGAAACAAGCCAATGAAAGAAAACAGACACTGAATTGTTGTTATATCACTATAGTAATTACATTTACATTGATTGGGCATAAGTGAATTTTCAGTCGGCCGGTTTGTGAAGAGGAGAAAATCTTAATCCTCTTAGTAATTTGGCAAAATACGTCTAATCTCAGAGGTATATTTTCAGTCGAAATGGTAGTGGTTATAAATACAATTAATCATATCAAAATAATACAGGCCTACGGCTTAGTATGAAGAAATTGGCTATTCCTAGTTGAAATGAAATAAATTACCAGACTCTCGCCATGCTCATTCCGAAAAAAAGGTTTATGAATGCATACGACTTCATAATAGTTTCATCAACTTAACCTACTTCTTACGTGTATATAACATGCTATAATGTGTGAAATATTCCTACGCAAATTGCGTGTTTGGGTTAATGTGTTAGTGTGAATATCATACCTTGTTTGTCACATAAAAGCTGAAGTTGTTTTCTTTCTTTCTTTTAACATGAGCAACGACTTATTCTTGGGATTTTGATATATGTATATACACTCATCATACAGCATTGAGGCACACATGAATATTTTTCACCATCCATTTCACTCGTACCGAAACTTTGACCAAATTTAACTTACCAATAGAAATAGAAATGAGGTTTAAATGAGACTTCTTCCACTTGTTTTGATGTTTAATACATTTCAGTTTATTTTTCGTCCATTCAACTAAATATCCGTCGAGACGGCATACAATTTACATGTATAATAAATAATCGGAATTAATAGTAATTGATACAATGATATCGTCAATTCATGTAGGACTAAAGCAGAGAGTTATTGAAATTTTTAGAGTACCCACAACCAACTCTATCACTGCCCAAGCACAGGTCCACAAAATCGGCAAGACAAACAAAAAATACAACGCTTAACACCTTTAGCAAAGTTGTCATGGCAACAATGTTTGATTCACCCATAAACGGAGATTATAATATCCGAGTTATATTAGGTCTATGACATCTCAAAGGTTATTAGATGCGAGGCGATAATACAATTCACAATGTCAATGAATTGATAGGTAATAGTATGAATTACAAAAATGGCCATGCATTTGTCATGTAAAGGTTGCTTCGTTCATATTGTCTTTTGCAATTCTCCTGGTTAGAACTGTGCGGAAATGACAATCAAAGTTCGGCAAGCTGAAGCGTATCGTATGTGTGAAATGTCCGCCCCACAGAAAATCAGGCAAAAGGTGTTAAAAGCCACCGGGGATCTGGATGGGCAAAGCTGGGTGGTGTCCCGATGGATGATTGTGAGGCGTAGAAAGGACTGCTGGAACGTGCACAACAGCGGGGTGATCCGACACTGCGGTCACGGGGCTAGCGTGAGGCGACGTCGAGGTGACTGGCGTGGTCGAAGTGGTGATCGGTGCCACGGTCGGCGAGGGATGCCCGTGAGGAGAGCTGCCTGGGACGTGATGGCAAGAACAAGGAGACTTGGATGACGATGAGGAGGCTGCTGGCGGGATAGCGGCGTGTGGAGGTAGATTGGTTGGTGGCAAGATCAGTGAGGCCCCGGTTCGAGCTGCGGCTGCGGACGACATCAGCAGTTCGGACTGGTGAGCGGCAGCCGGACTCGGGAAAGGCCTGGCGTAGGGATGGGCTAGACCGTGAAGGAGCTCAGCCCGTGATCGTAGATGCAGCGAGTAGGCGTCTGCAGCCACTGGCGCGGCTCCTGCCAGCGGGTGGTAGTAGCTAAGCGGAGAGGGGGTGTGGCAGGTGTAGGGGGGCAGACGCCCAGCCAGCATAAGGGAGTACAGGTGGTGGTCGAAGTGGGCGTGGTGTGGCCAGGAGCAAGCCGACATCGACATCCGCTGCCGCTTGTCTTTCATGCGGCGATTCTGGAACCAAACCTGCGTAGAAAGCGAAAGATGATATACAACGCTTTAATCATCAAAGTAAAACTAAATTTATTGAGCCAAAGACAAAAAGTTACTTCCTAAAGGACACGTGCATTGCCATTATTTTGTCGGATACACTACACTGAGAGGGACGCTATTTTCTGTCATTGCGAGGTATCTATTTTTTTTTTCTTCCTTCCATGAGATATCGTCAAACTGGCCTAAACAAAGTCAATAACAGTCATGCATGGTAATTGCGTTATTTCGCTGCATCATGCTATGTGCTTTTTAAATAACATTATCGCCATGATAAGTAGGCGTTCATTTCCGGCATTAGCAATGAGACGGGGGGATGAAGAAAACTATAATGCTGGCACGAGGGGGGATTCGGGCCCTGGTAGATAATTAGCGAGAATGATTGAAGCTCACGGTGCGGGGAGTTTCGGCTGCCTACGAAGGCGGTGGTACGCTAGATCGCATCCGCGGAACAAACGCGAGTGATCCGCGCTCGAATGGCGAGGAATCAGGAGGCGTAATTGCTCAATGATAGTAGACGGCTCAGCATAAGGGGGAGAAACGCAGCGAGTCGGAAATGGCGTTTGTATTGCAATCAGATGGGACGCACGTTTTGCTGTCACTTCGCGCTCATGGTGTCCGCAAGTGTGCAAATTGGAAGTGTAAATATGTGGCCTAATTGAACCATCATGCATGGCAAATAACACTGGCAGGGGGTCATCATTATGACTTAAGTCTCCGTGGGGGATTTCTGACACGAGCTTGCTCGAACTGGGGTACGTCACGCTATGATATTATCACAAAGCCCCACAATCTTCACCGAGTCGTTACATAGGACAAGCTGTCTTATCCACCAAACAATGTCCTCTAATGCTGGCTTCTGTTTAAAATTTCTTTCGAATTTTGAAGTCTCAGAATGCCTCTCTTGAGGCTTAAGCAGCATACACGGATTAGATTCACTCGCATACCTCTTATAAGGACGGAAAATGTTTATTTCAACTGACAACATGATGAAATATTCAGTAAGTGGATTTTGGGTCCAAAAATACCGAGGTTACTTTTCGCCAGTTTTAAGTCATATCTTAAGTGTCGCTCCGCTGCATCCGTATACTACAGTATTTACTTACAACAACTGATTCGGGATCAGAAAACAAAAGCGAAGATAAGCCCCATCGGTTATACTTTCAAACACGTCTAATCGCATTTGCTCCTTCTTTTGACGTAGTAGGGATTTGACTAAAAACCGATGATTATTATCAAAGCGATTGGCTGTAGAGCATGTCGAATAAGTGCTATAAAGAGATCGCCCTAATGTCCTGGTTCTCAGCTTTTTGTGATAGTGCCTTCTTCTTTTGATAAATGTTTTTCCTACACAAGATCGAGATGCAAGAAAAGTGATTGTAGGCAATATATGCTGAACTTTCGTCCAACTGTCAAACTGTATTCGCTGCTAAAGCAGGTGGTGGTGGTAGTGGGGGGGGGGGTAAACCTTTGATGAGACAATCTGCTCATTTAGTGCTCATATAACTGATTTATTTGGCAGCTAACTAAACATCACAATTTATTATTTTACAAAGTCAATAACATACCTTTATCGTAGTCTCTGGCAGATTGAGTGCAGTTGCAAGCTCACAGCGCTTCGGGCGAGAGACGTAGTTTTCGCGGGCAAACTCTTTCTCCAGACGACCGATCTGCTCTCGGGTGAACGCCGTGCGGTAGCGGCGAACCTGTGACGGGTCGAGCGGGTCGGCTGCAGGGAAAGAAAAGCGGATGTAAAGAAACTTAGTCTATCTAATAGTATGAATGTGAGATATATTCAAACCTTCTCTCTTTTTTCCCTCAAGAAATTTAAATAAACGGGCTGAAACTAAAAGACAAAACCCGGTATTTTTTGTCGCTTAAAATTGCAGTAACAACAGAACAAGAAGGAATATTTCAATTGATATCTTTCAAATGCAATTAACGAGGTATGAATTAGCTCACTAGCAATTATTCTGTGCTATCCCCAACTCAGATATCTCGCTAGCGTTCTATCAGGAGGTACCCATTGTGTCTTGTGTGGTTTAGATGTATACCACTTGTAAGTTCACAATCAAAGACTCTCTCTTAAGCACATTTGGCATTAGGATATGGAAAAGTTAGCGTCAATACCTCATGACTCGTGTTTTTCATCCACTAGCATTCTTCTTTGATATTGTGGATTGATAATTTAGGTACCCAGAAGTTTGTATCAAGTTCACTCGACAAGTCACTACAATCGTTGCTGATATGATTATCATCCCAAAATGTAGAGAGCCGTCTTGACATTCTCATTATTTAAGATACATTCTTTGACTTACACTTTTCTCTCAACAACTACAACATCAAAGGGAATCACGCAAGCGATGGCGTGATGAAAGTGTGAAACGAGGCGGGCTCTCCCCCGCCTTGAACCCATGGGATATCCTATCAGTAAACCAACCGTGGTCTCCTAATGATTTTGATGTAATTACATCGAACGAGGAGGGGGAGGGCGAGGGGACGAATCACCCGGAAACATCGGAGCATGATACGGGACCACTGGCTGGGTGTAATCAATTGAACAATTACAAATTAATTGATCGTGAGGGGCTCAGCCATCATATCAGGGTAGAAATGAGAAACGAGAACCGCATATTGCTGTCTTGTTGAAGACTATGAATACAACTCAAAAACTTTCACATGTTCAAAATGAGTACTGTTTTTAATAACTGGGTTAAGAGAGACGAATCTGATACATTTATTCAAGATAATTCGATAACCTATAAGGGCTATTTACCTCGTAGTGATGAATTCGTTGGGGATGACTGGTCGGTCTTGTGAGTTAAGAAGTCGTTCTCGGGACAGCTGTCTGGAGATAGGCGATCGTCCCATCTCTGCGGGCTGGTGTCTCGAGAGAATCCGTGACCATTCCGTAGACCATCCTGCTGCTCGTCGCTGCTCATGTGTTCGCTTTTCATCGGCGGAGTCGGTGAGCGAGAGATCGGGAGCTGGCCCGCGTGTCGAAAATCCAGCGGCTGCGACACGGGCAAGGGGTGCGCTGGCGGGAAGGGCAGCATGGTGTGCCCGATGGAGACGGGAGCGGAGTTGGCGCCGATCTCCCCAGCGAGAGCTCGGCTCATAACGACGGCGGCCGCTGACGATTTCGAGCTGGCGCTACAGCTGCTCTTCCCCGTCACGTCTGCGTAAGGCATGAAGAGAGTGTGCTGCCGGGTTTCGGCTTGCGTGGCTGTCACGCTAGGAGATCCGCCTGGCGTCGTCACGTTGTTGTTCGAGTCCTGGTGATGGAGAAGATTGTCCGAGGTTGGGAGCATGGTGAAGCCCTTTTCCATGTTAGGCAAGAAAACCCCGCGCAATAAATGTTGTTTGGATTCAATCAATCCACGACTTTTATAAATCAAAGCAAATCAAATCAAGACGGAGAGCATCCGTCCTTAGAGTTTGTCATTCGATTGGCTGAAACCTACACGTCAATTTGTCGTCGGCTTCCTTTGATATCGCTGGAAATGGATGAGGGGTGGTCAACGAACGGAGGTATCGTTTTCGGGAGGAAAAGCAGCTCCCAGTGTAGAGTTGGTGGATGATGTCGGCCGACAGCGACACGGTACTGACTCCGTATTTACTTCGACAATCCTATTTGAGGTGGCAATAATCAACACTACTCCGCCGCTAGGTTGTGAGCAGCATCAGTAGAACATTAACGTATGAGGTGAGTCGATTTTCTTTCGAGGGGTTGGTATCTCGCTCAAACCGCAGGGAAAGAAGACGAAATAAGGTGCATGTATCAGTTGTAGCGAAATTCTTGTGGAATGGCTGAAGTTTTCTTCTGTCGATTTTTAAATACGATAGTCGCGGCCAGCTAATGACTGCTGTTGATTAAGTAACACCCAATGGGGTATCTCGCTTTTGAACTTAGGCGCACCAATGAGGAGACTGACCCCCTCTTGTTATGCAAATCGAGTGGCCGAGCTTGACGAGTCTAAACGATCTCGTAATCAAAGCCTCATTACACGCAGCCATGAATGGGAGGCGCGCACAATAGCGTGCGGACACGGCGCGGTAACAAAAACAACAAAAGCCTCGCACTGAGCTACCAGTCAAGTTGAAAAGGCTCGCTCATTTACACGTCACAGTAGCAGTCCCCGCCCGCGGACCCTGCACGGGCCGTGAAAGGGGGATCGCTCAATCCGGCGGCGAAGATGAGACATCGATATCTATTCATGACACAAATTGGGTCGTCTTAGCCCCCCTTTTCTTCTCCCTTTCCCTTTCTGAGGACCGACAAGAGAATGGGGGCTTGGTGCTAGTAAGAAAGTCCATCGTCATTGGCTCTCAAGCCAACCATTCTTTGCTTTTGTTACCACTCGACAAGATCTCGTTAATGCGATACTTTCTTTCTCTTGGCTTGCTAGCAACTCATTTATCCCTTTGACCATCCCCTTTAGTTCTTGCAGACACTGCTCCATTGAAACGCCCTCTACAGTAATTTTGATGAGTCCGAAGAGATGTCTTGCCCATTGACTTCTATCTCGGCAAGCTTCGGTAGCTCCCCATGATAGGAACACTGACGACCCGATAGCCCAATCGATGGATGCAATTAGAGAATTTCTATGAGTTTTCCCCAAAATCTCGGCACCTCCATAATGCTGTCGGCATGTGAGATTCAAACTCAAAGTAAATAAACGCTGATCAGTAGTGTACCTGCCTTTCTTCGTGAAATTGATCTTTCCACCCTCTGCATGCCTTTCTCCCCAGTCACGGCGGCGTGGAGACTTTTTCTGCCTGCCCCTGCATGTCCTCTGGCGTGCAGTAATAACTTCGTGATGGCGTTCTAGACGAACCATTGAGAACAAATTAGTTGAATCAGTCCAATGGACACGCTATTTCAAGGTCAATGCCCTCGATGTCCCTTGAGGTTTACGTGTCACAACAATATGAAAAAATCAGTTTGTCAATGAGCGCGTTTTGTTTTTGTAATTAAGTACAGGCTGGGTATCTCATGCAAGCACAGTGAGGCCCATTTTTATTTGTTATGTACAGAAGATGAGAACCATAATTTGCCGTAATAGTGACTTGTGGTCGAGATGTTCTTTTTTTGTCGCTGTATAAAGTTTTGACTGATAATCTAAGAGCTTACAACCGACCGTAATTCACAAACCATCAACATTTTATAGCAGTTCCTTTAAAGCAACACATGATATCTGTTAAAAGTGTTTATGAACATCAAACATCATATCAGAGAATTCGTGCTTCAACAGAAAAAAAAGCAGTCACGCCAGCAGTCGCTCCACCGCGAACGAGCAGCGAAGTCCCTCGGGTGGCAAGCCGGAGTACAAGGCGCCACTAACTGCTGGATACTGTACGCTGTTTATGTGTGTGTGTGTGCACTCACGATGTTACAGCTTTCTTCGGCAGGCGCCATAACACGACGTCTACGTAAATTGGCGCCGCAGCGCGGCGTCCAAAATGAGCAATGCACATTATTTTAAATACCCACAATGGCGTAATTCTTTTCTTTCCTGTTCTTATATCTTACTTCTTACAAACACTGATGTGCACTGAAGGGTGTGTCAGTAGGTAATAAGATATATTGTTTCACATGTAATGATAAACTTTTATTGGTTGATTTACTCAAATTTATTCATGCCTGCTACGCATCTCATTGAACCCTTTTTGGCAGTAGAACTATTGTCGACATTCAAAATCAGGGAAATGTTGGCAATATTATATATATATATATATATATATATATATGACCAATGTTTTTATGTTCACTGTTATTACGATTGCAAAAATACTAATTGATTTAAATGTTGTTCACCATCAAATACAGAGAGACGAGTTTTATGTATGTATGTATGTATGTATGTATGTATGTATGTATTCGTTTATTTATTTATCTATTTATTCATTCATTCATTTATCTATTTAGTATTATTTACCCAGGGTAGCCCCATCAATGGTTTATACACTGTCATTCCTGGGGCCCTGCAACAAATAACAAAGTAACAATTAATTAAAAAAAAAAAAACTTCAAGGGGGGGGGGGAAGCTGATTCCAAAAACATGCAGTATGTAATTTTTGCATTAAACTGTGTAACATTTCAATGTCTTAAAGAGGGGGAAATAAGTTGAGTTTCCAATTTTTAGACGAGAACCTAAAAATTATTGATCAGCTTAGAGTGCCACAAGCGACTGCATAATATATTTTCTTCTTCGCCAAACTCACACGTACAATTCACTGAATACTTTTCTGCTATTAGAAGCAAAGGGATATGAGACATGAAACAAAACTGAAAGCATTGAACAATGATAACTTAAAATAAAATCAATAACGGAAGAGGAGGTATTAACGATATCATGTAGAAACTGACTTCCTTTGAGACCATGGTTGAATATTCAAACATGTCTATTTCTAATAGACATAGCTGATTAAGAAAAAAAAATCACAAGAATCACCAATAAGTTTACACACATTACAAAATATATGCATCTGTAGATGTACTTACAATTTTGTTAATTCGTCTCCCGTTTGTGTGTCCGCCTGTAGCATGTATTTCCCGTTGACTTGTCTACGGCAAAATTAAAACGTCTTTGACATAGTGCGTTTCCGTAGTCGCCATCGAAAGAAGCCTTTGTATACTGTGTTGTTTAATAAAAACTGCACACACAAGGTTTACTCGAGAGCATGTTCGACATTATTTTGTCCGAATGAATACATGATTGCCTTGCATTTTTATAATCCATATAATCACTTGAACGTGTTTTGGCAGAAATGATCGTTCCAAGAGAATAATACCTAGGTGTAACATATGACATTATACAAACATAATGATGGTTCTACAACTTCATCCACACTGACGTTGACTGACATACTCTTGATTAATGTGTTTTCATCATATCATAATCAAGTATGAAATGGCTCAAACGTGTCATGTGATTATCATTAATATTATAATAACAGCATCAATTTCACTGAAATTTGTGGCCTGAACAAGATTCAGAATTATAGAGTGAAATGAGAACATTGGCTTTCGTAAGTAAATAGAATTTCATATGCAGGTGGGTTTTTTTTTTCTCGCAAAAATGACAACTTTAATAGTGTCCATCGTCCCACTACCTTTCATGTTAAAATGCCTTATATCACAAAAAATGTCGAAAAAGACTTTGACATTTAGCTTTCTTTGAACGAGGTGATTTCTTACTTGTTCGTACCGGTCTTCCCGTTCAGCCCTAGTCTTTCCGAAGCACATTTTGATAATGTACTGAAATAATTCTTTTAAATCGGAACGATACTAGTATGATATGATTATACAATATTATTTTATTTGGTGTGCTGTGTCAGGTTCTGTTTATTTTTGGCAAATTTACAAAAATATATGTTATAACTATAAGATAATCACATTCATTCTAGATCATACCTACTCTGGATTGATTTAAATTAATTTTGTGTCATGAAATATCATTCAAAGTCTCTATACTGAATTTATGAAATATATGTTATTTTTATTGATCTCTTGACATATGTTTCACATACAACATTGTATAAAATTGTGTGGAAACTTAATAAATGAAATGAACTATAATAGTTATAATTAAGAACATGATAACTAACAAAATTTAACATTCTGCAGGGGTGCCGGCATGAAGTGATATATATATATATATATATATATATATATATATATATATATATATATATAACTTTGTATGGTAGGCGTTACGGAGAGGCAATAAAACGCCTTCTCTTCTATGGACGTGTAATTCTACGATTTGATGATATCATGATTTGATCTGAATATTATTTTAGTTTTCCTGCGCAAATTATCTGTAGTTTGAATGCATATTTTACACTGCTGTGTAGTAAGTTATTGTGTACAGTTTATGAAATCAAGTAGATTTGTTATTGGGATGGATAAAACGGATCGGATTAGAGAAGATGCCACTATCAAATCATTATGAAAATTGTAATCACGTAGACTATTAGTGGAAGATACATTCGTTAAAATTTGTTTACATGCATAAGCGAGGAAAGATATATTGTATTGTATATTGTATTTTATCGAAAAAATATCAGACGTGGATTTTGTTGTTGTTGTTGTTGTCGTTACTGTTGTTATTTACCACATAAAGTGATATAGATGCCATAGCGAATGTATACTTAAACAAAGCATCGCATAAACAAATGACGTATTGCCAATAAGGTTTTGAATTCTACTTCATGAAGTTATCAAAGTGTGAGCATGCAAGCTGAGTCCGTCCGAAGTCGCGTTGAGGACGCTTTTGCCAGCCATCCAACGCCACCCCATTGGTACAGCTTTCGTGGGGAACGGTCTCGTCTCTTCGCATGCTAACTCGGTGACTTATCTGAGTTTAGAAAAAGCCACATTCTCTTAGAATAGAAGGAGGTGTTCCGATTCGATAATTGAAGCTTAATAAGGAGTCGTCTGGCGGGAAAGCGAACAATGCATTGTCCCCTTTCATTAGCTGGGTCATTGGTAAGTGATAGCGCGCTGCTCACTAAAGGGGAGCGGCCGGCCAACTCCTTTTAGGCTCCCCGCGTCGTCCCCACGGCTGCTGACATAAAGGGCGGACAATATAGTATCGCACGTTCACACCAACGCAACAATAGGAACGATCAGATTTAAGCACGAAAGCACCGTGGAAGGTATTGTTCGAGCTGCGCCATGAAATATCGGAGGGCCTGCCCAAGTTTATGGCTGTGTAAAATGCGACGTGATGTATCACCACCGTGTCGGTGATAAAGTGATAGTTACCGTCATCAAGTACTTTATGTTTTGTATTTTCTTTTTCTGTCTGAGCAATGATATACTTCAGTCTATAGATTCCTTGTAGATGAGCGATCATAACATCAGTTTATCCAACTACCGCTAATTTAGACCTGTTCATCTACTTATCTTCTATCTACTGTCTATCTTTCTTTCTATCTTTCTCTCTTTCTATCTATCAATCTACTCATCTATCTATCTTATATATATAGTATCTATCTATCTATCTATCTATCTATCTATCTATCTATCTGTCTATCTGTCTAGCTGTCAACCAATACATAGTGTATCTACCTAAATATATAATGTACTTACAACCATCTTTTCAAAGTACATGATAGCTGCCCATCTTCCTGATAAAAACTTGCACACTTTTGAAGATCTATCTATCCATCTATACAACTATGTTCCTGGTTTGCTATCTGCCTTTCTGTCGAGTAAGAGTTGTAAACATTGCCTTCTCACGATAAGAGTGCAAATAGCCAGAAAGTTTCATATACTTAAACTCATCTTGTTCATATCAGCCTATTTTCTTTTCTATGATATACCCATATAGGTATACTAGTATGTGTGTGCGTGTGCGTATTATGTATGTATGTATGTATGTATGTATGTATGTGTGTATGTATGTATGTATGTATGTATGCATGTGTGTATGTACATAAGTATCAGTGAAGGTCCCCACCCGTTTAGCTGTCTCTAAGCTATTGATTATAATCTCATGTACAGTTCTGGTGCTAGAATGGACCTTTCCACTCACATTTTCAGCTTACCCAATGTCTCTATGTGTAGCGGTTTTTATGGATTCACGTGGTTAATACTTCTGTAGACAATTTTCCAATAGTTATATCTGTACTTACACCCTCATAGTAACCACAATTAATTTCTTTGAAGTCGTCCAATAGTTATGTCTGCACTTACACCCTCATAGTAACCATCATGCATTTCTTTTCCTTCGTATAAGAGTTGGAAAATAACACTTACGGCATTCAATAACCGAAATTACTTACATTGAACATTGTTACAAAAAGAAATACTCGAAATATGATGAATTCATTACAGCCTCGTTTAACGCATGTTTATTCCTAAATGTTTGTATGTGAATGTTTTTATTTGCATCACAAGACGGAATCACACACACAAAAAAAATGTTGTTTTTTTGTATTACAACAATGGTGATGAAGAAAGCAAGGGAAACGTAATTGACATGCAAATGAAGCCAGGATATGGAAATATGTGTGCTGTGCATAAACACAAATTTCTTTCAAATGCCGTGCTCCCGAGGGATCGAGGAGCATTATTCGATACCACTGGGTGAAAAGAATCTCAGCTCCCACAGGGTCACAGCTATTCCACGCCCGCAGCTTTCTGGCTAAGCCGCGCTCTGTAGTCAATGCATAATAACAGGTGAATTATAGAATACAAGTGTCAAACCTTTACCGGATATCTATCTCTGCCAATTCTGGGTTTAAGAGCAGTTAGCCCATTGTGTACATCGTCATCGAAAGCATTCCCATGAAGACATAATATATGCAATTGATGAATAGATGTCATACAAGCTGTGTTACCGATTGAGATGCTCCCCATCTAATCAAACTATTGTAACCATGGTAACGGAGAATGGCCCACATCATACATACCATTTATTAAAAAAGTAGATAATTGTCGAGCTGAAGGACGAATCCGTTGCAATTAAAAATTATTTCAATGTCCCAGCTTTGTAATCGTGAGATGAGCGCGTTGGTGGAATTCTGCATATATGCTGTTATTTTGACATTTGTGCCAGTGTAGGCATCTCTAGAATGCATAAATCATCAGCCAAATTTATTCTAGAGACCTCCACTGGTTAGGTTTCTCGATGACATGACATTCATTTCTAGTACATTCCGAGTTCATTGCCTTCATCTGCACTTGTTCAACACTACTCCGCACGTGACGAGCGTGCAAAACTATCTTGCAATTAGTTTCTGTGTTGTTTCAAAAGTGAATTCCATTTATGCGATATCAAAAAGATGTGCCGCATTCATTTATTATCACATAATTGTAGTGTTAAGCTCGCCCAGCACGTAGTTCGATGTTTATGAAGAATAGAGTTCGATTAAATGTCATCCTTCCAAATCTGCAGTGCAATTTATCATCCCCAGGAGCACTGCAGCAACAGCGGTTGCCCACGGGAGAATGATAATAATATTATCATGTTGTGAGACAAGAAAGCGAATAAGTATGTTTGTTTGTGCACAACACAGCAATTAAACCAGCAATTATTCGACTGAATTCAAGCAAATAGCATTATTTCTATACAGAAAATATGTCATATTTTACCCAATCCATGCACCGATGACACAAATTTAGTGAGTAGAGCGAAATGTAAGAGAGCATAATTCCTGACCTTGCCTTGTTCAGGAAAAAACCTAACTCAAAACAAATAATGTTGACCTAATTATCCACATAATAATGACTAAAATGTAGATAATCTCATTTTTACATACATCACATATGAACAAATGTTAAAAAATAAGTAATTGAATGTCAGATTGTCATCGGTCTTTGTTCCTTTTAACGAAGATTTGTAGTCCACCAATGTCACGTTTATGGATTTGTTCTCAGTTTATCCGTCTTTAGGGAAACCTGTCATTTTCCATTTGTCGAAAACTGAGCTTAATCGAAATTGACATCATCATGACATACACCAAATGCAAGATCGATCCTTCATTTTCAGTTAGTGACAGACAGTAGACAAGACTTACTGACATTAATTTCAGTATCGAGGAGTCAATTGAGTCCAAGAAAGGTTTTCGTCAAGAAACTGTCGAATATTTCTTCCACATAGTCGGATGCAATGTTGTCAAGAAACTGTCGAATATTTCTTCCACTTAGTCGGATGCAATGTTGATTGGAAATTATCATAAAATTCTGCATTAGACTGACTTGGAAGCTGCAGAGGGAATTACGATAACGCATTTTCAGAAGATCTATTAACATTGAATGACATGATATCTTGAGATATAGATGCGTTTCAAAGCATACTTTTTCGGTTATTTGGTAAGTAAATTGACAGACAGCATTTTAGTTAACACTCCACTTTCAAAATAACATGTTGCTAAGTATTTCATGAAACACCATTGACCGTGATTTCTTTTTTATTTTTCAGTTATTTTAGTAAGTAAAATTGCATCCTACAGACAGCATTTGTCAAAACTCCACTTTCAAACTAACATGTTGCTGAAAATTGAATTTGTCATGAAAGACCACTGCGCGATTCGATTATGAGCTGAGTTTTCAGTTTATTTGCGTTGAGTCGAGTTTATCTATTAAACCACGGTCTCTTTGAGCATTTTCTTGGAATGAATTTTCTACAGTTTGTATCTTTATTATAACCACCTTTGTCTAGGTACCTCACGCTCACATCTATGTTAGCTCACAACCATAACCGTGCCTAACAGTATACTGAGCTGGAATGCGCGTCTTTTTGCTCTGGACTAAAAACGAGTAGGGCCTATAAGCACGAATGGACCAGGGGTTATCGCTACATTAACTGGAGGCGATGAAACAACAAGCAGGCAACCCAACTGGCAAAGACTAGAGAATTAGTAGTATAAGTGGCATGTATGCATGTTGCAACTCTCTTTCCTCGTTGCTTTCGCTGGCCATCTCCGGGGGGAGCTGGAGGCGGTGTAAGGGGGACAAGACACCCTGGTGTATACGTCTTCCATTCACCCTTTCAGCGACCGACCGCCGCAAACGATAGCTTTCAATTTCAATACCGTTCGGACCCGCGGCGCTGAATGGCGAATGAGATGAGGGGAAAAAGAATAGGTATTCATGCTATAATTAGACGACAATATCAAGCGCATGAAGCGTTTGATTCCATTCACTGCTTCCGCGATCTTGAAATGGAGTGGCTTTATAGCCGTTTAAAGCGTTTCTAAAGACAGGAAACACTTTGTTTTCAGGATGCTGTAACTCATGGGGACTTTTTCATAATCGTAGTATTGCGTGTAGCCAACCTGAAAACACCGATTCCAGAATCTAACGTAAGAATAGTATGATATTATATACAGTTTCTTGATCACTACGTCTGCAGGGATGTCTGTCATGAATCATGCAAACGAATCAAATGTGCAAAGCGCAAAGGAATAATTATGTAAACGCCCAGTTGTTGTTAATGATACGAATATCATGAATTTCACAGCATCCTCATAGATACAATAATGTAAAAGAAATGCAAGTTGGTAACAATAATTTATAGACATTGTTCTGAAAGCATTTTGTTTTTAATGTTTATCATTACCAAGGGCTGGAACTAGCACTGAGAATGTGAGCCATCAAAACTCTGACACGTGAATTGTTGCATTAGATGCTACAATAAATGTCATCCATTCAGAGTTGTAGATACTTTTTTTTTTTTTGGGGGGGGGGAGGTGTCGGATGGGGAACTCTATTTGGTAAAGTTATATGTGATTCAAGTCAATTTCGGTTCATTAAATGCTTTTATCAAAACAAAACAAATAAAACCAAATGAAATAAAACACTGTGATAACAAGACATAGCAAAATAGTAGACGAACTTTCTGCAAAGTATCGAGTGGTTGAATTACAGACACAGCTACGATGTGGCAGAAGATGACATTGCATGAGAAATTCAAAATATCTGATGAGCTTGAATTGTCTTGTGTTAACCGCATGACAGAGAGGGTGCTATGCAAATAATAAGGTGCATTGCAAACAAGTCTAGATATTAGTCATCACGGTGCAATCGAATCCACATATTCTTTTTTATGTGAGCATAATGTCAACTGTTTGAAATTGCACAATAAACTGCGTATATAATTATCTCGCCCCGCCGCGCTATCCTTGCATATACATTATGTCATCACGGAGTTTTTTCTTTTCAGATACACACGCATTGATGTCAGTCCCAAAATGAACTACCAGGTATTTTAAGTGTGCTTGAAATTTGATAGCAGTAATAAACTATTTTTTGTTGGATGCTCCACATGAAATTATGATTTTGTTGTTGTTGTTGCTGTTGTTAAGCTCTTTGATTCATATTTTATCATTTGTACTTTATGCTAACGTCTGCTGGCCGAAGTACTAAGATACAACTGCCTTTATGCTGTTTTGTTACGAGTCTTCAGGAACTTTAAGTTACTCTTTCTCCATCATATGTTACTTTTCCCCAGGTCACTTATCAAATTAAATTCTACCACGATTCTAACTGTTTAATTAAGAACTTGCACTCCGTAATTCCGAAAATGTCCCTTTTACTTCAACCGCTTTTCATATACAACCTCTTCTGTTCCAAGCTTTCACGTACTCGCTTTGTGCAATGCTGTCTGTGGAATGTAGAAGGTGCTCTCGTATGGCGAAAGGAGATAACATCTGCTCTGGCGGCTAACTCTAGAACTTATCTTGAGCAAACCCGAGGACAGAACTATTATTCACTCCCTGTGTGTGCTGCAGCTTGCAGGAGATTAGTCCGTTAGTACGTACTTTCCGATTATACACATTACAGCATGTCACCGCATCCTTTGATTTGATTTGATTTGTTTTAATTTGATGTATTTATTCTCTGTATGGCATTGCTCTGCAATTTCATCAATTTTCAGCAATTATCATCAAACATTATAATGCATATTATGGTACTGTGGTGGTATGGTTTGATTACTTTGTACAACTTTAAAAATTTTCTTTTTCCATTCACATCTGTAACCTAATTACATGGGTTGTGTATCAATTTTTCATGCTGAACGGTTGACACCAATAAGCAAAAAGCTTGACTCTTTGGTAAACCGATGATACACAGCATTGATACAATAACAAAAGGGTGTCAAACATGATGCTCATGGAAGAGAGGGATAAGGAAAGAGAGAGAGAGAGAGAGAGAGAGAGAGAGAGAGAGAGAGAATGTTAAATGTTAAACTAGCAATTCCTCTCTTATGATGATGATAAATATATTACCATGGATACAGTTATTGATGAAACATTTGCAAAGTTACAAGCGAAATGCATATCTACTGTTACGTAAAATTAACATGCCGCCCCCCCCAAAAAAAGAGGCAAACTTAATAAAAATTGGATGTTTAGATTTACAATAACAAATAACTTACTTCAAATAGTTGAATAGTGTTTCTTACTTTAAATCCCATCCATGAGTATAGTTTCTTGTCATACATTTTTATAAAAACAGAATGTATTGCTTGAGGCTACCATGTGCAGTTGGTGTTTCATTTTGTTTGTGTGGTGTGCGAGAGTGTCATTCTTTTTTTTTTTTTTGTTCGAATGTCGTTGTGTGTGGAAATTAATGTACATTAAAAAAGAAAATTAAGCCACTTTTCACCTGTGTTAAATTGAGGGAAAAACAATGCCAGTGAATACAAATGCCATGTGTGTCTGATTCGATCACTTTTGAGTAATACAAATGTTTCGACTTACAATTTGATGTGTTTCGCTCGAAATTCATTTATAACAGAATAAACATTGAGTTGAAAAACTGAGCTTACATTTCAAAAAGTCATGAAATGTTACAAAAGAATAAAATGAAAACTTTACTTTGTTAATATTCTTAAACGTCTATCTTACATGAGGAATCCTCTCGTAACGAAAGTTTTCACATTTCGAAAGAGAAGTTGAAATTAAACTCGACTTCAACATCATCATTTTTTGGCGGATACTTTGTTATAGATGAGGCTTTATTTAGAGTAATAGTACCACATGAATGACTGAATCTAACACAACAGGCTATATCGAGAATCCTGTGTATAGACGACAAAACAGATAGACAGGGGGCAGTTATATATATTGTGATAGACATACAGACAGCTATGTAGATACACTAAGAGATGCATTAAATTGTAAATTCTAGCAAACTAAATGATACGATACATAAACAGCTAGACACACGTAAATAAATACTTGTAAAGATATCAGAATATGAAAACTGCTATTCTATGCAACACTTGTAATGACCTGTTTTGTGTGTTTTTCATCTGGACTTCAGCAAATGGATGGACGAACTGTCTGTTATCTTATACTTGCTTGTTGGTCGTTTCACCTGTCTTTCACACATTTCTTTAGTTATGTCAACAAATCCCGCGAATGCCATGGCAACTTCCAAAATCGTCACACTGCTGATTTGACAGTGTGTAGGCATTAACTTTCAGTTACTACCCGAGTAAAAGTCTTTTACGTCGTGATAACTATTACAATTTGTGAGGAGCAATAAGAAGAAAAGGAGAACAATTGCATGAATAACGCTCTTATAAGCGAGTTAACGAAAAGCAATCACCTGTTTAAATTGTTCCTTTGAGTTTATTCATTCCGAGCGCATTTAATGATCAACCTGACGCCGCGAACGTGGCGGAGTTTGGGACGCCTCGCAGTGCGCGGATTGGTTGGTTCGAAGTAATTAGACAGACAAAGCAGCGTAATATGAAACAAAGGAGTTGTCGTTTTATTCTGCACAATTTGGGTGTATCCGGGTCGTCAGTAAAAGTGACAAGCTCACATTTTCTTGGCTTGGGTCGATGGAAAGTTACAATCAGAAATGGTTGCTAATGATTTCAGATTTGACATGTAGTTCAATGAATATTGATCAATTCAAGCTTCTATGAATGCATTTAATAGCTTAGATGCTATTTTACAGGAAATTCCTGCTGCTGTCGTGTGATTAGAAACATGGCCCGACAGCATTGTCGATTAATCATGTAGACGAGTATTTCAGCTTTAATGATTCCTGTCTGTGAGATAAATTGTCCGGTATTCATAGAGCGATACACTTGTATGGTAGCAAAATACATCTTATGAAAATGTTGATAATTACTTGGTTAACTATATAGGTAAATTTAAGGCAGCATCCTTTTGCGTAACATCTTCCTTTTCTGTCAAAGGAAACGCATCCGACTTGTCTCAAAGTTTTAAATTAGATTGTTGATGTTAATGAACTAAAAGCGCACTTGATGCTACTGTATCATATAGATTAAAATATCGTATACAATGATTTAGATAAGTGATGGACACCTTTGCTGGTTTTACAGAAGTGTCCAGGTAAAGTATGGAACTGACATTTTCTTAGGATGACAAAAGAGAATAGATATGATTTATGATTTAAAACAAGTTTGTTTGCTTCATGATAGAGCACTGTCATACAATAATAAAAGGTACTTTTTTATATATAGTTCATTTCAGACTTGCACAGAATGTAGTTGAGTTGAAGAACTGAGCTTACATTTCAAAAAGTCATGAAATGTAACAAAAGAATAAAATGAAAACTTTACTTTGTTAATATTCTTAAACGTCTATCTTACATGAGAAATCCTCTCGTCACGAAAGTTTTCACCTTTCGAAAGAGAGGTTGAAATTAAACTCGACTTCAACATCATCATTTGGCGGATACTTTGTTATAGATGAGGCTTTATTTAGAGTAATAGCACCACATGAATGACTGAATCTAACACAACAGGCTATATCTGTAGACGACAAAACAGATAGACAGGGGGCAGTTATATATATTGTGATAGACATACAGACAGCTATGTAGATACACTAAGAGATGCATTAAAATGTAAATTCTAGCAAACTAAATGATACGATACATAAACAGCTAGACACACGTAAATAAATACTTGTAAAGATATCAGAATACGAAAACTGCTATTCTATGCAACATTTGTAATGAGCTGTTTTGTGTGTTTTTCTTCTGGACTTCAGCAAATGGATGGACGAACTGTCTCTTATCTTATACTTGCTTGTTGGTCGTTTCACCTGTCTTTCACACATTTCTTTAGTTATGTCAACAAATGCCGCGAATGTCATTGCAACTTCCAAAATCGTCACACTGCTGATTTGACAGTGTGTAGGCATTAACTTTTAGTTGCCACCTGAGTAAAAGTCTTTTACGTCGTGATAACTATTACAATTTGTGAGGAGCGATAAGAAGAAAAGGAGGACAATTGCATGAATAACGCTCTTATAAACGAGTTAACGAAAAGCAATCACCTGTTCAATTGTTCCTTTGAGTTTATTCATTCCGAGCGCATTTAATGATCAACCTGACGCCGCGAACGTGGCGGAGTTTGGGACGCCTCGCAGTGCGCGGATTGGTTCGTCTGGAGTAATTATACGGACAAAGTAGCCTAATATGAAACAAAGGAGTTTTCGTTTCATTCTGCACTATTTGGGTGTATCCGGGTCGTCAGTAAAAGTAAAAAGCTCGCATTTTCTTGGCTTGGGTCGATGGAAAGTTACAATCAGAAATGGTTGCTAATGATTTCAGATTTGACATGTAGTTCAATGAATATTGATAAATTCAAGCTTCTATGAATGCATTTAATAGCTTAGATGCTATTTTACAGGAAATTGCTGTTGCTGTCGTGTGATTAAAAACATGGCCCGACAGCATTGTCGATTAATCATGTAGACATGTACTTAAACTTTAACGATTCCTGTCTGTAAGATTGTGAGGTATTCATAAACATGATAAAGCAATACACTTGTACGGTAGCAAAATACATCTTCAGAAAATGTCGATAATTACTTTGTTAACTAGGTAAATTTTAGCCAGCAACCTTTCGTGTAACATTCTCCTTTTCTGTCTGAAACATACATCCTACTCGTCTCAACATTTCAACTTAGATCGCTAACATCAATCAACTAAAATTAGGATATCAAAATGCGTAAGCGCACTGAATGCAAGTGTGTCACATAGATGAAATGCCATGTACAATAGTTTAGCTTCTAGTAAGGGACGTACACTTTTGCTATAGTTTTACAGAAGCGCGCAGGTGAAGAATAGTATTGACATTTCTTTAGGATGACAAAAAGAGAGAAAAGTTATGATTTATGATTTAAAACACACTTATTTACTTCATGACAGAAGGATCCATGTTAAGACACTGTCGCACAATAATAATAGCTAGATGTTATATAGCGCATTTCAGGCTTGTAAAGAATGTAAATGCGCTTTGCAGACCAAATTATAACACAATGCAAAATAAATACCGGTGAAAATTACAGTACAAATTACAATAATTATAACCCCACAAAAATTATTCTATAAGTAAACGTGGCAGGTCAAGTTTTCAATATATCCAACATAAATGATTTCAAATGCAGTAAACATATGCAGCTTTGTACTAATGCTTCTTCCTTTTTTCTGAGATGTAAGGCATCTGTCGTCTTAGAAGGTCTGGTAGAGACTTCCAAAGTGTTGGTGCAAGATGAGAAAAACTCTTTTCCCCGTAAGACTTTCCACGGAGAGGGATATTACGATTAAGTTTTCAGCAGAGGACTGGGGACATCTAGAAGAATTGTAAGGAATTACACGTTCTAAGATGTAATGCGAGGCTGTTCCACGGCAAACGTTATTTATGAGATTGTTCATGTTGAGGTGATTGTCCAAAAACGCATCAAGGTCACGAACTGATGGAGAAAAAATAAAGTATGAATTTACCAACAGTCGGCGTAGAGCGCCAGGGCCTTAAACTTGAGATCGTGTCTTCGAATTTTGATCTTTGCATATACGTCCCTGGGTAATGTGCTTTACCTGCGACCCAATTGTACAAACGAGAACGCAGTATTCCTGAGACAATTATGATGAGAAATTAAACGAAGAGAAAACCTTTCATATAAAATGCCATTCTAGCCGAGTTAATGAAACGCGATCACCTTATTGTTCCTTTGAGGTCATTCATTCCGTGCGCGTTTGAAGGTTCAAGGTGGCGCCGCAGCTTTGGTCGTGTGGGGCGCCACGCAGTGTTCGCACTGGCGTGTCCGTAGTCATTAGACCAAACAATCGTAATATGAAACAAAGGAGTTTGTTCTTTGTTTTTAAATTCTGCACTAGCTAGAGTGTATCCGGCTTTTTTTTTTCTTGTAAGAGTGACTAGCTCATGCACATTTTCTTGGCTGGGGGTCGATGAGAGGTTACAATCAGAAGAGGTTAGCTTGCGATTCGATATGGCATGCCATCCAGAACATATCGATCAAGTTTTCGTGATGTTAAACTATGATGAATGCGTTAAAGCAGAGATCAAAAGCTCTGGTATTCATTTCGATGGAAATTTGTCGATGATGCAATGTGACTAGCAGCGATTGCGAGTAAATCATACAGACGTGTATTTCATCTTTCAATTATTCCCTTCAGTAACATTACTTATACATTACGGTATATATAGCTAGCGAAAGACTTATATTGATAACGAAATACACCACCAGGGAATATTGTCAACTACTTGATTAACTTGGGGAAATGTAAGTGGGTAGCCTCGTAACTTTCATGCACCAATGTAAAATATTTATATATATATCATTTTTCAGGCAGAAAAAATGTATATACCAAATATATATTTTGTTTTTTTAGTTGGAAAATTCCACTTCAATTTTTCAAATAACACTGACAAACCGGACGATTTCCATGATATATGAAAAGAATGCTAAATCAAAGCAAATTTTCATTGACTTTACAGAAGCGTTTAGAGACCCGGGGTCTTAATGGACAAATTCACTTTAATTTACATTTGGATGAAGTGGATGCAACACTTCTATAGTAGAACACAACAGGGAAAGTTTGAGGAAAATCGGATGATTCGTTAAAAAGTTATACATTCGTGAAGTTTTATCACTGGATTAGAAGTCTACAGTTTGTGATGTCACTTGTGTAGAACAATATAAACAAATTACTTTAAAAATTTAAAATACTGTTACTTTTCTTGCATAATAAAAAAACACTTGACTTGTCTCTTTAAGAAAGCAAGGGGAATAATATTACCCTTAACATAAGTCAGTAACAAGTCCAGGGAATATGCACTTTCTTCAAAAAATGAAATTTTGTGTAATTCTTTTAACATTTTCGTTATATTGTTTTACGAATGTGACATCACACACTGTAGTAATCTTCTCATCTAGCAGAGACTGCACAAAAACTTTAAAATTGCATAACTTCTGAACGGATTGTCCGATTTTCCTCAAAGTGATTCGTACTGACTCGTTTGTACATAATGCTCAAAAGAGGTATCTTTTGAGCATTATGTACAAACGAGTCTGTGGTGTAAGCCAGTTTGGGGTTATCTCATGTGCAAATTCATACAAATGACTTTTCTTTCATCAAATTTAGGCACTTCACTCGTTTTCATAGCGAAATATTGCATAATTTTCCCCGACTTAACAATTTATGGAATTCATTAATCACGTCCAATCCAAAAATGAACTTGTGTACTGTGTACACCATTTAACCAGAATGGTTAGTGAATTAACACTTGGGAAGTCTGGATTTCATTATTTTACTTTGAATGAATTAACAGCTTTTTGTTCAGTTGATGTACAAAATATCAGGTTTGCATAATAACATTATGGTGTTAACTTTGCGACTTTGCATACCGCTACGGGACGCTAACAAATGTCTTGCGCAACACTTAGATTCCAAGTTTTGACCGCAACCCATAATTTTGTCATGTCTGCCAGCATTGGCCAACACGAAATGCATTCACTACGAAAAAAGTCAAAACTTAAGAAACAAATAAAGAGATTAATTATCGCAAGACGAGCTAACTCCATTCTTGTTAAATTGAGATATTTGTGATTAAAAGATGCTAAAAATCAAAGAAATGATAAGAAAATGCGGGATATTTTTAATCATAACTTCTAAGATATTCCTTGTTATGTTACAAGTGAGGTCTTACTGGAAAGGTTTTGTTTTGCTCTGTCTGATGATGGACTTACTTTGAAATGTTTAAAACTGACGCTTTGCTCATTTTGCCATAAAACTTTTCAAATCATGCCTCCCGAGAACTCGTTATCTCTGACGTCACCATGAGAATGTCTTGCCGGTTTTGGAGAATGTGTTACTCATCGATTGTTCAGCTTCTGCTCTTTGTTTTTTGCTCGAGTTCGTTTATGATTGTATGACAGGAGTAAATGGTGATATTTCGTATGATATCATAGCAGCACTTCTATGATTCATGCGCGGTTCATACAGTCTAATGTCTTCGATGGCGAGACCACGGGAATAATTCGTTTCGCGAAACGGTGATTCACGTAACTTTCCCCTTTCCTCTCATTCGTCAAATTGAATATTGCTGTTGATGCTGTTGCTGCTGCTGCTGCACTGCTAATTTGTTTATTGGAACAATGCTGTGATTACTGGAAAAGCCAACTCATTTTTTGAGGGGAAAAAGAGAAGAAGAATCCAACTTCTGGCGAGACATAAGATCACCTATTACATAGTGCTCATAACTCTCTTTCCATAATGAAAATAACAGATGCTAAGCAATAACCGACACTCGACGTTTTGTGATTGTTTTATAGCTTGTATATCTCATCTCGGCGTAGTAGTAATAGATATATAGCGAGATATATAGGCATATCTTATGTACTTCGTCGCTAAGTGATATATTACGCGATACATCAATTTTCCTTTTTCGGTAATTCATTGCTTCTTTCGATCTACCTGGCTGCATGGAGTTTTTGATTGATTTTCTGCAGATCTGATCCCATATATCTAATACGATCCGAGGACAAAATAGAATTATGTTCTGGAAATGATATCATAACGCCGACTGGTGCTCTGAGTCTAACGCATATTTTCTGAGAGGAGTGGCGATTACAGAGGGCCGTGTAATCCAAGAAAATGCACTTTTGAGGGGATAACTTTTCAAATGAAATTGATAGTCAATGTTCGACTAGTTTTTTATTGTATCTTATTGTTCTGTTTATTCTGGCAGATAAACTATTATTTGTGTTATAGTGGTGTCTTGTGTGTGTGTTTGTATGAGGATTTTCAAACTTGAAATGAAATACGAAATTGAAGCACCATTTCATTTCTATTGATGTTTGCGTTTATAGGTTAAACTCTCTCTCTCTCTTCTCATTCTTTTTCGTAAACGGTGAAAATAAAGCAGCACTTATAAGCCATTTTGAACACGATTTTTCCTTTTTGTTAAAGGCATTATTTACCGTTGCAGATGAAACAAAAACAAAGCTTTACTGCTTCAAAATACTTCTAAAATGTAAGTCGGAAACAGAAACACCAATTTTACCAATTTAACAATTTGAATCGATATATCCAGTGTGAAATACCGTTAAATGTACAAAATATGAACAATAAGTATAATAAAGATGTTTCTAGACTAAACCGTCTACAGTTATGGTTTGATGAGAAAAATAGTGATATCTTTTTATATTTTAGGCGTTATTGCAAAATTGTTATATGGGATAGGATGTTTTGTGATGCAACTGACCTACACATATTCAAGAAATGCGATATCTTGGACATTTTTTGAATTGCTGCTCCCAAAGGTAAACTGTACCTTTAAGATCTATAGACTGTGTGATAGATAAGGAACCACTCCAACGTCACGTGCAGGAAAATATAGTAAACATGAAAAAAAAAAACACATCTCAAAATCTGCAGTTCCAACACTAACACATTTATGTAAATCATCCCTCGATAGAGGCTTTTTGTGTCAGAGATTCGAAAACAGCTTCACTTACCTGAAACTGCAGGTTTTCCTTGAAAATGATAAACATCAACAAAGCCGACAAGATAAAGTGCATTTATACCGCAAGTCCTACGGAAAAACAAACAAACAAACATGCAAGTAGCCGACTTCTCAGCACATAGCGCCTCAGAAAGTCGTTATTGATCTGTTTCATTAATTTGAAAGAAAAGAAAAGTAAGTGCATGAAAGTGGTTGACTCTGAGAGCCACGCTCTGAAGACAAAGGAAAGCAATCACCATCCCTTTACATATGCACAAGCAGGAGAAAATACAACGTAATGGATTGTGAAAGTGCAGCTTCATGCCCCCCCCCCCAAAAAAAAAGTACTGCCAAAAACTTCTCCTCAAGGAAATCATGTAGGGTTAGAAAACTCAAGTCTTAATATTTCTGCATCCGTGAATGACCTGTTCAGGAGCGGATCCCAGGTAAAGTGAAAAAGGGCACTTTTGAAGATGGCAATACATTTCAAACAAAGTGCAGGTGAATTAATTTACAATCCTCACCCAAACTAATTCAAATAAAGTGCTCCTTTTTCCTTCCCTCTCATCTTCATCGTCGGAATTTCGACACCGATCTGGTTTCCATCGTTGCTAAGTA
This sequence comes from Diadema antillarum, assembly GCF_040938485.1. Classification (NCBI taxonomy): domain Eukaryota; kingdom Metazoa; phylum Echinodermata; class Echinoidea; order Diadematoida; family Diadematidae; genus Diadema; species Diadema antillarum. The sequence goes on along the minus strand of NW_027271563.1, from coordinate 1,876,979 downwards.
GCTTTCAACCACTAAAGATGTTTGATATTTTCTCTCAAAACGTGGACGATCTTCCGAAATAAGTTAATCCAGATTTCCGTTTGGAAAGTGAACAAAGCGAGAGAACAAAGAAATTAAAAAGAAGAGACGAAAGCAAAGCAGACGAGAAGAACAAGAAGGAGAATGAGAAGAAGGGAGACATGAACTCTCTTAAATAAGATGAGCAAAAACATACTTTCTTTTTTACTTTCAAAAAATAAACAAACAATTGCAAGAAAGCACCTATGCTGGGACCAATCACAACTCCCTAATCCTTTCTTTCCCAGTCAATTTGTAGCCCCAGTGGGCACCTACCTCAGCTGACCCCACACGAACTGCACTTTTTAAACCCTCCAATAATCCGTCATTCCATTTCAGTCCCCCCTCCCCCTCCCCTCCAATCTCTCCTCTTCTCAACAAAACAGGAGGTAAAGATACAGGAAAGAAGAACTCCAAGGCATCGCCATAATATCACATGGAAAAGCGAGTCTTCATTTTTTTCTTCTTCTTTTTGCTAGTATCCCGACGGTTTCGGCAGCAAGAAAATTGCCACATTCCGTTTTCCCCGCCAGAATTCTCCTGTTAATGGTTCCCGCTATTAAGTACCTTGTGCAAATTCCCATATATCCCAAGCTCCCCCGCTGTGGCTGACTCGTCTGCCTGATAGCCATCTACCTGCTCCACCATAATCCAATCCCCTCTCTCAAGATTTGATGAGCACCGTATCGGGACATCTCCGTGTATGATGCCCAATTGAAGTCATTTCGAGTCACTTTTATTTCTGGGTTTTTCTTCTAGTTACCCCCTCAGGAATATTCAGAAAGAGGGCACGTGTACTCCTCGAGTATGTTTCTTGCTTCACCCTCTCTCAAATATCTCCACTGACAGACTCCTTAAGAAGATTCGGAAATGTCCCTGATTTTTTTGTTTGTTTGTTACCCCTTTTTACTCTTGACGATTTTGGAACGCTTGGTGCATCGTTGCTGCTGGCTCTACAAGTGCCGCTCTCTTTGCTCAAACTCCCGTTGTCCAAATTTGAATATTGATACGCACATCCAAGTCAACATATTCATAAGCAACACTTCGCTCGCAACAAAAAGTGAGAAGAACGACGCAAGTACCTTAATCTTTTTCGTCATCCATAAAAGCTACATTTTCTTTCTTTCCTCCTCTTCATCTCCACCAAGCCACGAACTTTATCTTCTTTCATTTTGTTGTTCCTGGTTTACAAGGTTAGACTCGTGAATCGACGTGCTCAAGTTAATCAGTTAAAGAGTCAGCTGCAGCCTTTCTTTCTCTTTAATCATACGCTTACAATTAATTTTGTCAAACATTATTCTCATAAACAAAGAATTGGATTGCTTGTGATCACATGACTGAAATCTCAGCTATCAGGTGACTGCGTATTTCAAAGATACAGAAAAAACAAACCTATGAACCAAACCATTGAATCAAATCGAGTTCACCAATCTTTCGTATATTTCAGAGACTGTAAAACATTTATACAAATAATGGATTTGGAAATGACACGACGCTGAATCTTAAATGTATGTCGTTACCATGGCTACCATCCGAACAAAGTGCGGATGAATTATGAAAGTTCGCTTAGTATGAACACAATGTGTTATTTGTATCGTCCTGTAACTAGTTTTCCCATCTGTGTTTTTACTTTTCAATGCCCATGGACAAGGAGAAACATACTGAGTATGGACGGTGGTAGCAAAACGATTAATTGCCTACTATAAAGACGTATCTTTTTGTGTAGGCCACCTACTTTGTTGTTTACTTTTTTGTATGATCTAACCGATACACATGAAAACTCGATTGAATATTCGATAGACATTACTATGATACGCTGACAATAAACCGAAGTTCATCACGTTGTTTATATAATAATTTGAAAGCGTTTTAGAAGAGAGACACGTAACTATGGTAACCAATTATCGACACCCCAAAGTCTCCGGTACAACGACCACACAGCCACACTCCGACAAAAAAGTAAACAAAGAGGATAAACCGAAGCACGGAATAATATGAAAAATGCTAGAGCACGAAAATCTTTATCAAGATATGTTGCAGGTACCAAAGACAGACAACTCTGAAGAATTTGCGTCATAAATCACGATCTAGACACGACATGTTTGCCCCGGGTCACAAATTACCGACGACAGACCATTTTTCCCTTTTTCGTTTGCCCTCTCCCTCTCCCTTGTCCTCTCCATCCCCCCCGCTCTCTATCTCTTTTGCTTGCTTTTTTCTTGTCACAGATGTTCAAACACTATACTGCACAGCACAAGAGGGCTATGCTCCTCTTATTGGACACTTGGAACGGACTGCGTCGCCACACATTCTCCGCAAACAGATGGTCGAATATAACGTATGAGAAATACGTGCCTGCTGCGTAGCGCACGGCGTACGCATCGTCCGAACGACACTCAGCTTTTTCCCTCTACAAGCTTCCTTGTTTTCAAACCACGTGACTTTCGTGGACAGCGTCCGCCATTTGGACGGGCTCGCCGAGCGATTCACACATTGCAGGCGAGTTTTATTGTAGCAAGGCGAAAGCTCGATCGGCTATTTGCAGCGATTACATCTCTGTCACTCCCAAATCCAAGGCAACGTCAAGATACTTCAGTCTTTGTAATGAGCTTCATCTTCCTTTCAGCGGTCATTAAGATGATCGATGTGATTTTCGTTCTTGGCGTCGAATAATCACCTTCTGGTGGCTGCAGTGGAACAGACGTGAGATCGTTCCTTTCTTTCATTTTTTTTCTTCATCATTTCTTTTCAAAATTGCATTTTCTACTTCTCTGATATAATGTGGTTGGGTGACCATTCGGAGGGTTGGAAAACTTACGTCTTTTTGTTCCTTGTAGTTGTTTTGTTTCGGAACAAATTGGTGCCAAGCAAATTGAATATAGTAACAGTGGTTCATAAAAAATTACCTAGCTCTGATATCTCATCTTTATGATAAAAAAGGAAAAACTTAGAAAGGTAGTCGATTCGTTACCGTTGCGATTTGGATGCGTTCCATTAATTTGCTGTCTTAATGAAAGGAAGTAGGTCACACCGCATGTCCCAATAAACTGCTTCGTTCGGTTAGGTTCGGCAGCAACTGCAGGCTGACCAATTCACTTTCACGAAGATTGATAAAGTTTGACTGGCTCCTACCTCAATCAAAGTGTATCATACAGAATGACATGCCGGGAACCACATGAAGAAGTCAAATAATCGAATCTTTCATGCTCTTCCTCGATAGCATTGAAACGTGATGTAATGGACGATTGTGTTTACGTGTTTAGAAGAAGAAGACTAAGAAGAAGAAGATGATGATGAAGAAGAAAACGAAGAAGAAGAGGAGGAAGAAGTTTGACAAAGATAAAGACTAAACAAAAAAGAGTGAGATAGAGGAGAAGTAGGAGGAGAGAAGAAGAACATTAAAGGAAACAGAAGGAAAGAAAAACGAGAACAAGAAGAAGAAAAGGAGAAGAAGAGGATAAAATTGAAAGTGAGAAAGTCCTTGATTCCTTTGACGAATGTAAGTAACTTTAACCAGGGGAGGGATAGGGGACGGAGCTTAAAAGTATCGCGAGTCTTTTATCGATACCAAGAAGGTTACCATCGGCCTCCTCCTTATCGGAATCGTGTAGGAAGAGATGGAGATTTGTGTCTCTATCCTCTGACAGCAGGGAGAACAAAAGTGATGCCATATTTAGAAGAGGAGGGAAAAACATAAAGCGGCAGAAGGAAGAGAAAAAGAAGAAGAAAAAGGAGAAAGAAAGAAGAAAGAAAGAATATAATACATTGTCTTTGTTTCTCCAGCGTCTTCCTCTTCCATCTGAACTCTGCAAAAGCACATTCCCCGAACTATAAATCCCCGGCTCCTTACAAATTGATCTTCCTCGGCTGGAAACATCATGCAGGAATCTCCGGGAATGCCGTCACATCATTTGAGCAAACAAGCCCCAATACCATCGGCGCACTTATGCACCCCGTCTCCTGCTATAACTTGGAATGATGAAAGAAAGAAAAAAAGCCCTCTTACGCTCGGGAGACCCGAGCTAACGCAATCAATCACGCGCAGTACACGCGCAAGACGGAAGATAGATCTAAACGTGCATTTCTTTTGAGCTTAGTTTTGTAGAGATAACATCCCGGAAATAGGTTTAAATGTTACTTCGGCAAATTAATGTTGATGATAGTGAAGGACGAAAGGACTCGTCTTTGATCTATTGCCGCCAAAATACATAAGCTTTTATACTTCTTTTTTTTTCTCTCTTTCTTTCTGTTTTGCGGGAGAGCAGTACAGTGTACGTGATTGTTGAAAAGGAAGGGACAAATGTAATAAACGACCTGTGCTGTTGTTTCTTTTTTGCGTTTGGTTTGTTTTATCCCAGCTGGGCTACTCCTCAACATGGAAGGGATTTAGAAAAAGAGGCAAAACTTTGGATTAGGGGTAACCGCGGGCTGGCGTCTTCGGTATAGCATGAATGTTTGCTGTAGCTGTCCATTGAGGAAAAGGTACAAAATGAGCACAGTTTAGAAAGAAAGCGAAAAGTATAAGAGGACATGACACCAATTTTTTCCTTGTTTTGTGGCAATATGTTCGAGCGGAAACATACAGAGACACACGGACACATGATGGAAGCACACGTAGAGGCACGCACGCAAACATGCTCTCGCATAATTGATGTTTGAAATAAAGTGTCTGTGTGCGACATTAAAGGCATTATCTACCATTCGCAGATGAATAAAAAACCCGGCTTTAGTGCTTCAAAATAGTTCTAAAGTTTTGGTTAAGGATAGAAACAACCAATGTAAAAATGTAAATCATTATAATCAATGTTAAAGGGATGGTACAGTATTGGTGGAGATGAGAATTGGGCTTTTACTTTTTGCGAGATACCAAGAAAACACTTATTAGATAGTACAGAGCATACTATGTTAAGAGGAATTCAAAGTTTATTTGATGAAAATCGGGTTTGGAATGACTGGAACATCCAAAAACAAAGTAAAACAAGCGATCGTAATAAAGGGGGGTCTCACACTTTATTAAAATCGCGCTGTTTTGGATATTTCAGCCATTTCAAAACCAATTTTCATCAAATGAACGTTAAATTCCTCATAGAATTACATGCTCTTTTATATTTTATAAAAGGTTTCTCATTATCTCACCAAAAAAAAAAATGTTAGAAACCTGGAATTAGGTCTCAACCGAAACTATACGATCCTTTTGAAGGGATGGTACATGTCTCGGTTGAGATGGATCTTCAGGTTTCCATCTTCTGTAGATTATAATTTTGTGAGATAATGAGAAACCTCTTATGAAATATGAAAAAGCAAATTATAATTCTGAAAGAAATTCAAAGTGCATTTGATGAAAATTTGTTTTGAAATGGCTGAGTTATCCAAAACAGAGCGATCCTGATATAAAGTGGGACCCATCTTTTATCAGGATCTCTTTGTTTTACTTTCTTTTTTGATATCTCAGCCGTTTCAAAACTGACATTCATCAACTAAACTTTGAATTCCTCTTAGAATTGTATGCTCTTTAGCATTCATAAAATGGTTTCTAAGTATCTCACAAAAAGTTAAAAGCTGAATCCTCGCCTCAACCAATACTATACCATTCCTTTAAGTATTTTTAGATATACAAAATGTGAACAATAGTTATAACAAAATTGTTTCTAGAACAAACCGTCTACAATTATGGTTTACTGAGAACAATAGTGATATCTCCTTATACTTAACGCTTTATTGCGATATTTCTATTCGGTAGGATTTCCGTTATTTATACACATATGCATCAAATTTGATAACTCGAACATTTTTTTAAATCACTGCTTCCAATGTTAAACAGCACCTTTACTTCACTAGCTCTGTCTTAAACACAATGTAATTTTGTAACAACAAGGGGGAGGGGTGTAAGGAATAATCATAATATTCCACCAGTCGCCGTTCGCGAGGTAGTTTAAACATGTTAACGCAAAAGTTTGACTGCATGTCCAACAAAGAAATAACTTAATGATATGAAATTATGCGCCATTAGGTAAGAAATCTTCATTGTGTGCTTATGAATTCATTACTACTTTACTCAGTTCAATCATGATTTATATGAAGTTTATGTTACAATGATTTAATCTTCACTTCATATGTAAAAATGGTCTAGGTTGCACTGATCCATCTCTTTTTGTTTTGTTTAAAGACGTATGTTCGTTGAGATTATGTCTGACTATCTAGATTGTTAACGTTCGTTAAGGTTAGATATATTTGTTGCGTTTATATATGTTTGTTGAGATTGAAAATGTTTTTTTGAGATTATATATGTTTGTTAAGATCTTAAGAAAGAAATGTTTCTTAAGATCATAATGGACATCTGATAGAACTCTCTTGGCATAGTTTTGCCCCTGTTATTATCCAAGCATATCCGTTCTCCAAAAGATTTACAATCACTTCAAAATCTTAATTTTATGAAGAATGTCAACTCAGTATTGACGCAATTTTGGGACTTTTAAGTATCATTTGAATTCCCTTTTATTTTTCTTTGAATGTAAGATGCATCTTCACTGCTTGTCGTGACCTTCTTTGTCTTAATTCATCCATGTCATTGTTGTGACGTCAAACTTACAGTAAAAACTCCTTTCTACTTGTTTGATTTGTGAAGTTATTCATTTGCAAATGGTAGTTTACTACCCATCCATTGCACTTGCAAACGTAACTTGATAATAAAAATATCGACAGCTTTCATGTACAAGACAAGTTTGTATTTCTATATATCTACCCCCCCCCCGTGTCCTCTACCAGTAGTGCATGTTAGTGCATGCAGTAATGTCTTTTCATATTTATTTTTCTTTTACCCTGTTTGATTATATACACTCAGTTAGTTTCAGTCGTAGTCGTCCGGAAGAGGAATCGTGGAAGTTATAGGGCTCACACGCGTAAATAATTCCCCGTAGAGACGTGTGTTAAAATTCAAATTTCAAAAAATTCTGTAAAATAGCTGGGAGAAATGAGGTGTTTCAGCCTCACTAACCTGGATAAGTGACATATACCCTTTCATCCATCAAATTTCCAGGGTGGGTTCTTCAGCTCAAATTTTGTCCAAGGGTCCGCAAAGCCAGACTACGAGTTCTAGTCACTCAAAAAATCACCTATTTTCCGTACACGTACCCAATGAAATATAGTCCCCTCAAATTCCATCAGAATAGCTTTCATCTTCCAACCAAAATGTAGTTTGTAGAGGAATTCATACTCAGTATCTATAGCTTTTCAGTTTTTTGCCAAACTACATCATTGATTTTTTATTAAATTTTTTCTTCATTTATTTTGGTATCTTTGGTACGAATTTGTGAAGGGGTCTGGGACATTCCATTTTATTTACGGGTGTGAGCCCTATATTGTCTATCTTCCCATGAAACAAAAGAACGTATCAGCTGTAAAGTGATATAATTACATTGGTTCTTTGAAATTAACAACAACAACAACAACAACAACAACAACAACAACAAAACAAACAACAACAACAACGACAACAACGACACCAACAACAACGACAACGACAACAACAACAACAACAACAAATAGAACATTCCCACAATTTTCATCCCACTCTATGTCCTTTCCAACGCGTTTTCAAGCGGTCCAAAAGACCCGGGTTGGTTTTTCACTTGACTATCGAGGAAGCTACGTCGCATGACGACAAGTTATCGAATGCATCGATTGCCTCACCCTATCAATCTTTATGTCAAAGTACATATAAGTCATACCTGTTTCTGATTCTGATGATGTTCGATTAGAAAGAATCGTACAATTTAGTGCATTTGGTATCGCAGACTTTGCACGCACGCATGCACACGCACATTGCACACACACAAACACACACGCACACACACACACACAAATCATCTTGTTTATGCATTGCGAAAATGATCCGTATTGAACAAAAAATCATCGCGTGAGACATTTTATTCATCACAATGCGTTCATTTTTTTGATGTAATAGTTTCATTTATCATAAACTGATAAAGGCAACTGTGAACTGCCATGAGATAAGAAAGTGAAACAGAAGAGAATTTATTTTCTGAAAGCTAACTTATTAAAGGCTTACAAAAAGATACATTTCTCCTTTACCTATTTACCACATATTGCAGCGTGGAGACAAGACCTGCCGGAGAATTGATTGTTATTGCCCAAGAGGCTTGTAAAGCTCAAAGTTAAAGCGTTGTTTGTTCTCTTGGATATACGTTTTGATAGGAAAAATCTGTGGCAAAAAAACCCAAAAAACCCTCAACATCTGAATAACCGTAAGAGCAAGCATTTCCAACGCCCATTACCCCTCAAAGAATACGTGAATGGTTCTAAAACAGCCATTTCTTTTTCTCAACATTATGAGTAAGAATTTGAAGAACTTATGCAATGCAAATGCATGCTGACTTGTGGTGACTTATAATACCCTGATCATTACTTATGTAGCCAAAACAATATCTAAATATGTGTCATATACTTTGTGATTTTTTTAAATATTTTTCTTCAGCTTACTTGGAACTGGCCATAAAGAAGCTTCCAAACCAAGATTTCGTCAGTCACTGCTAAATCACTACTATGATTAACAAAATACACTGGAATTCATCTTCCCTAAATTGATCATAACTTACATGTTTCCAATAAATAAATAAATAAATGAATGAATATATATATATATATATATATATATATATATATATATATGTATTATTGAGTGTAATTCAATTATTGTATGTGTTTAATTACTGGTACACATTTGATTTATGTCGTGTTATTCTTATTTATGTTTTGACCTGTCTGTTTTCCCTCATTTTTCATCTTTCCTTTCGTCTCTTCCCTGTGCGCTTAGAAACATTGTATTCAGCGCATTACAAATGTAATGTATTATTATTATTATTATTATATGATTAATAAAAGACGTAATACGGAAACATTCAACATATGCTCAGTAAAGGGGAAGGTGCATCCCAATGTCTTTTGGTTATCATTATTAGTAATGAGGTCATCGACAAAATCTCGGTTTGGAAGATTTTTGTAGGAGGTTTCAAATAATCAGAAGGAAAGTAGCAGAGTTTCATAACATTATGACGTATACTATTAGATGTTTGTTTGGCCACGTGAATGCTAATCAGGGTAGGTATAAATCAATGAAAGTCAACACACAGTTGCATAGCATGGGTCCTTTAAGAAATGAAACCATTGTAATGATATTTCTTAACAGCATGGGTTCGTTCTTCGTTTGGTTTTCCTTTTTTTTTTCACTGATTTACACAAAGTTTGATATTTACCGGCATTTTTTTTTTGGTTAAGAAGATATGAGAAAAAAAAAATCATTAAATAGCTCTATGTGTCTACCTTCCCCTTTTTCCTTTTCTTCTCTCTCTCTCTCTCTCTTTCTTAATATCTAACGACTGTAAAAACATGGATGTAGTTTCTATCTTGGTTTTGATGACAAAATATGAACAGAAATTGGATTGTCTTGGGGATGAATATATACTATACAGCGATGACGCCAAGTATAGTTTCATGGTTCCTAACAGCCTAAGGAGTGTGTCTTGCTGAGCGAGTATAATGTTCATCTCGCTTTAATGAACGATTCGAGAACATAGTGGAAATTTGTAACAACAACTGCCCTGCCGAAGACGAAGTACAATCAGAGTAAGGAGGAAAAAGATAAAAGACTTAGGCAGACCTAAGATATTTGCTCAAGTTATGAACGATTTCAAATTATGACAAATAGAACGTGATATTGGAATAAGAAAAGGAGAAAAATTATACCCCGGTTTTATCGCCTGTTAGCAGAAATTGAGAAACTTCGAGTGAAAGAGGACTATCAATTACCATGTATTCATGAGTAGTAATAACTGTCTGAAGTCATAGACGATAAATTACGTTTCCTCAAAACAGCGACTAAGAAAGAGAAGGAGGGAAGAAGATATGAGGAGGGAAGAGAAGACTTCAGTACATGTCTATGACCACAAATAGCCCATCGAATTAGCTTGATGACTATGAATATATCATTGGCATATCGGACAAGTGGCTCGAATTAGGAGGAGCCTCGCACATCACTTAGCATTAATTCTATTACCGGAGAGGAGGAGGGGAACAAAATAATGTCGGATGAAATCGACTATTAAGGGTACACGTGTAAGTGGTCTCAACCCCTCGCTCCCTCCTCTTCCCCCTCCCCCTTCCTCCGCTCCGTTCCTTATCGACTTCTAACATCACCCAACGCTGATGGTCGAGTCGCGAGCAGGAGGCCACGCGACACGGGCCGGGCGAGAAGGGAGAAAGAAAGATATGGCTGCAGGGATCGAGATAAAGGTTTAGGGGTATGAAACAAGAAAAAAACAAAGCATCCCATAAGAGACATGATGGAGAAGTGCAATTTGGAAGGTAGGAAGGCTGTTAGATGCTAAGAATGAAAGAACAGATTAAAATTGTAGCAAATTGTATGCAAAAGACCCTCTACTTTATGCATTTAGGACAGGAATCTTGTAATGTTTCGAAATATTGATTTGATATTCGCCACGGATTTCATGTGTGTGTGTGTGTGTGTGTGTGTGTTTTTTTTGTTTTTTTTTACCAGAGTTGTAATTAACGTGCAAAAGAATACGGCAGATCAAAAACTGGACAGATAGACGTAATAAGATTTGGCAAAAAGTCGCCAACAAGATATATTATCATATTGGACAGTAGAGAAAGAATGCATGGGGTGAAGTACGTTGGAGAGACGAAGAGAAGAAAAGGGGAGAATTACACAAATGCAATCTTTGTGGTTTATGAAATGGAGATGTATGGATATGTAAAGTTATGGCAAAAAACATCAGGCGTAGATAGATATATTGATGGGATGACGTCATAGACATATTACTACCATATCAATCTCTCTTCGCTTTTTCTCATTGTATAAATTTAAAGAATGGAAAAGGAGAGACGAAAGAAATAGATAGATAGAATAGAATAGATATATATATATAGGGGAGAAATAGATTATCCTCAGAGCTAAAGCCACATAACATTGCATAAAGAAAATAATGACAAAACAACTAAAGCGAAACAAAAGCTGCCGAATAGATTTAAAATCTAAAAGATGACCGAGCATCAAAACAAAGAAGGAAAGAAATAAAAAAGACGGAAGGAAAGAAAGAAAGAATGAATGAAAAATTAGATGAAAGAAACTGACGCTTGCACCGGCTGGATCGATAAAGGTCTAGGAAGATCAGATGCAAGGTATTGGAAGGGGATCGGATCATCGGATTGGGCATGGCTTGACGAGCGCCATTAACACCCAGTTCGCCCAGGTTACTCGCTGGGGGAGTTGGCCCGTAGATGACGATGATGTTGTCGCTAGGCGTTCTCCCTTGTTGCTATGATGTAGAAGATTAGGAGTGTCCGTGATTGACTCGCAGCTCGCTAGGCGTGTCGAGGAAAATGGTGACCGCATCAACTCATCATTCGTCCATTTGCTGAAAAAAGGGGAGAGAAATCGGTCGTGCCCAAGCGGAATGCAAAGAAAAGAGAAAGGCACTGCAGTGAAATGCTACTTCATGTTCTGTGGGGAAGAAGGTGGTGTGTAGATTTATTTCCACGAGATGTTGGCTGGTGTGAAGAGGTGTCTTTGGAAAGCAAGGAAGCTGTCTTGAAATTCTGCTCTGATCAAGAACGAGATAACGAGACCATCACGATAAAGATAATGTCGTGAAAAACTACATTACATGTTGCCAATTTGAGGAACAGTGCATCCACTTCTCGCCGATGCATTCCATGATGGCTTTTCTCCCAAGGCTTACACATAATGCACAGAGAGTCTCAACGCCGTGATTAAAGTATAAAAGAGCAGATGAAATAAACAGGTTGACGAATACTTCAAATGAGGAGTTATTGTTACTAGATAATTGACAAAAGTGTACAATATCTCCACTACTGTTTTAAATGTACAATGTACAAGGCAATGAATGAGTAGCGGTGACAAGGACCATGTTATATACTTATCATCACTTTCATTATGACAACAATGATACTTTTACTACTTTACTGCTACTACTGCTACTACTACTACTACGACTACTACTACTACTACTACTACTACTACTACGACTACTACTACTACTACTACTGCTACCACTACTACTACTGCTACTACTACTACTACTGCTACTACTACTACTACGACTACGACTACGACTACGACTACGACTACCACTACTACTACTACTACTACTACGACTACTACGACTACTACGACTACTACGACTACTACTACTACTACTACTACTACTACTACTACGACTACTACGACTACTACTACTACTACTACTACTACTACTACTACTACTACTACTACTACTACTACTACTTACCTCTACTACCGCTACCTCCACTATTACTACTACTGCTGCTTATTACTGCCTCTACTACTGATAATTGTTATTACTATCATTATTATTTCATTACTATTATTAATCATGATGATAACGCTGACAATGATAATATCAACATAGAAGTAGTGAAAATCACGATAGTAAAAGTTGTAGTTGTAGTATCTTTATTATAGTAATTATAATCATCACCACATTACCAGAGATGCAATGTCTAGGACTGGGATGAGGGCTCACTGAAGCAGGATGATTTTGCCGACGAAACGTTGTCCTCCTTTTGGCCTCCAACTCAGACACTACTGAGACGGATTAAGAACTGTGTTAGGAGGTCTGTCGTTTCCTGGTAGGTCAAGTGCTTCCGGAGCAGAGTTCAACAAATCAATTTATCTGTTTCAAGTGGCGAAATTGACAAATCCAAGTTTTGATTCCCCCTCCATATCAACGAATTTTGATCTATTGATTGCTTTTGGTGAAAATCTCATGACGATAATTATGATTCCTTCTCAAAATGATACGATCAAAACTAAAATAACAGTAACAGTGATATATAATCCCATCTTCATGTAGATTTCAACAGACATCTATAATATCTAGCTGAACTCTGAAATGTGATCATGTTCCGCTTGCGCATTGTTACAATATGATTCAAAGGCAGCATGATAGTGTGTGTGTGTGTGTGTTTAAAGTATCGTTTGAGAGAAAGAGAGAGGTTGTGAAGGAGCAGAAGAGTCTGTGAGGGAGAGCCGGAAGAGCGAGAGAGACCAATAGAGGGGAAGGGGAAAGGGGGATGGGGGAAGGGGAAGAGGAGGGGGAGGATAAGGGGAGTAAATAAGGAGAGCTTGGCTTAGGGATTAATCCCCTCTCGACACTTACCGAGACTGCATAAACGACTGAATGAATAGAAAGATGAAGGGGCTTAGATGGCACCCGTGGGTTAGGAGCGTCGAAATAAACTTGGCATAATCAGCAGGGGAGCACCACTTTGCTGCAATATGTACATTTGTATTAATTACTGACACAGCGTTTCAATTCTGGGGCCTGACACAGAGTCCTTGTTTTTGCCAGAGGCAAAGAAAGGGAGCAGGTATTGCATAATGAACTTACATGACCAATCCTCACTTCGGGGTGAGCATTCTACACATGTAAACACTAGAAAATAAACGAGATAAGTTGTAATGAAAATTAAGTTTGGGATTGATGTCGTGGGCCTTCTCAGACTTGATTGTCTCCTACCCGAAAGACTTAAGCCTTTCATGGATTTGATGAGCTAGAGAGAACTCTGCAATGAATTTATCTTAGCGAAAGTGACAACAAGATCTTCGCCGGGGGCAGCAGCTCTGCTCTTCTCGCTCTTTCGCTAGGCCACGCGCTCAGCGGAGTAAGGCGTCTCGTCGCCCCCGGGGCCACGCTGGGGAGCAGCTACGGGTAACGGCAGCGAGCCGTGGGTTCCCGCGTGAACTGGATCGGACATAATATCATCTTGATAGCTGGCATTTAGCGACGAAAAAATGGCGCGCGTTTGTCCAGCCATCAATGACGACTAATGAGGATAGGTGGGGTACCCCCTCTCCCTCGATCGTCCAATCGGGCGGGATCAGTGCAGGCTTAGGCTAAATGGTGCATGGGGAGTCGTCGGGATTAATGTCGATTGGGCGATCAAGTACGGGGTATCAAGCCGTAATGTGTACACAGCGTGAGCAATACCCCCAATAAATACGCGCTTAATTATGATCTAGTAATTCTGCATATTGTTAGCAAGGGGAAATAGACGGCAGAGACGGTGCTTTGGGCGCGTCTTTGTGAGGATGGACGAAACACCGCCCCGTCCGTCCTGCCTCCTGGTCATAGCGAAATGAAATCGCAGGAAGTCGGGAACATACACCGGCTGATTTTGAGAAATATGAAACTGATCATTCTAAATTCTTCGCAGAGAATAATGTCCCCTATGTATTAATCGCAAACGTTAGGGGGCATCCACTAAACCCAGCCAGCCCTACTGTGGCGGCGAAGAGCAAAGGCCTATGACAAAGTCATGCCATCCATATTCCGTAAAACGGCCGTCCTGGTTTTGACGTTGAGGGAACTACTTTATTAGAACTTTCATACGGAGTGACAAAACACTGCATTAGCAGTGGGACATATTTTACGTCAGCTAGCCCGAGGACGCCATCACACGACACCCTATGTCATCCACGTTTCCGACGACGAAATGTGTTATACATCAGAGGGTCCATTACGAACGAGATCAACAAAATGTCGAAAGGTCGAAGAATGTTTGTCCCATCACTGCGCTTACATGATCGTTTGCCAGTACACAGTTAGTTGTTAAAAGTTGCAATCAATGTCAGTTCTACCGCCAATGATAATTTTTTAATTGCATGTAAACCTCTCGAATGGCCACATAAAGGCAACATCAAATCACAACTTGTCAGGCGGTTCGGATAAATTCTTTTCCCGCTGATAACATGCTAACACACTGATGGTCATGCATCTATTTCCTGGAGAATTAACACCCAAAAGTGGTTTGAGTAATTGCACAGAGACAAATTTCGATAATTCCCTGAAAACTTATTCAAACTCAGTCGAGAAAATAAACAAATCATAACCGCTTATTTGCAAGCAGATCATCTTATATCATGTATATGATAGCGTCAAATGACAATGGCGATTCTAGTACAGAATTCTTTGTAAACCTTCTTAAAGGTCAAAGTAATCTATTATAGTTTTCTCAAATTTCTGGGAAAGATATGATTAGCACTAATGTATGCCCTTTCATACTTTGTTAAATAATTCATTAGCACTTGACTTGCAATACATACTACATGTATTTTGATTTACTCAAGTGTCATGACTGTATATTGTCATGATTGTTGTGCTTGTTTCACATTGCATCCATTCAGAATAGCTCTGTCCATAGAGTTCATTCATCTTTGGCTCTTCCGGTTTTCTCGGAACACTGATTGGGTGATGAAAGATTAACACATTCATGAATCACCCAAACCAAAAAACTGCATTAATTTCATTTACCAATAGTAACGTATCTAATCGCAAGTTTACTTCTATTTCAGCCATAAACACGTGAAAAAGCCATACGCATTCAATGGCAAAGAAACAATCATAGTTACACCAAGTTTAAATCACTTCTTTGAACAGAGTCAAATCCGGAGATAAAAAAAGCAAGATTTGAATAAAAACAAAACCGGACCTAGAATAATAATGGCACTGAGTTTTAAAGTTTCATATGTTTTCACCATGTAGAAATATTCGTTACAATCACGTACGAAAGACAGAGGAAGCTGCAGTCATGATGACGTCATTACACAATTCTCCGAACAATGCTGAAAGGTTTGTACGGTTTGTAAACACAAATCATAAGATTCGTGATTTTTGGTCTAAAACTTCAGCCATTCCCCCTAAAAGTCGTTGCTATCACTTCACTACAAAGATTTGATGTGAAGGATACAATGCATGTTACAAGCAATTTTACGCCCCCAAAAGGACGATTTAGTGAAAATTTATGTGCAAGTCAATGAAAGATTGATTAACATCATTCCCTCCTCCAATTCGCACACGTTTCATGAAAATAGTATGCTAAACATTTAGAGCTCCATGACATTCTTATCAAAATCCCAATCATAATAATTGTTATATCGTCCTTATCACTTCAGTCAGTCAATTTTCATGGCGACGTATTTGTTACTCCAAGGTTTCACAATTATATTTTTCTCAATTTACTTTGTTTTGATTATGCAACCTTATTCTCTATTACCAAAGGAAGTGAAATGTTTATGTTTCTTTTCGAAAAATGAAATAAAGTTTGAATTGAATTGAATTAAGTAAACCCGGCAGGATAATGTAAAGAAAAAAAATTGATAGATGGATAGATAGATCAATAAGTCGATAAATCAAATGAATAAACCACTAAACAAATAAATGAATGAATAAATAAATAGATAAACCTCTATCATTCTGTTGCTCTAATTTCATTATAATTTCACTTTGATAGTATGGAATGATTCTCTAACTTTGTGTATTTCTTAAAAGTGCTCCAACTTCACGGTGAGTTTTCATTCTAAGGTTTCTACTCCGTTAGTATACATTTTTTCCCTTTCATTTGATTTTGTGCGCTAAATCGGATGTAGAGCAAATCATCACACCATGACTACCACCCTCATCATATTTTCATCCAAAGACATTATCATCCAAGTCATTTACAGCTACAAGGCGTTCATGTCGGATGTCCCGGTATAAACATCACCGTTATACCATCATCGTCCAAATGTCAGGATTCAGTGTCAATTTTGTAGTCACTGGCTACATGGCTGGAGAGATTATGCACTGTAACTCAAGGACAGTGTAATATATTAATATTTTCAGCTCTCAACCATCGTAAGTCTCCAAATAGTTGACACTGATGCAAGCACGCTGCAATTCGTTAAATTCCACATCCATATATATATATATAGATATATAGGCCTATTATATATATTTGCTATAATGATAACGTTAATATAAATGTATATAAATGAATATAGATAAATAAATATAACATTAGCATATACACATTTTATAAACATATGTATGCTTTTCTATTTCTGAAATCTAACATTCCAATTTCACTACATAAAAGGAAATGCAATAAAAAAAAACATAAAATACTCTTCACTAAAAACTCATTCCTACTTTAACTTGATCTCAAAAATCTATTACAGGACCTAATACAAAATTTAATAGGGGAAGCATTCATGACGATGTCGTCATTTCACAATTTTCTGGACGGTTGTAAACATACATCATAGAATTCGTGTTTTTGGTCTATAATCTAAAAACTTCAGCCATTCCCACCTAAAAGTCATTGCTATCACATCACTACAATGATGTGATGCGGAGGATAAAATGCGTACTACAAGCGATTTCACGCCCCAAAAAGGACGATTTAGTGAATATTTATGTACAGGTCAATGAAAAATTGAGTGACTTCACCCCCTCCTCCAATTCGCACATGAGCGGTTGCGACGTATAGCTGTTTCATGACAATGATGTTATGTAAAACATTTAGAACTCCATAACATTATAGATGAATAGATAAATAGATGAATAAATGAATAAATAAATCAATTGATTCATTAATCGATGAATGAATAAATCTCTATCATTTTGTTGGTCTAGTTTCATTATACTTTTAGTTTGAGTGTGGGATGGCACTCTAACTTTGAGTGTTATTTTAAAGTGCACCAACTTCACGGTGAGTTCAAATTCTAAGGTTTCTACTCCGTCAGTACACACTATTTTTTTTTCATTTGATTTTGTGCGCTAGATGGGATGTAGAGCAACATCATCACGCTATGACTACCAACCTCATCAGCAGAATCATATTTTCATCCGCAGTCATTATCATCTAAGTCATTAACAGCTGCAAGGCGTTCAAGCCGGATGTCCTGGTATAAACATCACCGTTACCATCATCGCCTTAATGCGGGGATTTAGTGTCAATTTTGTAGTCACTAGCTGTAGATAACTATAAAGAGATCAAGCACTGTAACTCAAGGACAGTGTAATATATTAATTTTTATCATCTCTCAACCATTGTAAGTCTGCAATAGTATATATACAATGATGCAGCACGCTACCATCCGTTAAAGTCCACATTCATATATAGGCCTATTATATATACATTTGTAATAACAATAATTATGATAAGAATAACAATAATAAAAAAATGATAATTATGAAAATGATGACAATGATAACAATATTATCTAGCAATATCATTATTATTATTATTATTATTATCATTATTATCATTATTATTATTATTATTATTATTATTATTATTATTATTATCATTATTATTGTCATTATTATTATTATTATTATCATCATCATTATTATCATCATTAATATTATTACTACTACTACTATTATAACAATACTTACATTCTTTGCACGGAGTTTCATGTCATAGATACGCTTTACTGTCAAAAACAACAATCAAGGTCTCGTACTACTATTTTTCACCAATGACCTCTCTGCAGTAAAACCGCATGTGACATTTGCCGTGCGTATACCACAGTCCATGCAAAATCATGTCCTGTGCATTGTGCATAACACACTTTGAATCAAACTGTAAATTTATCATCTCTTTTGCAATGGGGTTGTCGAAAATGATGACAATTATATATGGAAGAAACTAAGATGAAATGTTGTTTGTATTAACTGTGCTTAATATGATATAGCTTTCGCCTTTATCCTCCACTATCAATGCCAATAAAAGGTGACATAAAGAACACTGTGCTTAGAATCAGCACTGGCTGTCGGGCGGAAGCTCGGTGGTCTAGTGGATAAGACACCTGTCCGGAAGTCATAGGTTCGAGTCCTGCTCGAGTATGTAAGCCCATGATTTATTTTGTCATGATTTCTACTTAAAACAGTGATCAATTCATTGCTTATTTGCGTCGATGTATAGGGCAATTTGTCAATTAGTTGCAATAAAAACAACTCGATGGAAGAATGTCATATTTTGAATAATACCGTGCTTGTTTGTTAGCATGTTCATTTGTTGGCAATAAACACAAAGCTGCACAAAATAAAATTATAATTTTTATAACTTTATCATCCTTTCTTTCAGCACTACGTCTTTAACGCCTTTTACCTTAATGACTGTCGCTGAATCATGTGTCAGCTAAATGAATAGACAGACAATCAAACGCAGTGTGAAAACATTCATTATTGACATTATTGATTATTATTATTATTATTGCCATCAATTCATCTCCATATACCTCCAGGGTCGAGCTGAATCGAGGGGCAAACCAGACACAGGTCGAATCGTTGGGCGGCCTATCATGGTTCTAAATCCCGGTCACGAACATAATCATCAATGCGGGAACAACATAATATACATCCATATCACGTTATTTTGAATGTAAATTAAACCTGAACAAGCAGCGGACCTCCAAAGGCGAACAAGTTTTTGACGAATTTGTTCAGCATTCGTACACGTAATCCGCCCTTTCAGGCGGCGATTATCGTTTCAGTAGGGAATGGAACAAGCCCAATCCTCCGATCATGTAGCACCGCTACTCAATCATGTTCTATGATCGTAAGTACATGCTCGTTTACCGCGCACAAATCATCGCTACATTCAAAAAGATGAATCTCCGATTTGCATGGAATATTGTGACGGAGACCCAAACATATATGCATATATATTTCTCCCCCCGTATTTTTGCCCCCCTTTCCAAAGTCCGCTAATTTATCATTAGTCGCCGCGATGTTCATTTCCTGGGCTCCCTCCGATTCAGACAACCCTATCGAGGTACAATTTCCTTCGAGCCTAATCCTCCACTTATTTGTCATGATACAGCGCGCTCCGGCGATTTAGACAGATTTAGCGCGGGATCTTGGCT
The DNA here is from genome assembly GCF_040938485.1 of Diadema antillarum. NCBI lineage: Eukaryota > Metazoa > Echinodermata > Echinoidea > Diadematoida > Diadematidae > Diadema > Diadema antillarum. Next base: position 1,857,148 of record NW_027271563.1, on the reverse strand, counting down.
AAATGCTCGACAATTCATTACGCCTTTATGAACGGCGGTCGTTCCTGTTATTGCGAGAAATCATAATAATATAATGTCAAGCTTAATAGTTTCGGTTACGGACGGGAAAGAGAGGCGGCCGCGAAAGGAGGGGGTTGGGTCTGGAGAGAAACGACTTTGATGAAATTGCCTGACATTAATTGCAGCGAATAGCAAAACGACCGTCAAAAATCAAAAACAGCAATTTTCGATCGCTGTAGCCTATATAACCACGTCATTCTCCTTGAACAACATTTTGATTACGGTCAGCTCATTGAACGCGACCTGTGCACGTGTAACGAAAATCGCTTGTAGCGGTCATCTTATTACAGAATAATTTGAGAGATTGAATTTGCATGTTTATGACCGGAAACGCGAACAGCTATGAATTTTTCAATATGATTCTGTCGAGAGTATCTGTGCTCTATTGCTTACTTCCGATCATTGTTAACTCATGAATATCAGCAAAAAAGTGAAGAAAAATGTGGAAATGTAAATAAATGCAATTCTATAATTTGTTTAGAGAAAAAAAAACGTATACAAGAAAACGGTATGATTAAGAATAAACCTGCCTAATTTGTTTCGGCTTGTGCTTTTGGGCTTCTTTTTACAGGCTTAATATGGGCGCATAGAGAGATATTTTGAAGTGAGCGATTTTGCGAAGGATATTAATATCTGCATGCGTCAGCCATGCAGGGTTATCATACAGCGCTCTAAACCGTGCAAGGCTCCCTTCGAGTGGATTATGCTCTCTTCGGTTTGATGCGAGGATTGAACTTGTAATTGAGGGTAATATGCGAAACATGGCAATCACATCGTTCGGCAATCTGACCAAATAATAATGAAATAATGACGAGGATATGCCTTCACCCCTTATATCATAATCACAGGTTTACGTTTTCCCCGTTCCGAGTGCAATAGTTCTGACTTTTTTTTTTACGGCTCCCATTGATGATCTTATAGGAGCTTTTCATCGATCGGTATCACTCAATGATAGAACATTCAGACAGATTTAATTCATATTCGTTCATGTTTTGTGTCGTAGATCATAACAATGTTACTCTTTGTGTGTTCATTTTAATTTGTTCGTATTTCCCTGAAGCAGCGTATAATTAGCAGTTGCACATTACTAAAAATCATAATGGAGACGACATTCTCAAAGGAACCTGACCGACATCTATAATCATGTTTAACTGTAACCTGTGTATCTCACCAATTAAAGTTATTCTTGAAATACATCCGATGCTTGTATTCAAGTACAAAATGTACTACGACGAATACACACACAAAGCTCACGGTCGATACCTTGAGATCGAACCAGCATTACTGAAAATCACCAAATTACAACGCCAGTTTCCATGGTCTCTTTGGTATATACAGTCTTTGCGTTTTTGTTATGGTGTATCAATATTTTGATCAGTTGTTCTTGCTTTCAGATTAGTAACTGTTTTGGTTATATGTACAATCTAAAGTAAGCACACATGAGTTCTTTATTGCAGTGCAGTAGAGTACATGTATGGCAGCTGAGCTGTGTAGATGATGTGATGTGAAGCACTGTGAAACAATTTATAGTTCCCAAGAGGACTTTACAAATGTTGTATTGTATTGTATTTACATTGTATTGTATTGTATTTTATTGTATTTAGCGGAATACAACTGGTGATAACAGTGATAACCAATTACAATGCAATTTTATGCGTCGCGTGCCCGAAAGAACGACTCGAACGCACGCGAGCGCGTAAAATATCTTACGCGCTCGGGTGCGTTCGCGTCTTTCTTTCGGGCACAAGACCCGTTTCAGAATTACAGTCCAGACAGTACCTGTCTAGCGACATATATAAGTAGATAAATAGATAAAAATAAGAAAACACAACAAACAAACAGACAAACAGACAAAACAAACAACCCAACAAAACAGAACAAAAAAATAGAGAATAATGTGTGAAATCTCATTGTGTAAGCAAGAGGTAAGGCGGTGTGCAGAGAGAAAAACTAGGTGAGGCTTCATACATACTTTGCTTTATACAGTCAAATCTGGCTTAGCGGCCACCTGTCTATACCAGCCAACTGCCGTATACGGCCACTGAAAAAATCCCTCCTCCCTCCCCCCCCCCCCCCCCCCCGAGAAAAGCCATGTTAAAGGACAAGTTCACCTTCATAAACATAAGGATTGAGAGAATGCAACAATATTAGTAGAACACATCAGTGAAAGTTTGAGGAAAATTGGGCAATCGATGCAAAAGTTATGAATTTTTAAAATTTTTGTGTTGGAACCGCTGGATGAGGAGACTACTACAGCTTGTGAGTCATATGCGTACAACAGTATAAAGAAAATGTAAAGAAAATTCAACATATTTTCACTTTTTTCGCATAATAATAGAGCACTTGAATTGCCTCTTTCTAAAGGCAGGGGGAATAATATTACCCATAACATTTGTCGGTAACGAGTCGGGGGAATGTGTACTTTTTTCAAAAGATGAAATATTGTGAAATTCTCTTTATATTTTCCTTATATTGTTGTACGCATGTGACATCTAAGTTATTCACACACTGCAGTAGTCTTCTCATCCAGCGGTTACTGCACAAAAACTTCAAAAATTCATAACTTTTGAACGGATTGTCCGATTTTCCTCAAACTTTCAATGATGTGTTCTACTAATATTGCTACATTCTCTCAATCCTTATGTTTATGAAGGTGAACTTGTCCTTTAGGACCATGTCATGCCTGTGCATAGCGGCAACCATTTATTAGTTGTATCCCGCTGTAGATTTTGAACTTTCATCTTTCCGTCTCCCGTGGATGGCCGCTATTGACAGGTTTGACTGTATATGAATGTGTAACATTAGACGACACACATCTAGTGTGTACACGTGTATGTGCGTATATGTGTGCGTATATCCACACTGGGAATAACACGACATGAAAAGAAGAGGGCTATCGCTATGACCATTAAACCCGGACTGCAATGTAATACATTGTATCCACAGGAACAAAATCGTTCAGTTGAAAATTATGGTATATTATAAAATGGGTTCAAGAATGTAGCCAATAGGAAGCGCTGAAATGAGTCACGTGTGCTTTATAGTCCAATTGCACTGCGTGTTTAAATCCTATTGCCGATCGTCTGTGCGCGCGGCGGCTCCTTTGAATTGCATGCATACGCGCTGTCAATCCTGTAAACAAATTCTAGTTCGGGCTGCCGGCCGGCCGGCCTTTCTTCCCTTGTGCATAACATGTGTGGCGTACGTATAGTCTTATATTTACGTACACTTTGTACAGTACAGTAGACCAAGCGTTGTGGGACCGGACGCGTATACATGGAGTCACTTTGAAGGGCAAATCCAATGATTTACCAGGTTAATTCTCACGCCATTTTCAGAGTATGTTGTCTAGTAGGTCTATATGAGGAGTCTATATCAAGTCCTTAAGGTAAAGGGTGCATATTCTATGTGAAATAAGTAAGTTTTCATGCGGGAACTTAAGTGTCCGGAAACCCAACCCCCCATCATACCTAATATACTGTATGTGCGGGATTTCCGAGTGCGACGTGCGTAAATGTTTGGGACGAACATCTTCGGACGTCTTGACCCACAAAGGTACGTGAAAAACGCTGAAAAATGCTGTTAGTTTTCGAATTTTCGACCCATTTTATAAAACAAATGATGCACAGGATTATTTCGTGGCGTTAGTGGAGGCGTAGCTCACTCTCGGGTATTTACAATGTAGTGCAACATGCACTCGGCTTCGCCTCGTGCATATTTCACAATTGTAAATACCCTCGAGTGCACTATACGCCTTCACTAACGCACTCTATCCTGTGCATCATTTGTATACTAGTATGCTAATATCACGTCATAGCGCCACCACCGTTTAACTGAAGACAAGGATTGAGATTTCGTCCCATGAGCCACTCCGAGTCTTGTTACCCACCGACGAAGAGGTCGGTGTTGTTACCCAGTGATGTAGGCGTCAATTATAAAGCATATTATGCTACTAGTCAATGAGAGTAATATGTTGTTGATTTATCATTGAATTATACAATTTTTATGTGAACCAACCATGGTTGGGAATCAAATGCCCGAATACTTAACGTAATTTTCATAACATATTATATCATATCAATCATATCACGATATAAAGAAATGAATGAATTATATAGGAAGATGTGTTACGTTATGCGTATAGTCTATATGAATGGATAGTAGTTTCGCTGTTTAATAAAAATGCGTGCTAGTCGATAGTTACGCTTTGTATACATTCCTTCAGAAATCCTGTATATACGTTATATGGTTACAAAATCAAATGATATCATTTCTATTTCCACGATTTGTAAGTAGAGGAAAGGGGGTCAATCCTGTAACATAACACCTTCTCTACATATTATTTTCTCAACCTTTGTGGTGTAAGATATCATTAATATTTATCGCAATTAAAATGAAGCTTTACATAATATCTCTGCTTACAGGTTGAAGATACAGAGAGAGAGAGAGAGAGGGGGGGGGAGAGACGTTTTGTATCTAAATGTGTGTGTATGATAGAGAGAAAGAGAGAGAGAGAGAGAGAGAGAGAGAGAAATGGAGAGCGAAAAGAAGGGAGAAGGGAATATTAACATTTTGATGAAAGAGGGCAGTTGAGAGCAAGACCAGTGTGCAAAAGCAGTTGATCCGTGTAAATGGGCGCCGTCATGGATACGCATGTCGCAATAATTGAAAGTTACGCTCAGCGCCATAGGGGAAAGGGATCCCCTATTTGCATGTGCTAAAAACCACTATTACCATGCCATCGATGATTTTTTTTTTTGTCGTGCATGTGTATGTGTGTCATTTTGTGTTTGGGGTTCAATTCTTACTTACTTTCCTTTTTTTTCCCAGAAGCTGCTAATAGCTTGGCAAATCCGCAAGGCTTCACGGGGCTTGAACGGAAGCCCGGGCTTGGCTGGGCGAAAGGTTCGACGGTGTCGAAGTAATCTGGAATCATTCGCAGGTTATCGCGCTGAATTATTGAGAGGCAGTGAATTGGCGAAACGGATGTCGAGCGACGTCATAATTGTGTCTGGTGGTCATTCGTCTTCTATGGAGACAAACACATGGGGTGTAAGAGAGTGAGAGAAAGTAGAGAAAGAGAGGGATATATACATACATATCTTTCTCTCTCTCTCTTCTCTCTATGTATTCATGCATACATACATACATACATACATACATACATATATATGATATATTCATGCGTAGAAAGAGAGAGTGAGAAATAAAGCAGATGATATTTTATACATAAAGCGGGGGAGGGCGAGACAGCTAGGGAAAGAAGAATAGAAAGGCAGAGTATACGTCAGACGACCGTGCTAGGCGACAAGCCGTGGATTTACACCGCCATTTAGGGCGCGCAAAAAACGAGTGGCTTAAAATCCGATTCCACGAGATAAAAGGGCGCCCTCGTCAAATACCATTAGCTCACAAACAACTCTGGTAATATCCATCAGCATCGGGCTCATTGGCAATCAAATGGGCGATGAAGGTTTTAACTTCGAATGTTATGACCGAGGGAATTGCGCCTCTATATTCTGTATATTTATGGTCGGAGTGGGGGTGTGAATTTGTCATTTGTGGAAAAGCACTTTCCACGTCACCAATATTGCATAGTGAGACACAAAGTAACGATTTGGCACTCGCTCCATCGGAGTGTGTAGGGAAAATTGATTCTTTTTTTATTGTTTCTTCTTCGCAAAGGTGAGAAAGGAAGATTACAGCTTGAATTTCAGAATGTGGTTAAAGATTGACTAGCAGGAGATTTTGCAAATTGCTGGAATTGTTAAATTTTGATAAGGAGTCATTTAATGAAGATGATGAATAATTGATTCCTAAAAGCCTTGATTAATATTGCAGTAAATGGCATAACAAGCAGAAGAAAAAAAAAAGACCAGCATATTCTAGAAAACCGTAAATGACTTCCGACTTGATCAAACAACTGGTGAAGTGGTCCCGCCTCATACAACACATCCAACTGGACCCCATGGAAGACCAGTTAGTACAGAATATGGGCTATCCAGCCATATTCTCGAATGGACAATAAAACAAAGAAACGAAGCTATCTCGCTCAAGAAGAAAATTGTGAGAAAGACAACTTGTCCAAGTGCACGCACTGGGCCGCATTGGAACCCAGAACCTAAATCTGTTAAAGATATTCATGTGTGTGTGTGTGTGTGTGTGTGTGTGTGTGTGTGTGTGTGTGTATGTGTGTGTGTATGTGTGTGTGTGTGTGTGTGTGTGTATGTTTGTTTGTTTTTTGTTCCTTAGATTAAAGATAAGGGAGAATCATAAAATACAATATCACCCAGAGGTCGTTATCGCAGTCAAGTTAACTGCTTATTAAGAACGGTCCCCTCCATCTATACGTTATGATAAGATGTTTTAATGTACTGTATGTTACTCTCTAAAAAAAAATCGAGTGAAAATATTCACTCCTAAAAGAGTGAATACAAAAAAAGAGTGAATTTGGAGTGATCACTCCAAAATCTTCGAGTGATCCTTGAGGTCACTCCAAAATGAGTGAAAATGAACATTTTCACTCAAAATTCACTCCAATTTCACTCTAAATTCACTCTTTTTTGTATTCACTCTTTTAAGAGTGAATATTTTCACTCGATTTTTTTTAGAGAGTAGTATATATGCACGCCATTATATCTATTAAAGTCTTTTTAAGTACTCTTATTCATATCTGGATAAGAAAATTGTTGATTTTGTTGTTGATTTTATAGTGATTTCATTTGTACAAGTAGAGAATTAAAACAAACTGAACCTGAAACTGAAACTGAAAAAAATCCACAGATTAATCCATACCATACACACGTAGGTGCGAAGACAAGAGGAAAAGTTTTACATATTCACGAAGTTATATAAAACACAGTACTATATCTGATACTGATATGAAAAAATTCGGTTGGTTTTCTTTGCTTTGGTTTACTTTTGTGATATTATATAATTATGTATATATGTTCAAGTTATATATTTCCGTTAAGTTCTGTTCAACAAATTAACTCAAAGTATACAAGGGAAGCAATATATATATATATATATATATATATATATATATATATATATATATATATATTTCTATATATATGAGAGAGAGGAAGTGTGTGTGTGTGTGTGTGTGTGTGTGTGTGTGATCATTCTGCTTTGTATAACAGAATCATATATGGGGTAGGGTGATAGGTTGAAAAAAAAATTATGGTGAATTTCATTCAAGTAATATAAATATTGAGATTCTAGTTTTTGGCAGGTTTCAGTGAAATGCTGTATTCTAAAGTAAGTGGTGTGTGCTATGAAGCAGATATTGATTCATTTGATCGGGATGATCAATGTAGCTTCTTCTGAAATTTATGCAGAACTTTATGTCACGTTTGTATACATGGTATGTTTTGCAAAAAATAAGTATTATATGTTAAAAAATGTGATTCAGCAGCACAAGTGTTAGTGTTATGAAGCAGATATTGATAGTTTGATCAGGTTGATCAAGATAGCCTTTTCTGAGATTTATGCAGAATTTTATATCACTTTTGTATACATGGTTTGATTTGCAACCCCCCCCCCCCAATATTGTATCGTATGTTCTTTTTAAAGAATGTGATTCAGCAGCATAAGTGAGAAGAACAACAGCTTATTCTTGTTCGAATTAATTTCGTTGTGAAAAAGAGCCTGATATTGAATGAAATTCAAATAAAGAATATCATAAAAAAGTGTGTGTGTGCGCGCGAACGCGCTTATTTCTGTGTATATCATAATTAATATGTGAATATCTATCAAAAGTTTGGTAAAAAAAAAAGTTCAGGTATAGCTGACACAATTGAAAAGAGTCAACCAAATAACATCATCATGTTTGGTCCTATAGGTGGACACTTTCAGCAAGAATGTGCCCATATTGAACTGTGGCTGCAATATAGACCGAGGTATGTACGTGTTGGATGCAGAATAAAAATATTGATCATTCACTCGCGAGGCACGTGCTATGATAAAAGCAAATCACATACTAATAAACTGATGCGCATTCCTTTCCAATATCTGTTTCCCTCATTTATTTTGCCCTGCTCCCCCACCGTTTTGTTTGGTAGGATTCTGAGTGTGTTTGCTGCCTTTCAAGATATGATTTTTTCTTTTTGGATTCCTCTTTCGTTTCAAAGTAAAGCTAAAGGTCGTGGCTGTTGGAGCCAACTCACACAAATCAGTAATTCTCCTGCCAAAAGTCTATTTACCTTTCAGGCGCATTAGATGAAATGAGCACCGATGCGAGTAACGGGGGGCATCTTTTTTATATCATCATTGAATTTTATGATATTTGAGGCTAAATGCATTTGAAGGTTGGAGACAATTTCCGTTTATCAGACATGGATTACCATAACCATGCGCTATCCATATTTCTCCCTCTCCATCTATCTCGACGGCTCTCTTTTCTCTTCTATTCCCTCTCCTTGTCCACCACACTATGAAAGATTCTTTGCCATGCAATCACCTCATATTAGCTATTATAGGGTAATCTTCGCTGGGCCAGGACAAGTTTTTCTGCGGGGCGTAATGTGCAAGAGAGTCCCGGCAGGTTAAGATAAAGCTAGCTGACGTCAGCTAAATGCGAGAAATTACGGGCGAAGTAAGAATGTAATTTGGCTCATAGTCGTTGAGATATCATGACATCTAGGTACAGCCGCCCATTTAGGGGGATGTTGGCGAATGGCAAACCTCTACAGGGTGTCTCATAAATCGGGCTATGGACAATCTCAGACAGGCAAGCGACTCCCATGAAACAAAAGGCAGCAATCGCACAAACAAACAAACAAACAAACACTCACACTCAAACACACAAGCACTCATAGACAAAGCTACGATTATGTTTAATGTATAACAACATAAAGGCATAATGATTATAATGTTGCAAGAGAAACACAATTCAGTTGAGGCCAAAAATGTAGACAACTGTCCTTTCCTTTGAAAACCACTTGTTCGCTTTTGAAATGGAGAGTAGATCCAGCAGACATGTATGTTTATTTGCATTTTATTCTTCTTCCCAAGTCAAAACAAAATACAATTACATTGTTGTAGAGAATTAAGCAGAACATAACTAAATTACAACGATACAAAACAAAAGCACAATCTCATGTAATACTACTGTAATGCAAAATTGGAGTAGAGAATGAGCTAGAATAGCGATGAACAACTAAACAGGGAACATCAGAGTACTCGTATCCTGACTAACGTTGTATGTCCACATGTTAATCAATCGACTCATTTAAAACTGTTTTTTTTCTCTCTATTACTTGTCACGTAAATCTATTAGTTTTTCATTGTTTCTTCATTACCATCTTCTTCTTTTTTTTTTTACTATATCTCTTCGCATCACTAATTATCATCGGCACTACGCTACTTCTTCATATTTTCGTTCTCCTTCTTCTTCTGAATATTATCATCATTTTGACTTTTGTTGTTTTCATGATGATGATGATTATGATGACGATTACTATCAAGATCATGGCTTGCATTATGAACACTGACCGAATGTATTAACAAAGAGTCGTGATTGCATTGCATTTCTAAAGTCTGTCATGGTTATCATTCACATTACGGATTAAATGGAAGGAAAAGAGCTTCAACTGTTTTCAAGTATTGTCGAGATTTAATCTTAAATTGATTTCCCTTTTGCTTCCAATCTTCTTTTTCACTTAATTTACCAATTTGCTTCTTTTAACCCTTTCACAATTCCCCTCTCTCTGAGTTTGTGGATTTGTAAATCTGTAGTTTCATTCTCTCTCAGTGTCTGTGTATGTGCGTGTTTGTATGTTTGTGCGTGTGTACCTTTTATTTTTTCCCTTTTTATATACGAAATTCTTTCTTTCCATTCGTGATATTGACAATGTGGAATTTATGCTGTCATAATGAAATTTGTATTATTTTGTAATAGATTAATTTGTATATTGATGGAAAAGAAAGAAAAATAAAAAATTGAGTGTTAGCGGGCAGACGTAGGTGTTGCCGCGTCTATGATAGTTGGGGACCAGTTTTGCCGAACAGTTCTCGAGCAATTGATGTGAATATGCAAATGAGTGAGCTGAATATGTCATCACCTCGCAGTTTGCCATTGATTGCGCGTACAGAACAAACAAACAAACAAACAAACAACAAACAAACAAACAAACAAACAAACAAACAAACATGACGAAAATCCAATTCATCTCCTGTAAACGTGTAAAACATGTTATTTCTGGCTGAATAACTTCAAATTCATGATCAGCCAGATAATTAGGAATTGCAAAACTGGGGTATAATTGTGTTTGGACAAAAAAAAAAACCACTTTCCCAAGATTTTGTATACAAACCTTATGGCAACTTGTGAGGCGACGACATCATTAATTCACTCATTTGCATACACATATTCACTGTTTAAGAACTGCTTTGTGAAAATTAGTTAACATCACAATTTCATAACTTCCCTATTTCCTATCTCATTTTTATCAAATGTTCACAGTTGTGTTTATTCAAATTTACTTTTTCTTTTGAATCTACATGTACATTTCAACTGGTCCATATTCTTCCTTTAATAACTGTGTTTAGTATTCTGGTCTCAGTTGCAGTGAAATGCCCAACACTGCAGCTCAACGTTAACGATGTTAAGGATGGTTAACCCATTATGGTAGCTTCATGCATATTTCCCTCTATAACATAAAGAGAAAAATGCGTAGAGCCTGAAAGAAGGAAGGAAGGAAGGAAGATAAAAGAAATTAAAATTCTTGGCAGCTTTTCGTAGTGTTAACTTCCCACTTAGACAAATGCTTTTGAAAAGATATTCTAGACCAGGCGTGCTATTTGGTGGCGTGTTTCGTACGATACTCCGATCGCGATTAACATGCTGTATGATATGAACGGATGTGTGGGACACCCTATACGTTCACCAGAACTTTTGAAGCCCGACCCGAAGGAGAATCAACAAGGAAAAATTGTGATGCATAGCTCTCTCCTCATTTGTTGGAAATTGAAATGATCGTGGCGACTTGCGCGCGCATAGCCCCCGCTAAATTGATGGATAAAAGTTTGCTGTTTCATCGCCGAGCCAGGAGGAGGGGGGTACGGTGCAGGCCATGGATACGGGAACCGAATCCTGCCCAGCTCTGCGCTTCGGAATTGGAGAAAGGAGACAATTTGCTTTGAAACGACTCGCCGATTACCCCGGTGAAGTCGACACAATATGAGCATACCTTTAGACACCGAACGTGAGAGGCATATGGAGCTAGTGATCGCAAAAGACAGGGCTGAAAACATTTAGGGGAATATGGTCTCTTTACCGCGTGTGACCTCGCGACAATGCACTTATTCTCTTCCCGGTTTTTTTCCCCTCTCCATCTGCTGAGAGCGGTTGTCAGAGACAAAGTTAAGACAGGGAAAAAGGGGAGAAAATGAGTAAAAATGAGGGCAGATGGTATTAAGATTCATCATATGACAATACACGAGATGATAAAAAAATTACCTGGCTAGCGTTATGAGTAAACGACTTGCAATTTGTTCGCGGAGTTCGTCCACGACATAAAAATCCGTCGAAAATTTTGTGGTCGTCAGTCTGTCGTCTGCACTTAAGAGGCGGTAACATACTGGCGCCTCGTTTATCTTTCGCTACGGCGCCAAGCGTTTGAAGTTGCCGTTTTAAGGTAGCCTAGTGGGGCAAGGCAAAGCTTTCTTAAAAGGTATGATCAGTCTCTTCAGTAATGCCCGTACTCTATCTCAATTATTTCTCCCCTTCCGGGTCTGGATGAAGGGCAGAAAAGGAGGGAGAAAAAGAGGGAGAGAGTGTGAGAGAGAGAGACGCGGGGGGAGGGGGGGGGGGTACCAGTCTGACTACAATGTGGCAAACATTTGCACCGACAACAAGGTGTTACAAAGTTCAGTACAACTTGTCATATTACTTCTTCCCCCCCTCCCCCCGCTGTTGATTGAGATGGCTCTCACGACTAAAGCTATCGATAAACCTTTCTGAAGTTAAATATACTCGTCATGCTTTTTTGCCCTCATTTCTCAAGCTGATTATATGGGAAAATATTGAAAAGAAACAAAAACGCAAGTAGAAATTTATTTCTACATAGTAGGTGAATCACTACTCAAATACATCCGAGTTGACCCTGAAACAAAAACAACAGTAGAGCCTATAAACAAAGTAACCCATCTAAAAACTCCCTTGTTTCAATAATGTTAATGATACAATGGTAAAGCGCATTTGAACATGTACGTTTATGGGAAATGCGCTATAAAAATGTATGATATTATCATTATTATTATCATTATTATTATTATTATTATTATTATTATTATTATTATTATTATTATTATTATTATTATTATTATTATTGTGATTATGGATTCACCCCCATTCACGAAGTGCAAATCATAAGATTGGTAACTACACGTCCTCTTCATTGTTTTCTTGTTTGATATGTAGTCGACGTCCAAAGTGATATTTCTGGAGAACCATTTACCTTAATGCTCTTGCGAGTATCTAATGCTTTATTAAAACATTTAGATTTAATTGTTATCTAAATAAGATTTGTATTAAAGTGGGCCCTATTTATTTTTTCCTAAATTGAGTGTAAATATTGCAAGAGACCTTATATTTCAGCGTCAAGTATGAAATATTTAAGTATCTGATTTTCACAAAATTTTCACAAAGCTTAACTTCAAAACCTTATATATATATATGAACATAAAAGAGGGTTCAAGAACTTATGTATTCTAAATTGAATGTTGGTATATCATATACATTTGCCTATGCATTCAAATTATATTTATTTATCATCGTCTATGGTTTCGCTTTGGAAAAAATAGAAATATTGTGTGGAGATAAGAAGAAATAAGAGTTTTTTGATAAAGTTCCCGAACATCTAACTCTTCCGCCGGATTTCATCACCTGCTTCTATTTTTTAATATCGATGGAACAGACGAATATCTATGATGATTGATATTATCAAAATATATTCTATATGACGAGAACATTGCCATGAATGACATTTAGCCATATTAGCCCATGTTTAATGGAGGTAATCAGTGCCATTATCATCATTATTAATAGTAACCACAACAAAAATTACAAAAATCATAGCGTATTCATGTGTACTTTTTCTCACACAAAGATTAGTTTCTGTCAAAGGATTTGTAAACATGACTTTTCAAACTAATGCATTTTGAGAGACAGAATAAAATTATTTACCTATAACTCGTCTAAAAATCGATTGAATTAACATATTATATGCAAGTGTCCGCCTAGTTTACATTCGTGATTTGACATCAAACAACACTTTATTTTTCTATGATCTGCTCATAAGTTGTATTCAATTCAGGAAATTGATTTCTTATGTAAAAACGGTATGACTTAGTGTTTTTTTTAACTGAACGAAATTCAGTTAATAATTGTATTAACAGCAATCCCTTATTAATTTTAGTTGTCTTTTTCTTTTCGCTGTTTAGTCATTTTCTTTTCTCTACACCATTTGTACTGCATTGACATGAGATGAGAGAACTTTCTCCAGAAGCAGATTATGTAGAGCAACGTAGGACCGATCAATTTAAATCTGAAGTGATTGGTTATTCTTACATTAAATTTTACTTTACCGATGAAGCACGCGATAGTCAGTGAGGAACAAGTTGATTTCGTGATCAACTTCCATCACCATAGCAACGAGTAAACTGAATGCCCAACATGGCCGAGGAGAAAGGAGGGGTGGGGGGGGGGGGGGACTTATCTGTGCTTTGTGATGGATGTCTAAAGTGGTTAGAGTTTGTCATTGAGTTTGGTCAACGCGTTATGGAGGGTGCCATTTTGGTACCATCCACCATCATAATCATTTTGCACTTGCCTTGTCATATGGCATAAAGAGATTGATGCTTTAAAGTACATGCTACTATCAGATTGTCGTTTGCGCCATTACTTTTCCAAAGATTGGAAGGCAGAAGAGATGCAACGTATTTAGAACAAATCGCTCGACCCTGTGCAAAATGTCGTCTGCCCCGAAGTGGGTTGGCTATTAAGTTCTGTGAATAGATTGTCTTCCATTTTGCCTTTTGAGAGCAAGGTCACTTCCGCAGAATTAGAAGAATCAGTGCGTGGGTCGGAAAAGTGGTCTGGGGATGCGAAGTGGAGTCTTGCTGAATGTCATATTTTGAGGTAGCGGCACTCTCTGACAGTAGTTTCCGGTCTGTGTCAGAATTTTGTCTCGGACTATAATTTTGCATGGAAGTATCTATTCGGAGCCATCTATACATCATGTAACAATACGTGATGTTATTTAATGTATTATCAGCAACGAAATACCACGGTAGATTACATTCCATTTTCTTTGATTTGTAATGGGAAATGCCCCTGTAGGCAAAATTGTATCCATTTTGTGATGAGATAACACAAAAGCGATGGACAAGCTAAAATGGAACAAGTTATTTTCTCCACCATCCTGAAATCACTGGTCATACACCTGGCATACACCTAGCATACACCTTTTCTCTCTCCTTTTCCCCCCATTTTTCTTTTTAAAACAACAACAGCAACAACAACAACAAAAGCAATGACAACAACAACAACAACAGCAATGACAACAACAACAACAACAATACCTGGCAAAATTAAGATTACAGTTTGTTATTCGAAAGGGTCTTTATTCCGAAAATGAAATTACATTCGTTATTCCAAGGGCAGTGAAGGGTTCGTTATTCCGATAACGAAATAAGCATGATAAAGTTCGTAATTCCAAAGGTTCGTTTGTACACTCTTTTTCCCCTCACTTTTTCGATTAGACGAATCTCATTTCATTTACGAATTAACGAACCGTCAGAATAAAGAGGTTTTTTTTTCCATTTTCGGAATAACGAAACTTCGGAATAAAGAACATCACTTAAAATGAAAACTATTGCTTGACAAAGATTAATTCAGAAACTTTTCATTTTACCATCGTCTTGCATGCACGGTGAATTCCGTCTTTACTAAGATTACATAACCCTGCTAATTTAGTGTCATAAACATGCATATTCCATTTGTCGCGCACATTTATAACAAGCTACTTAGTGGCACACCGTATAGCATTGGCTTGAAAACGTTTTCGATGAAGCCATAAATTTCCCGAGAATGATTTCAATCCAACTGCCATGTAGGAATCTCTCCTACTGAGGGCGCTATTCTCATGCAGACAACGGCCCTGTCTCAATGAAAAACAAACAAACAAACAAACAAACAAACAAACAAACAAACAAACAAACAAAAAAACAAACAAACAAACAAACAAACTAACTAACTAACTAACTAACTAACAAACTAAAAACACGCGTTTGGTCTAATAATACAGATACTGAACTGTTCTCATACATGGGCAGCTATGGGAAAATATAACTCCCTTCCTCCACACATCATCTTCTCTCCCCCCCCCCCCCCCTCTTTAAATGTACGCCCTTAGCTTTCCATTTTGGGACATCAAATTATTATTATTAGATCAATCTCGTGTACGTATTGATATATGTCGATAATATTGATTGTGTAATTGACTTTCTCATGTACGATTTTAGTGTTTAGCTACGATTGTATACAAGTCATTAAGATTAATTAGATTAAACTAGTTGGAGAGCATTGTTTTTTTTTTAAATCTTATTCGTTCTTGTATTGCGATACTATAACTATACTATATAACTGCTATACTATATGACCGATGTGTTGGCTCAGTGAGTAGAGCGGCTGCCCTCACAATCGGGAGGTCGTGGGTTCAAACCCCGGCCGCGTCATACCAAAAGACGTGAAAAGATGGGAGTTGCTGCTACCTTGCTTGCCGTTCAACAGTTGAAAAGGTTAGAGCAACGTCGATCTGGCGCTGCTCAGTGGCTGCCGGGCCCACGATCAATTGGGCAAAAAGAATTTCCATTCTCGGACAATAAAATTTTGAGTTTATATCCAAAACAATTATTATTATTATTATTATTATTATTATTATTATTATTATTATTATTATTATTATTATTATTATTATTATTATTATTATTATTATTATTATAGTACCTCCCTATACACAGGTGGAAGTGGCTGAGAAAATACTGCACCAAATCACGCACATGTCTACATTTTCGAGCAAATTATTCGACTAAGGAGCACTATATGCCTAATTTAAAGGTATTCTTTACAAATCTTGTGAACGTTTCCATCCAAAATCTCCCTAAAAGAAAGAATGAAACATTGTAACAAAATAATACAAATAAAAGAAGCGATAATTAAGCAGAGGGTAGAAAAAGAGACTTTATACCACATAACACAAATAAGATGTCATATGACCACTGGTAAAATTCGGAACGTCTGCTGTTGACGTTATATACAGTTCCATGTTATTCCTTATCTGTTTCTCTTGCTTGTATACACACTCACATACACGTCATTGAAACGTTTCAAATAATGAGCTCTCTGAAGTGTTTGTATGCTGTCTCTAGCTGGCGCTATTCATTTCGACTTGCCGAGATTGTTGATCACTCGGTTGCGCTCGTCAACAAAGGATTGGCGACAAAGGACTGTCAGTATCAAACAAGGTGCACCCCCCCCCCCCCCCAGGTACAATAACAGACAGACGCAATGACCTTTAGCCTGGCTGTGCCTTTCTACCCATGGAGCTGGTAAATTTGTATTTAGTAGCTCCAAGGCCTACCTATGTTTTGGTATGTCTGTGCTGGGACTTTTATTTCCCTTTTGTGAACTTCTGTTCGTCATGTCTTTTCAAATGAAATCACATAATTTACATACCATCCTGTAACAGGGGAAACGTCAAAAGCAAAGAAGAAAGATTCTGAACGAACATAGCTACGGTTTTGACAAGATAATTTTCACTTCGAAATAACGAATCAAAAGCAGAGATACACCCTATTCACTCATCCATTTATTTATTATTTCTCCGGCTTCTATTACTCGCACCGAGCTCAAGTACTCAACATTATGGTTGATAGATATCAGTCACATGTTGGCGCTCTTCTCGTTTATCCTCCGGACAGTTGGTTATAACCACAGTCATGATAGAGATGTAGTACAAGTGTCTCAGTATTGTAACCTCTTTGATTACTTTACTTGCGTCCTCATTTATCTCTATTTTGAAAACCAGACATTTGCTGGACTCAATTTCTTCTATTTCTGTTCACCTTATGTGTTATGTACCGACCATCTGCTTCCATGTGTTCATGATATTTTGTTTTTTTCCCTCTTCTTCTTTCCTTACTTTCTATGCCCTTTCTTTTTTTATTCATTAAATTTCCTTCTTCTTGCCCATCTTTGCATTTATTTATCCTACTATTTTCTTCTCTTCTTTTCTTCTTCATTTTTTTTTTGCTCTTTTTCTTTTTATCCTCCTACTCGGGACCTTTCGTCCTTTTGTTTCATCCTCATTTTCAACTTCTTTTGATTCTTCTTCTTCTTTTTTTTTTCTTCTTCTTCATCATCATCATCTTCTTATTATCTTCCTATCATATTCTGTTATCCCCAGTATTGCATTCCTTCTCCAGATGGCCCTTGTTATTTTGTTCTCTCTATAGTATCAATAATACGACCCTGTCTTCTGACAGATAACATTAATTCTCTTCACTGTCATCATTTCTGTCTTCATGTCTTTAGCTCCCATCCTCCTTCTTCTTTCTTCTAATGGTGGGGGAGTTTAGCGTGATGGTTTGGCCAGTATGAGTCCCGCAGACGACAGACCTCGCAGCAAGAGTGATGCGGATTACCATGGGAACAGACCCGGTACTTTTGAGTCTACTTTAATATTTTTTGTTGTTACATTAACTAAGACGTATATCATATGTGACAAAACTCTTTCTCCAGTGTCCCATTGTCATTTTAATATTTATTGTTTTGTATTAGTTTGTATGCTCCTGACTTTGTGCATTATGTGAGTTTTTCATGGCAAACTTTGTCTTTCGTAATTCATAATAATCATAATGAATTGAATTATAAGGAATATACTTTAAATACCACTTGATCAAATGCATGTAATTTCGCTACGAATTTGATTTGTAAAATAAGATAGCATGTTATGTCCTTCCCTAGGTAATTGTGGCCATTCCAACAATTCTACTGAAATGACAAAGCTCAGAAATTAACATTTTGTATCTAAATTGACACCAATGCGTAGTACCCACTTATTTCATGTTCATTGATATCGTTACATCGAACATAATATACTCTGTATCTTTGCTTTATAAGATTAGAAGAATCTTCCATTAGCTTGTCAAGTTATAGACATAGGTCTCACAGAATATAGAGATCAAGACTAACGCCGTGGTATCTCTATCGTGATCAATGTTTCCATTATGAGGTACCTACTACATAAGTTTTCGGTTATCATGGAGGCGGCAATCCGGAAGCTTTCCCTATCACAATAATCATGATAATTATGGACAACAATGATTTGAGGAAGATTAGTTTAAGGAAATACTGCTGAGGCGCAAGAGACCGTACGTTTGTTTGAGAATGCAGTGCAGCCACATCACGTGTGTGTGACCCCAACACTCGTTTCGACAACAAAGCCCCAAAGTAACTGCCAGGCATCGCTTGTGGGGCGCCATCTTGCGGTCGCTGAAACCAGCTGCGATTCAAACTTACCTGGATTACCTCAACCTCCGTAGTACTTCATTATTCAACAAAAGAGGCTCTTGCTCTCCCCATCACTTTTTTCAGAGGTTTGGTAAAGAAGAAGATGAAGAAGAAGAAGAAGAAGAAGAAGAAGAAGAAGAAGAAGAAGAAGAAGAAGAAGAAGAAGAAGAACGAAATCACGAAAAACAACAGTTGACGAAATTCATAACTGTTGTATGCTTTCGTAGTTCATCGCATTCTGCCACATTGGAGGACATATCAATCTAGCATTTTTCAAGGAGATATGCATGCATGTATGCATGTATGCGTGTATGTGAGTGTGTTTGTATGTACTAGCTATCTATCTATCCATCCACCCATCTATCCATCCATCTATCTATCTATCTATCTGTCTATCTATCTATCTGTCTGTCTATCTATCTATCTTTCTATCTATTTATCGATATGTCTATCTATCCATCTATCTATCTATCTATCTCTCTCTCTCTCTCTCTCTTTATCTCTCTATCTATCTACCTGTATAATACATATATGTGACTCAACACCACTTCGAGTCTTTAATTGGTCTCTTTTATTGCCTTAACCATCAACCATCAGTGCAGGGACAACTGCGAATTAACCCGGGTAAAATTCGTTATTTCGAAGTTTCGTTAATCGGAAAATGAAGGATTGGTTCGTTATTCCGAAGATTTGTTAATCCGGAAACGAAACTTCAAGGTCAGGGTTAGAACAAAAGACGTTACTTTATTTTCGGACTAACAAATCTTCGAATGACACCACAAATGCTCAGATTAACGAACATCTGAGTATAGGCCTATACGAAATCTGAGTGTTTCGGACTAACGAACCTCCGAAATAACGAATCTTATTTCCTATTCTCACGAAACGATCCCTCGGTGTAACGTACATCACCCTCGAACCCCATACATCGTCATTCCTTCGTTGATAAAGTGCACCAGTCTATGTGGGACCAACGACGGACATTTACGGCAGCTGAGCTTAGGCATTCATAACGCAGAGCGTACCTCACTTTCAGCTGGTTGGCAAAGCAAAATTTAGTACCTACATCACACGTTGCCATCTCTTGTCCAATACACACCATTACAAGCACGCACACGCACACACACAAAACACCTAAAGTTGCTTCAATACCCAGAATCAATCAATTCCACTCATGGGGCAATTCAGCCGTCTTTCTATAATAACTTGTAATTTGCTTAGATTAAATGGCTCGATTTTTTCTTATATTAATAATATGATGGATGTATCTAGTGTCATATCTGGGTCAAGTGAGGAAAAAAATGAATCATTGGTGAATAGAATCGATGACTTCTGTGGTATTGTTCTGCCATTCTGTGCAGCAATCTCACAGCCACTACGAATCTAATTATAATGCGTTACTTGTTCACTGGTTCAATGGTCAATATTATGACAAAAGGCGAACACCGTCGTAATAAATCAACTGACAACTAGCCACCGAGACGCGAACAGGGGCAGATAAAGCCTCACCAAAGTGACGTGATGATATAAATCACCAAAAGGCTTTATAAACGTTGCGTGAATGAACCATAACTATAGAGTCGCTGATCTTCAAATCGTGGAAACGTTTTTCCCCTCTAAATTGAATGAGTAAATGATTGGCACCAACACACTCACTATCTTTTTAATTTAGCAGTTGTAACTCGAGAAGACGACAACATGCTAACAAATAATCCCGAAAAATGATGGCAATAAAACTTTGTAAATATTATGTATATCGTGAGTGTGATTGTTTGATAGTGTGTTTTGTTTTCGACGGCTTGGTCTGAGTAAATTAGTTGTTGTTCAACTTGAAATGAGCAGGATGTTTTCTTTCTGTACTGTGTAGCAGTATGAAAGAAGAAATCGGGTTATTCGATATTCTCTACGAGATCCCTGTGGTCCTCAAATTGCTTAGTGATATTTTCCTTCTGACTCTATCATCACTATCATCCACATCATCGGAGATAGCACTGTTGTCTTGTTGCTGTCCCTTTTCAAACTTATTCTAGTGATCATCAATATCATCATCATCGTCATCATTATCGTCATGGTCAGCTTCCATATCGTGATTGTTGCTGTTATCAATGTTATCATTCTGGTCCTCCTCGTTTTCTTTTTCCTTCTCGTCTTAAACGTCGTCATCATTATCATTATCATCATTATTATCGCTACAAGTTTATGCATCATAGTCATTATTGTTGATATACCATTTTTCATTACCGCCGCCACCACCACCATCATCATAATCATCATCGTCATCATCATCATCATCATCATCATCATCATCATCATCATCATCATCATCACTAATATCATTGTCCTACTCCTGTTCCTAATCCAGGTCATTTTCCTTTTCTTTCCAGTCATATACGTCACCATGCCACGTCATTATAATCATCATCATCATCATCATCATCATCATCATCATCATCATCAACATAATCATCAATGCTTTATCTGTATGAATCACAGCCATAATTTTTAATATAGCATCATTCATGGTCATCGTCATCACCATCATTACTACCATCGTCTTAGGTACTCCTGCTTCCAGTTTATGTGATTTTCATTCTCCTTCCAATTGCCGTCGTTATCGTCGCCGTCATCATCATCATCATCATCATCATCATCATCATCGTCGTCGTCATCGTTATTAGTGAAACAACTACCATCCTCTTATAATTACCCTTAACCTCTCCTTCAAATCACTTGTTTTCTTCCTGCTCCGAAATCATATTGCCCTCAGCAGATAGAGACTTTAATTCTGGTTTGTAGATACCGACACATCCAATCATTATAAAATTAACAACAGAGTGTGCAGAAATGCAGTGTTTTTCAGTATACAAAGGTTCTCGACGTTGAATTATGATATGTACAAAGAGTTGACGACCTACCTCACAATTGATAGTATTCATCGACAGTAAATCAAAATCGTCAAATTTGAATCCTTCTAGGAGGGAAAGACTTATCAGTGTATTGCCGTTATGCGGTAATCATCCCGGAGAAAAACGAAGTTATGACGTGTTCGATGAAAATCCGGACCGCTGCTCTTCTGGGGCCGAATTGTATAGCAGTACTGCAGACCTCAAATGGAAAACAGCAACAACAGTATGTCCTTGACAGTAACCTAAAATTTATACACACTGTCCAGGCTCTACGGAAAGAGAAAGGAAGGGGGGGGGGGGGTGAGATAGAGAGAAATAATGTGTAAAAAGTTGACCAATCTTATTCAGTCTCTGGTCCAATTCTTCTTGCCCTCTTTTCACTTCAGTCCAAACGTCCCACGCAGATAGAAATTCGAAGTTGTCATTGTGCCATGTGAATTTTGCTTGAGACGAGAAACTGCGTACCCGCAGCTTGAAGAAAAAAACAAGACCATTGTTGTGTTGACCGCAATTAAAAAAAGTTCTCTTCTATGCAAACGTTTAAGGCTGGCCCATCCTTCTGAAACACCTCGGCAATAAATCATAACTATTTCATCTTTCGACGAAATGAGCACAAAGCAAGTTAAACAAACAGATTTGGGAATTCGAAGAGGTGGGGCGGATGAAGAAGGATTCTTTCAATTCTTGATATGTCATTCAAATATTGTGGTTTCATTATTATACAAAGAGATCAAAAAATGAAATTACGCACAGACAGCCAGACAAGGGTATAGAAATTGCCATTGCACCAAAACATTTGTCAAAATACAATAGGTTCGCGTAGGCAACTTGCCGTACAGTATGCTGCTTCTACAAGCTGTAAAATGTAAAAATGTACCTGCTCACACCAATCATTTCCAAACGGAATATGATGTCCTATGTCGATATGGGATATGTTTTGTTTTGTTTCGTTTTGTTCTATTTCATTTCCAACACATAAGATTACAACATTTAAATACATGTAATTATACTACTGATACAACATCGCAATGAAAAACAAACTATTGAAAATAAATTGAAAATTTTGTGATTTCAAGACAAGTACAGAAAAAATGGTTGAAAATGGAGGGGACTGCTAAAAAGCAGAACTTGTAATCTGCAGTCCCCTTATTTAAACAAATAGATGAATATCTGCAGCATGAAAAAACAAGCAAACACACCCAAAACCGTAGTAAGAGGATGAAATCATCAGCTCATCACCGGAATTTTGGACTATTTTTTTTTTCATAAAGCTTTATATACATTTACACTTAACATTCTGAGAACCGTTCAACCTTTACGTGCTTTTATAGGCACCATTTACAGGAACCATGTACAATGTTGGCATGCCGCGTTGTGTCAAATAGGCGATGTACACTCTCATAACGAAAGACATGTACGAACACCACCACACACACACATTCTCACACACTAGATGCATTATAGAATGACTTGTAATCCAAGTTAACATAACCATATGAATAGCAATAGTGTTGAAAGAAAGACATTCCAAGTATTTTTTTTTTGACCTCAGAAGGAAGCACCGATGGCTGATATTCTCTGTTCCATTCATTCTGAAGTGGGGTAAGTACTGGATATCTTAATTCTTAGCCCTCCCCACCACCTTTTTTCCCCTCTCTCTAGCGGTCTAGCTTGCAGGCTGAGCAGATAAGAGCTGGATGAAGAGACCAGTAGAGGGCGTAATTTACACTATGGGTGAGGAGGGATCACTGGTCTCCATGCAGCTATAAAGATCAATGGTTACGACTCCTCGAAGAGAATTATTCCCTAGTGACAATTTCACTTGCCAACGAGAAGTATGTCTACCGGAGACTTGATATTGTTGTGATTCAATAGTAAACAATTTCTGTCAATATCGATGATATACAATAGTCACAATTTTCGACCTTCATTTCTTTTTCATTTTAAACAGCCGCATTTTGATTCTTTTTTTCCCAAATTACAACTCATACAAAGTGTTGTGAAAATACATTCCCGTTTCCACATAAAACATGTGTGTATAATTGGATCTAGGGCAATTACCCCCTGGGCAATTACCCCGGATCCTTCCCTTTACCCTAACCCTAATCCTAATCCTGAACCTAATCCCAACCCTAACCCAAACTCTAACCATAACCATAACCCTAATCTTTACTCTAACCTTATCACTAACCAGCATTTAGCCGGGGGGTAATTGCCCTCGGGGGGTAGTTGCCTTATGGTACTCAGGACGTTATCAGGGAGAGGTAGGCAAGCAAGCAAACGTGCATTGCGTCTCTCCTGGCCCAGAGAGCTGGGAGGGTTCTTCTCCACCCTCTCGAAATCCCTTCGACACCGAGCCCTTTCAACCAAGCAACACTTTGAGAGCGTGTGTGAAGGCTATTTCAACGATGGCGGCTAACCTTTAAGAAGAATCCTTTAACTTACAGAACCCTAAACTCCGTCCAAAATAAGACGACATCAATCTTAGGTAGTTAACAGCACTGGAAATGTATCACTCTGTGCAAAGGTTTGTGGGATGTTTACCATTACGTAAAATCGGGGTAGAATAGCTTCAGTAACAGTATAAGATGTGTGTCAAAACGCCTGGGGTTGGTCTGGTAGGATTGTCCGTCTTGGTTGGTAACGGTCTCTCAGGAAATCGAAGATCAGCCACGAGTGGTAAACAGGTATGAGTAGCTAGTCTTTGTCAGAGGCCTTCTCACTGCAGTGCTTCCTGCAGAAGAGAACAGCCAGAATCAAGCTCCCATTGATAGGCAAGGCCCAGCCACAGGTGACGACCAGTATGCCGTCGACTCCCTTCTCTCGCGATCATCGGAGCTAAAAACGCCTTAAGAGCATTTAACAAAGGCTGGCAGGTATCTGACATCAGCTGTTCTGGTGTTTAATATCACTCGATTACATAGTCCTGAAATATTATGTTAATCATTAGCCCATCCACTGCTGCAGTTCACCTGTGACAAAAAAACACAAAAACAACTACAACAACAACAACAACAACAACAACAACAACAACAACAACAACAACAACAACAACAACAACAACAACAACAACAACAACAACAACAACAACAACAACAACAACAAGAAGTAGACTTATTTGAAAACCAGCATCTCATCAGGCCAGAAATAGGAACAGCTTGGACTACTGTATTCAGGTGCGCTGGGACATAACCACGGAGGAACTGTTTCCTATAATTTAAAGGGTGTGTACAGTTCTGGGTGAGGTGAGGATTTAGCTTTTAATGTTTTGCGAGATGTTCAGAAACCACTCTATGAGATGTCAAAGAGCATGCAATTCTAAGGGGTATTAAAAGTTTATTTGATGAAAATTGGCTTTGAAATGGCTGAGATATCCAAAAACAAGGTGAAACAAAGAGATCCTGATAAAAGGCGTGGCCTGTCGCCTTATTATTATCACTTTTTTTGATATCTCAACCATTTGAAAACCAATTTTCATCAAATAAACGTTCAATCCTTCTTAAAATTACATGCTCTTTCATATTTCATAAGAGGTTTCTCCTCATCTCACTTTTTAATGTTATAAGCCTGAATCCCCACCTCAACCAGTACCGTACAGTCCCTTTAACATGATACTCAATAGGAAGATGATTCCAAGATTCATTATATCTAGTCAGCTCGCAATATTTCTCTAGCTCCACTTTCTTAGTTTTCCTTTTCATCTTTCTTCTCCTCCTACTCCTCCTACTCTATCCCCCCCCCCTCTTGCTTCTTCCTCTTCCTTCGTCTCCATCTCCTACAAGGCTCGACACTAACTTTTGTTTTCTTTGCTGGCCCGTCCGTGCAGGCCACTAAACTCATTGGCCCGAATTCACGAAGGCGGTACAAATGAAACCATGGTTTAAACCATGGACAAAAACTATGGAGCGCCAAGTGTCGCACAGAATATTTCGTTACGAAATTGGTCATTTCGTCGACAAAATGACTGTTTCGTTAACGAAATCATCATTTCGCGGACCAAATGTTCATTTAGTTACAAAATGTTGTCATTTCGTTAAAAAAATAATCATTTCATAGACGAAATGACTGATTTCGTAACGAAATATTCCATGCGACACTTGGCGCTCCATGGTTTTTGTCCATGGTTTCATTTGTACCACCTTCATGAATTCCGGCCTTTAAATTTGAAATTCTGGTGGCGTGCAATTAAAGGAAACATAACAATCGATTTTGAATCTCACGTGTCGATTGGGTCAACAAAAGATAACTTTTTTTTTGAAGTTTGGTGGCCAGACATAAATTTGAAGTAGCCCGGGGCCATGTATGAGGTCGTTGCTAATATCCAGCCTTGCTGTAGTCATGATTATTGTTGTCATCTGTTTATCTCCTTATTCATTTTCCCTGTTCTCTTTATATTAATCTATCTTCCACGTGACTCGCACAATTTTTCAAGTGATCCAGGTAGGTGAATTCAGATGGACCTTTTACTCTCCATGAAGTCAAGACCAAGCGAGAGGACGGGTATGGCATGAATTAAAAATGAAATGAAATGAAATGAAATTAGTGACACAATGACAACAAAGGTGTGCAGAGTTGGCCGCCAAGAAATCAGGTGAAGTCGTGTGCTCGTGCAGTTGGATGGATTCAAGTAGGATTTAGTACGGCGTCTCCTGTCGATCTTAAAATTTGAATCATGATTATCACAGTGTATGGCTCCATCCAAAATTACTTACAGCAACGTCCTTTGTAAGATATCAAATCAAGCAAACTTGGAGTTACAATCTGGATTTACAGCATTTTTTTCTTTCTTGCAGTTACATCTATGACTCATATTTTTGTGAAACAGTTTCATCGGAGTGCCAAGAAAACTGAAAAATTGGCGTAAATTGTGTATCTCTGTTAACATCGTTTGAGCCGATTTATAAAGGAATTATACAACATATATCACACGTTTTATTTTTTGTTAAATCAAGCGATAAATGTAATTTATATATATACTTTAATTTTCTTTTTTTGTGTGACACAGGACAATTATATAAACGATATATGTCGACTATGTTGATTATGCTTTTTGCCAAATTAAAGGACTATGTCAGTTGTTAGATGAAAAGTTTGCACCTGTTATGCCCCTGACACATGAAGAGAGAATATCATGATATTGGTATAGAGCGTATCTTTGTTCTAGGCTAAAAATAGGAGAACACGAGTTTCGAGAAAGCGAGGACAAGCAACAGAAAAAAAAGAGAGGGAGAGAAAGAGGGGAGAAAGGGGCGGAGATCAAGGTAAAGGAAGAAGGAGATCAAGAGAAGGAGGAGAGGGAGAAGGGATAAAAATTGAAAGAGAATAACGAAAAATGAAAGCCGTTACAAAGAAAAGTACGAGGCCCAAACCTGTTCATCGAGACTGCTGTAGGTATTAGAAAAATTAGGAACAATAAAAAGACCGCAAAACTTTATGCGCAGATAAAGGGATAAAGGGTGTGTGTTAAGGCTATGGGAGGGGTGGTGTGAGGAGGGGGGGGGGGGGGGTTGATGCAAGTTCTACAGTCATTGCTATCCGTCTAGGATCGTGACACGTACAAAGGGGCACCATGATTGCGAGTCGGTGCGCGACACCCTTTGGGCATTGATCATTGTGACTTGTAACCTTCTCGCTCCCCGCTACGCCCCCTCGTATGTCCCTCCGTCCAGGCCTGTCGCCCTCCCTTACCGTCCGCTCTGCTTCCCCTCACTCGCCATCCTCTCTCTCCACTGCAGGGCCGAATCTGCAAACAAAGTGGATGCGCCGCTGCACAAACGAACCCAGGCAGTGGATTCAGACATTGATTAAACTCTCCGAATGATTTAAGATTCCAGACTTGAGGATTGAAAAAAAAAGTAATAATCAAAAGAAGAAGACAGATCCTTTAAAAAAAGTTTACTAGTAAATGCATATTAGAGTAACAATATCCAAGCGAGGGGGGAAATGTGATTAGATTTAAACCGCCTCAGATGCCGGTTTTGTTTTTTAAAAAGAGTTGCGTGTTCATTTCACTGTGCAAATATACACCACGCGTGTATATTATGACCACTCGTCTCGCCAGAGAACCCCTTGTATGCCGAGTTTATATAGCCATCGGCGTTTGCGAAGACATTCTCAAAATGTCAATATGACTGCGAGACGCACGTTTGGACTTTTTTTCTTGTCCCTAGGAAAAAAAAAATCCACAATTTATTGACAATTCTGAATCTCCCTCAAAGTTCCATTTTTGTTCAGTCGCTCTCTTTCTATCCCCACGTGTTATGCTGAAGATGAGCATCGCTGAGTATAGGGACCATATTATTTGTTGATCGTTCTCGCTGTGTATCGAAATCGACCTTTTGTGGGTATGGCTACAGTGCGCGTCTGATCTACTGGGTCGTAGTTCTTTCCACTGAATCTCTCTAAGCCATGTAAGCGGTGTCAAGGTGAAGGTCAAATGTCATTTGAGTTATAGATGATAAAAGTATAAAGGTCAATGCAATAAGTCTTTTTTTGATACATTGTAACATTAGACAAAAGGGATATACTGACACAGATTACTCAAATTGAAAGTGTTCTATCTTTTCAGTGATATATCGATAGTGGTCAGAAGGTGTTTGATCGATATTATGCTTAAATTACAAACTGCGAAGATTATTATCGATAACAATAACGTGATGACTGCGATAACTACTGCGAGAGTGCTGGATTTGGTACATACGACAAGTACGAAAAATAGCTTAGCTTTAACGATATAATCTTAAAAATACATTGTATAACTGTGTTTGATCTGTAGAACTTGCAATCATAACTGAAGTAGGTGATAAGAGAACAATAACAGGCACGCTTTTATCGCAGAAGTAGATAAGTAGGATGTTTGATGAGTTTTGTTTGCAATCAGTGATAACTTTGTGCTACTCCTGTACTGCCTCTGTATTGGCGTGAAGGACCTTTAATCATCCACCATGATGACTTTAAAAGGCATTCACAAGATAATATTTCAGAAGCAATTATCAGCGGCTAATAAGTTTTCATAAGAATGCTAAAGATTTCAACATCTATCACCTTGTCTATAGAGAAAAAGTTGCCTCTACAGTACATTCAAACCACTTGCTCTTCTCTGCTTAACTGACCCGTAGCCAGTGAGTTAAGACACCAGCAATACTCGTAAAGTGTTATACTTCTACAGGCAGCTGCTACGTTCGGCTAGACGTCCGGAGAGCTATAGGTTCAACGTGGATTATAATAATCTCTTCTCATACTTGGCGTTTTGGGGAAGTTCATTGTCAAATTAAAAACGAATTCATAAGCATGTATTTGATTTTGATAAATGAAAAATAACGATTGTTTCCATGACAACCAGTGATATAGATGATGTAACGAACTTCTGAGTCCCCTCTGTAGTCCATGAAAGGATAGAAAGATTTCCAACGCAGTGGACGGCTGGAAATGAAATCGTGAAGTCATGCTCCACCCATACGGATTTCAAATCCTATTACATCGTACTACTTCAAAGTCGAGAAGTTTTTGGTGATAATCTAGTTTTCAAGACCATTCTTCGTGTTGCATTTTTTTTTTCAGGGAAAATAATCATCTCACAAACGCTTCTAACTTCAGATTATAGACCAAGATGGACCCTATACGGTCTCAAACTGAAAAAAAAACCTAAAATGGATGCTCCTTCGACGGTAGCGTTTCAATTGTTCTACCCCCCCCCCCCGTATCAAAGCTATCATAAATACGACGGCATTAAGGAACAACTTTGCCAAGTGTCCACATATGTTTTTTTATAGCCCATGTGATTATGCCACAGACTTATATGTGTAATGAAAATTGCCGAATTTTAGGAAATAACCATGTTGTGTAGCACCATATGCAGTTGATGTATATGTATGTAGTATAATGTTTGATGATATTGCTGAAAATAAGTAATTGTAACGCAATGTAATAAAGAGAATATATGAAATGAAATGAAATCAAATCAAATCTTTAAAAGTGTATACTAAAATAAACATATCGTCAGCTTTATAAGCTTGTACAGGACATCAAAACATTTAAAGGACCAAGAAGAAGAAGCATGAACAATAGTGACCCTGACAATACAAAGGAGAAGGGCAAAGGTCATAAATGAAAATAGGACATTTGCATCTTCAGCAGTGCGCCAACGATATCTTCGGAAGGGAAAAAGATAGAGAAAGGGGATAGGCATCTTGAGATGAGACGAGGTGAGTTGATGACACTGATAACATGTTTTCTTTTTTTTTCACGTTTTCGTTAGAGTGGAGATGATCTCCAATATTCAGGCTGATAGTACGGCAAATCGTTTAAAGATCTTGTCAAGAACTCTTTCTGATTGAAATTACACACCCAAAGGTTGTGTTCTAATCGTTAGCAGTTAGCGTTGCCCTTAAGATTAAGCTTACTTGAATAAATTACATATAGTCTCTCTCCTTGAACATAGCATTGGCATAACCGAAGACGTGCGAATCTGGATTAGTATTGTTTTGGTGAATATAAACGGATTATTTCAATCTCAGCAAATTTTCCTGGGAAACTTTGCTGTTCATACGCATACTCATCCGGAAAGCAATCAACCAAATGAAATACAACAAATGAACAACAACCAAATAGCCTTGCTGGAAAGAACACAGTGCCTCACAGTGTATTTACGATAGATCGACTACTGTATACGCCATATATTTCGCGAGTCTAAATTTTCGCGAATCGGGAATCCCCGACGATTTCGCGAGTGGTTAAATTCGCGATCGTGGAGTCCTGTACTGAACGGAGAAATGTACACGCGTACGTCACATCCACATTGGGATCAGAGTCAATATTTTCGCGTGTCTTTAATTTCGCGAATAGCACCTGACTCGCGAAATTCGCGAAAATAAAAACCTCGCGAAATATTCGGCGTGAAAACGCTCGAATTTAACAGTCTGAAGATGAATCCACACTATGTTGTGTGGTGTTTTTTTTTTCCACAGGGAGTTCACATAGTAATATTTCGTGTCACACTGTGCATTGATGCTTCACAGTGTGCTCACTTTTTTAAAACATTCTAACAGTGTGAAGAGATTTCACACTGTTGGACATCGTCATCTTTCCAGCAGAGAGATAAAAGACAAATGCACATAAAAGCAGAACTTAACAGTTGTGGAGCAGCAGTAGTCAAGTCCTTCATTCGTTGTCAGTTAGCGTAACGCGTTGCAAGATGTTAAATTTTCTAATGCATTGTGGTCATCAGCCTAATTACAACATGCTATTTTCTGACAGAATAGGAAATTTTCGCATGATATTGGGTTTTAATTCTCACTTGTTTACAGACAAAAAGTGACATCGTGGTTGAAAATTAGAGGTATTAACGAATTACAAACATATAGACATATGCATAGTTTCCAACTAATTATGTAATATGTTACATCATTCATGCTCTTTGGAAAAAAAAGAAGAAGTAAAATTGAGGAGTCCACTTAAAAGCAATGCTAGTATACTATGGACAACTCATATGATTGACTCATAAACTTACAAAAGAAAAATTTAAAGCCATTCTACACATGACAGACATTTACAGGACAGACATGACCCATGTGAACACGAGGTCTATAAGTGTGAGACACACAGTAAAGAGAAATAACGCAAACGAACACAAGTTTGGGAGGAAGTAGATTACTGCTAACTTCTGCCATATCATTATTTTTTTCCATACGTAGAGATATGTGCTTTAGATTCCTAAGCGAATATCCATTACTATTTCCACCACAGATTTTTCATGGGAGCTCGATAATCGTTAAACGTCTTTCAAAGGAAGCAAATTCGGTCCACTGTCTCCCATCCCCTCCCCCTTAAAAAAAAAAGAGAAGGGGGAGGGGGGGGGGGGAAGAAGAAGAAAAAAAGAATTGGTGTCAATCAAAGTGGGGTGGGGATCCTGTGTATATTATCATAGCGTTATTTTGTGAAAGCAAGCGAATTTAGCCCTAGTCACTGGCTGGAGCCAATGTCGGTGGCCAATCTTCACCTCGACAGGTGGAAATGGCTGCAGCTCTTGGCAAATTATTACCATCTGAAGAGAAAAGACAACAACAACATCAACAACGATTCAGTATTCGTTTTTGCCCTGACCAATGTTGACAGTGAATAATGGTAATATGTAATCCACCATGCAAAATACAATACACATTTTTAAAATCTTCAGAAAGGATTGTTGACAAGTTACACCAATTAAGTTCAAGAGCCCTCAAAAAATATAGATAGACATTCTTGTCCCCAAAACGTAACACCTATTCAAACAATATAATATATCAATAGCATGACAAATTAAGCCAAAGAGATGAAGTACAACAAACTTGAAATATGGACTGTTTCAATTTCCAAAGGTCTAACCATGAACTTGTGAAAATTTTTTGCACTCATTGATGATATACCCCAATGGGCTGATAGGGGTCATCCCACGAGATCGACACCCACGAGCCTTACAACCAACGAGTTCGACATTGAAAAAAAGGTCCAGTATGAGTCATACAGCCCACAAATCATGCAGCCCATGAGTTCGACACTAGGACAGTCCACGAGTTCGACATTACCACAAGGGGTTTAATGTGTCGTTCTCGTGGGCCTTGTTTGACTCTTGGGCTGCATGAATCGTGGGCTGTATGACTCGTGGGTGTCGGTCTCGTGACGTGCACCCAAATACTGCATGAAATAAGATGTTAGTCAGTTTACTGTATCAAACTTACCCCAGAGTCAATCATCGCATCTCCGAGACTGTTTCTTTTTTTTTTAAATCAAGGGCACAATGTTAAATTCCGAATAAGTTATTGTCTTTTTTTTTTTAATCTCCTGAGGGATAAACTCGCAGTATTTCATAAAGTAATTACTTGGAAAGTGCTACGAATTGTAGATATGAAGAATAACAAGCCAATGACAAAATCATAATAGCCGAAGATTGACAACAACAACAGCATCAGCAGCAACAACAACAATACTTACACAAATTACAACACAAACACAAACAATAATACAATTTCAAACACAAACGACAATAGCTACAACAACATACTAAAGAATGAACTCATACATAAATCGAGAGTCTAAACATGCTATTTTTGATGGTGTCACATTTTGCCGAAACTTATAGGGCAAAAGTTACTTAGTATCTTATATTATTTTTTCGACCATATCTTCTTTGAGTGCAATTCTGCATGCTCCGTGTTCAAGTTGATTTATAAATCAATTGTAAATAGAGAAAAATTAGGCGAACGCAACGGTAGAAGTCCTATAAGAATTAGACATAAAGTAAGAAAGTTGTGAAATTGTAAACCTTCACATGCTTTCACTGAATAGAGACATTGATCGAACCCTTGGATTCAAATTATAAGATGTCACCACCTGTCAAGTATCCCGATGCACACGAAAAGGCTGTAAAATCATGTTTTTGTTCGATAGTTCAGAAAGTGCAAGCTCCTCCTCACCCTAAAAAGTAATTGTTGCTAGGTTATTACAACACCACAAGTAATACATCATGCTAAAGATACAACTTATTCGAATAGGTTTTCTGTGAAAAGGGGGCAATTTAGTGCAAATTCATGAATAGGTCAGTAAGAGACATTTGAGATGACAACGTGTTATCTCCTCCAATTTGCATGCCTTTATGAACAATGTAACTGTTAAAACATGTGTAACTTCAATATTCAATAACTCTTTTTTTCGTTGTTGGTGCAAGTGCCATTTTGATGAAACTTCTGCCTTTGTTGGTTGCATGATTTCCCTTAATTCAAAGCTAACTTGAACTACGTATGGACTTGCACTTTTAACACCTTGTCACTTTTCCTTACACTTCTACCTATGGTAGAATGAGCGCACATATTATTGTACTGTACTGTTCGCACAGCCGGGTGGAAAAAAAAAAATCTGTTCCAAACATCAGAGGAGTTGGTATGCCGTTCTTTATCTTTTTGGAGCAGAATTTGAGGGCGTCATTTTAAGGTTGGGCTACGGGAATCCCGAGAAAATAAACACGGATCTCCAGGACGGATCATCTACTTGCCGTAATTGGTCAGCGCTCTACGGAATCGCAGAGACTCCGGCTAGGGTGCTGCGTTAAGTGAGCACATCTGGAGGTGAGCAGCCCCCACTGACTTCCCTCCGAGGGCGGGGGAGGGCCGGCGTGGAAAGGACTTCTGCGGATGAAAACTTTGCGCATTTCTGGAATGCGCCTATCGTCCTATTTGAATTCAAAGATATTCCCTGCCATCGAGTGAGGAGGGGAGAATGCAGGATTTGAAATAATTGCTCGAAACGCTCAGAGTGGCCCTGATCCAGAGATTTCGCGGTGTTTCTCCGATTTGAGGAGTTAGATGGCGGAGGGGAAAGATAATGTTAGGTTGCGGGATCATGCTAAATGCGATACAGAGATTACGCTGTCACAGCAACGACAAGCAAACATCGCCAGAGTTGGCCCGTTGAGCTGTGACGGGCGTTCCACCGTTGGCTCTGTTTTTTGTGTTTAGTTTAAAGGTATGTGCTCTTTGTTTTTAAACTACATTCTCTTCTTGCTCATGAGAAGGGCAAACTATTGAAAATATCGCTATCTTCCTCTCTGCTCGTAATATTTGTTCATCTACAAGTCATTCAGATGTAAATGCTGATGAACAATGGGATACTAATGTTTGCGAATTGCGGTAATCTATTGCTTCCATCAACACAGATTCTTGGATATTTCTTCGGTTAAAGGAGTACTCAATGGGGAACCTTGGAAATTTAAGTCATCTGCAGAAGTTTTGTTGTTGTTGTTGTTGTTATTGTTGTTGTCGCACATTACAAAATTGAAAAGTTCACTGCAACTGCGAGCGCTGGCACTGGCAAACCCTTCATCCTATCCCGATGGAATAAACTTGTGAGAAGGAAGTACCTTCTTGTTCATGATAACTAGAAAAACCAACCCTTTGACTCCAAAAGACTTGCTCGGCAA
The DNA here is from genome assembly GCF_040938485.1 of Diadema antillarum. Taxonomy (NCBI): domain Eukaryota; kingdom Metazoa; phylum Echinodermata; class Echinoidea; order Diadematoida; family Diadematidae; genus Diadema; species Diadema antillarum. The sequence goes on along the minus strand of NW_027271563.1, from coordinate 1,822,653 downwards.
CCTACTCTCTGTCTATTGTTCTCACTTTCTAGCATGATATCAAACTTAAGGGCGTTGGAACGGCGCTGCGTTGGAAATCGTTGCCTCATGATCGCATCACGCTGAACAATTGCTTCACTCGTTGACTGTTGCTTCATTTACGTTACTGAGAAATAATTGTCAAACGTGCATTGCACATTTTTTCTAACAATTCATCTTGTAACCAAAACTCTATCATTGACTGAATGGTACAAGCTGTCTTCCGGTCATCTGGAGGTGTGATATGATCCGATATGTCAATTAGCTGCCAAAACCAAATCAGTTGGATCAAATATAATTAGGTGCCGTGACGAAGGCCCTCGCAAAGCAAGCAAGCAAGCAAGCAAGCAAGCAAGCAAGCAAGCAAGCAAACAAAAACAACAATAACAATAACAACAACAAAACAACAACAACAACTACAACAAAGCAAAAAAAAAGCAAAAACAAAAAACAAAACCCCACCCAAAACCCAAGAAAATGAATAAATAGATAAATAAATGAATTAATGAATAAAATCAACAAAAAGTAGATATAGAAGGGGACGACTGTCTCACTATTGAGGGAAATGCACATCAAAAGCCTGCTTTTCAGCTTCCTTTCCATTTCAACACTATTTAGTAAATATCGTGCAAATTGCCTTCCCAAATATTGTGCGATTTTAATATATTTTGATACATTCAGAATATGCTTCATATTGCAGCAAAATCTGTTTTGAGCACTTCTTTGTTGAAAATGAGAATGAAAAAAAAAATGAAATGTAATGTAATGAAAACGCTTTCTCCCCTGTGATTTAAAACCATGGTTAACGCCAGACAGCATGCTTTCCTCCAGGCATTTGCCCGGCACAAAAGACAATCAGCAGTGAGTGTTGGAGAAAGGACGATATCTCCAGGTCTACCACTGATAACTATTAAACATGTGCAGTGGCGGCAATGCATTGTGGTCCCACGTCACGTGAATCATAATATGCACTCACGCGATAGAACCGGCATGTTTGCAAACCCACTCACCTGCCGCGTTCCTTAGCTTTGCTTATGTAAGTAGTCCCAACACATTTAGCTGGGAAATTCAAAACTGCTTTCGTTACCACGTTGTTATGTGGTTTTGGGTAGGAAGCAACGTTGGCTGGAATGTTGATTACAGTATACGTGTGAATACGCCATTTCCGCACATTTCGTATGTATTGTACAAAGAAGAAAAAGGTTCCCTTCAACATCCCTAGCGTCCACATTGTTTCTTTATGCAACTTTGTCAGACACATCCACATATCTGTGTCGAAATTATTAAACCATGAACTGATAAACTCGCTGAAACTGACTGGATATAGCATCTTGCGTGCGTGCACATGGATTGCATTCGATATCACTAACTGTATTTTACATTTTCATCGACACTCGACGGTGCTTTAATAACACAGACAATTTGTATTTAGCAGGACGCAGCATATGACAGACCTCATTGAGAGATGAGTGACTGTAGCTTTGTCTTGTCAGACGTTCAAAAAGACTTTTTTTCACCGTCCCTCCCCTTTCAATACAGAATGACGCTTCTAGAGAACCGTGTCGGCAAATCTAAGCGCCAACATTGTTGGATGAATTACGATTATTGCGACAGCGGAGTGCGCATAGAAGTGATGATATTACGGGGTGGAGGAGCTGGTCGAAAATGACACAAAGAACTTATCAAATTCATTTGCGGTCATAGGACATTTTATGGGGTTCGTAATCGTCTTGCTCTTGCATTTCGTCTGCATGCCCTTATTACCACTTCAGCCATTCATTGCATTTACGACCACAAATCTCATCTCACCGACAAACGTGACTTAAACAAACCGGGACACTCATGGGAAGGCCGAGAAATGCAAACGGTGTTTAATCAACAACATTTTCATGTTGTTTCTACAAAATCTAATGATCATGAAGACCCCCCGAAAATGCAATCTACAGATTTCAGACGGGCTCGTAAAAAGCCGCGGAAAGGTTTATTTTAGATGAAGTGGCACAATAAATATGTCACGGTATCGACCCGGGATCGAGTTACAGCGCGCATGCATTGGCGGACACGGTACTCCAAATCGCCCAGCTTTGTTTGGAAAACACATAGCCAAGATGACGGGCAGCATTTTTTATTAATAAAACGTGAATTGAACAATTAAATTGCACCTAATAAACGTGAGAGCAAATAATTACTCAGAGATCGGGCGTAATTATCCAGCTAGTCTCAGGGGTAGACCCGGCAACCGCCCGGGTGACGATTCGGGCGAGCGCCCGTTCTGAGAGTACACCAACCCTGGCGGCCCGGAAAACCGGCGGCCCTGAGCCCAGGATGTGGTCGCGTATTTGTCTTTGTTTTGGCTGACTTTTCTGCCTTAAGATACAGGCTCTCTGCTGCAAGACAGCAAGACTTGAATAAACGGCATTTAAGAGGAGCGCGGGCTGAGTGACGATCAGCCCCACGCCGTGTAGCTCGGCTGGCGGAAGGAGTGCGATCGGTGGACTGGAGACGGACAGTGCCGATCATGAGTAGCGGCGTAATAGGCTTTCGTGACACAGAACACATGGAAAGCTGAGCATGCTTTCTCCAGAACAATTCCTGAAGTACTCTGATAAACAGACTGCTAGTCAACAGCAGTACTTTGCGGCTATTGACAGGGAGAGAATATAAATGGTTTACAAAAGTGCGCCTACAATATCGTCGCTCTCCGCTGAAGAAACTCGGGAACAAAAGTCTAACGTTCGTCCCCGCTTAATCCGAAGTCCCGTGCAATTTCCTCGTATTTCTTTCTTGTTTTTGTTCGGGCGATGAGAACTCATTTCCTGGCATATTTAGTTTGAGTAAACAGCTTTCCCGAGGTTTGGTTAAAAAAGGCACAGATGGAGGTCCTTTTGCTCGATTTTGGCGGGCGAGCGCCGGCCATTCCGCGCCGAAAATCTGGGAGGTGTCTTTGCAGCGCGTCAAAAAGTGATGGATGCTCTACACACGCGATGTACGGGTGTGCAAATTACGGCTCACTCTCTACCTGCCTAAGCAAGAAAACTCTTAAACACGAGCGGGAGAAAAACGGCGCTTAGAAACTGCTTCATCATATCCCATAACATTGAGATGACAGCCAGGAGAAGGGAGACACTGTCGGCAAAATCTAAGCGTCATGTTAAATGAATGTGTAGTGTCTCCTTCTCTCCCTCTCTTAAAGAGCCATGTCATTAAAACTTTGTCGTTCAATGTGAAGAGATATTTTTCATCAACACACTTCGCTCTCAGCTAGATTCAATATCATGACATTGAATAAAAGAGAGTTAACAATGGTGAGTGTAACCTACTTTGTGTGTGAAGTGAAAACCCGTCTGTGTGTAATGTGTCAGTTACAGCAAAAAGGCAATGCACGAAAATAGACGTAATGTTTGAAGTGCACCTTAGTATCGTAACAATGTAAAAATAAATGATAATCTGAAAAAAAGGCACATTCCTATTTTTTCACCAACCTTTCCGATAGATTTGTATTCTCAATTCTTTAATTGAATGACAAACATGATGGCTATACTCAACGACATTAAATCTCTCATTTTACAGCGACAACATAGCATAACGATTAAACGTATGCAAACAGACACATAAAACTGACACACGCTAGAATGCTGACAAAAAAAAATCAAACTTCGGATTGTGAATCGTAATTTGATTCGCTCATGTCGTCACTGTAATCCATGACATTTTTAAACGGCTGACTTTATCTAAATTCAAGTTGATATGAAAAGTATATCCTTATCACATAACCTTGTTTTATTTTCCCTGCGATTAATTGTTCGTTTTGTGTAGTGAAATCTATTGGCGTTCAAATTGATTGTCAAAGATGCTCACATAATGACAGTTTGATGGAAGTGGCATTGCATAAGATGATACCACAGCTTGAGGTGGGCGTACTTTACACTAACTTACAAGGAGTTTTCCCGTATCATAGAACATTGAAGCATCTCGCAAGGAACAATGCCAAGAGATCATAAAAGAATATTAGCTGACAGTACAAGAGACAATATCTCATACAGAGAAATTTTCGTCGTTGAATAACACACTTCAACGATTGGTATTGTAGACATGGTGTGAAACAAAAACACAGCTGTTAGCCGCTAATTGAGTAAATCCCAACGATGTACTTGATGCTTTACTACGCCTTGACACATTTTCACAGCGTGTTCTCTTCCCGACAGCCAAAACATTGTTGGGTAAGGGGAAAGTTATCCCCCTCTACTTTCAAATGGCTCGTCCATCAAAGTATTCAGCTAAAACTGTTCGTCCTGTAATTAATCAACCAAACAACACTATAGTTTCATTAAAGCGAGGTGCGAAATTAACCAGCAAAGTCAATAAAGGACACTCGATCAGCTGAACTTAATGACAAATCCAAAGTTGCTACTAACATGTCATTGGTTCTTCAGCGCCCTCATACAACATAATATACTAGAAATGGCGGGAAATAGAAGCCCAGGGAGGTAAGGAGGGGGGGGGGGGGGTCGGGAGGGACAAAGAGTTCATCCAGAAACTAAATGAGAAAACAAAATATAAAAGAGTGGTTCATCTTATCGTGGTTCTATGGGGTGCCTCATGGCATTTAATTTCAGCCGCCGAATTGTCTCTTTAATGTTCAATCTGTGAAGATTAATTATCGAGTGGCCTCTCGGCCAGTTGGACGGAGAGGGCCAGACTTCCTCCGGTCAGCTCCGGCCGATACTGATTGGAAATCATTACGACCCCTTTATTGCGTACGGCCACTCGTGAATAGCGTCAGTAAAGAGCCACACTTAAACCAAACTTCAAGCTTTATACCTTCAAGAAGGCGCCTCAATTACGCAAACAAGTATAGCAATCTCATAATGACTTGATTTTTTATAAGTGCAACATCTGAATAATGCGATAAGGGAAAAGGGAAAGGCTTCAGCTTCAGACGCCACTGATGTCGTCCTTGCCAGCATTGTCTGGAACTATACAATTAGCTTTCTTTGTCCGATTTGCTGCAGAGGATGTGAGGGGAGGGCACTGCTGGGATCGAGTGAAGACAGTTTCTGACGGAGAAAGAGGTACTCCGTTCGTCATCTCATGAGACTATCGGAACACCATGCACAATAACATCAACAAGAATGCATACTTGACATGAGATGAGGACAGCAAATTTTATGACATTTGTTTGCACAAAAATTTCTTTCTTTCTTTCTTTCTTTCTTTCTTTCTATATTTATTTATTTATTTATTTATTTATCTATTTATTTATTTATCTATCTATCTAACTATTTATTATTTATTTATTCATTTATGTATTTACTTATTTGTTCATTCATTCATATACATATTTTGATGAATATGTCAAGATATTCCCATTCTTCTTTTCCTGATAAAGATGAAGTCCTTTTTAGTGCTCAGTTATAGCAATATTTAGAATGTACAAATAAACGACATCTTCAAGAACTTCTGTTTCAAGATCACAAGTGAACCATATTTATGGTTGTGACAATTAACGCCCCCTCACTTTCATTTACCCTGTTCTTTGTGCTGCCGAAACATAATTCTATTACAATTTGATATTGTTATGAAAAGCTCCAAGGAACTTGCGATTCTTTTTAACATTATGGACTTTTCAAAACGCTATGACAAAAATGCTTGAAGAAAGCTAGAAAAAACGATTTTCAAAGACTGCTAATTACATTTTCTTAGTATTTTACTCACACATGCTATGTGAAAAGTGTATATAAACAGTCGACAGGCGACTTATATATTCTTCGTAAAAGTGAGCTACTATGAGTACAACAATACAAATTATGCCTTTGTTGAACATTTTCGAAATGGATTAACAAATGATGAACAGGCGAACACGCTGCAGAAAGAATACATTCTGCTTCGTCCGGTAAGACGTGTACTTTCCTCATCAATGCAATCGAAATCCTGTTTTCATTATGCTGGTGTTGCCTTTTGATAGTCAGTTTTTTTCGTAAGCACTGTGAAGAAGACTTGATTTCTTAGCATTTTCACACAAGTGATAGCAAGCAATCACATATCACAGCTTACAGTGTTTACCATCAAAAGTGCAATCGTCATCAGTTTTGAAAATTCTTTTCCCCTTTTGTATAGCCGGATCATACAATGCCCTCTGTCATTGTGTTACGTGATTTTATGGTAGATACAGCGTGGAAGCGTTGGGTAGATATTCTCATATTTTGACCATTTCCTGTATCTGTCTACGTAATGATATGATCACATTACATTTCATCATTACATCAGAATAAAAGAAAAGACAGTCATGGGTGTATGCTATATTCAAATGATTGTGTCTATCTATTTTGCTTTGTACTCATACATTTACATTAACATAATGTGTCCATATCTGATTACTTCTTCTTGCTTTCATTCGTCCAATTTTATTTCCATCTATCTATCTATCTATCTATCTATCTATCTATCTATCTATCTATCTATCTATCTTCACATAACATGATGATTATGATTGTACAATAATAGCATATATACATAATATACAATAATATACTTATATGAGTGAGTGTAAGTGTGTGTGTGTGTGTGTGTGTGTGTGTGTGTGTAAAGACAAAGAGAGAGAGAGAGAGAACGAGCGAGAGAATATAAAAGAAGATGGAGGGGGGTAAGCTTGACGATATTTTGGAGTCCATTCTAAAAGCATCACGTAGGCAAACACGAAAATGAGCGGGAGATGGATGGCTCTCTACCGCCAGGCCCGATGCGGGAGGAAGGGACCAGGCGACACCCTGTCCACGATAGCCCCATCTCTCCCTCACCCCTCTCTTCTCCAATCTTTTGATTGTTGATTTTAAGCCATTCTGTGTCTACCAGAAGGGCGTAAGAGGCAATAAGAACAGCATCTATAGCATACAAGAAGATAACATGCAATACGAAGTCCACATGGTAAGAGAAAGTGTCGTCGTCTTTACTCTTTTGTCTTTGACTCATCTTTTAATTCGGTTTGTCTGCTGTGGGGGTAAAAGCGAACACAGCAACTTTAAAAACTGCGACAATCTCCTTTTAATCAAGTAAAATAGACCTTCAAATATGTGATTATGTCATTCCTCTATGACGTGAGGGGCATAATTATGCTAAGTTATTTCAAGTTCATAAACTTGGTGCACCCATTCAACAGACTGTAAACTTTGCATTCACTTTGTGTATGCCCATCCGTTAGGTTTTGCTGCGTACTTACTTAGTACCCACTTCCCATAGATTTGAAGGATGACGTCACTATAGTAGTACTAGTAATCCTAAGCTGGAATCTGCCGCGAAAGAAATATTCAGATGAAGAAGGAGAACGTGTCTTCGCTCGAGTTGATTGATGCCAAGGTACAACGACACCACAAGGGATCGGCTCTACTTAAACGGGGTGCTTAGCGCCCTCTATCGCCGAATCGTCGCACTGACCTGACGCGCCGTGCCCTTCGAATTGGAGGAGATACTCGTGCGATGCCAAACGATCGATCGAGGGTTGCAGAGAAAGGGCACTAGGTGAAAGTTCTCGTCTCACTTGGCCATCGTGAACTATTTACCATCGATTCGATCACTGCTTGAAAATAATACTGCGGTCTTCATTATGTTTGCGGTTGGCTAGTGTCAATGTGGGCCGGTGGCAGGAGGAATTATAATGCAAAGAATGGTTTTGTTTTCTTCTTGAAAACCAGCCAAACAAGACCCCAAAACAAGCAACAATTAAAGCGGCGATCGTTATCAAGTCTTTGTGGTCATTGTGGTCAGATATGCAGACAATTTCATGTTCAAACGTTTCCATGTGAAGAGGGAATCCGCAAATCTCTACAAAATGACTGATGTGATAGGAATTAATTAATCATTCAATTGATCTATTGATTAATTAACAAATCAATCAAACAATCAACCAATCAATCAATCAATCAATCAATCAATCAATCAATCAATCAATCAATCAATCAATCAATCAATCAATCAATCAATCAATCCAATCAATCTGTCTATTTACCTATTTATCTATCTGTTTTATTGCAATCTATTTATCAATCTATTCATCTACCTACACCAAGCTATCAAAATGAGTGAATGGATAAAAATAATTTACGGAAATATTCAATAATAAAAGAAGCATGCAGCATTCTTTAGCTCATTTCTGTGTTTACACTTCTGAAAATATTGTTTGCTTGAAGTCCCTAATGCCAATATAACATATTTGGTGATGGAAAATTATATACGTAAAGCTGAATGTTACCAAGGTGACAACAATATCGCTTGTTTCGAGAAATATTACTGCCAAATCTTGAATTATGCTGATTGGTATCTTGAAGTGCTAGTGAAGAAAATATCAACGATGTATCAGCATGATCAGATTTTGCGTAGATAACTATTGAAAAAAAGAAGAAGATATAAATCGATATTTACATTGGACCTAAGGCCCAATCCTGCAAGCGCTAAAGATTTTGATGGTAGAATATTGTTGGTAATGATAATAATGTGGAATGACCATGACAAAATTGTGTAGTCATATCCCTTAAATGAACATTAGCAAATTGATGTCGAAGAATATTCATAATGATACAGACATGACAGCAAATAGCCAAACAAAACCAACCTAAATAAAAAGGGAAACAAGGCCGCCCCCCAAAAAAAAAATTAACAAAGAACAATATGCATAATGATTGAATCTTGTCTTGAAAATTTGTTTTTACCCCATGAGAACAAGCATGAAACATGTTGAACTGTCATCCCTTTGTAGGCCAGGGACTTTGGATGATGTGTACAACCCTATGAGGTTTTCTGTACCAAACGCCACTCAAAGCACACAAACGCTCGAGTCTTGTTTTGTTTAATCGCATCAAGTCTTTGGATTTGATTTTGATTTTGATTTGATTTGATTTGATTTGATTTGATTTATTCTCTGTATGGTATTTTCTTTACAAGTACATCAATTCTCTGCAATATTCTTTGTAATATGATTATTTTCTAAGTTTTCGTCACATACACACACACACACACACACACACACACACACATATACAGGTATATATATATATATATATATATATATATATATATATATATATATATATATATACATCTGCAATATAATCAATCACATGCGTTACATTTTGATTTCCATACAGAACGATTTCCAAGGATAAGCACAAAGCCTGACTTCAAATTCATGGAAACTCTTCCGTCGAGATGTTTTACGCAACTGGTTGACAAATTGCCCTACATGGAGTGAAAAGCACTGAATTGATCAGCGTTTTAGTAGAAGCCATGATAAAAAAAAAAAAAAAACCATTTGCGTACGTACTCGAGCAGGATTCGAACCTACGACCTCCTGATCTCCGGACAGGCGTCATCTCCACAAGACCACCGAGCTTCCGCCCAACAGCAAGTGTTGGTTCTAATCCTTATAACATGCAGCGGGTACTGCGTCATTATTTAAATTCATGAAATTCTTCCGTCGAGATGTTTTCATTGCAACTGATTGACAAATTGCCCTACATCGACGTAAATAAGCACTGAATTGATCAGTGTTTTAGTAGTAGCCATGGTAAAAAATCATGGGCGTACATACTCTAGCAGGATTCAAACCTACGACCTCTGATCTCCGGACAAGCGTCATCTCCACTAGACCACCGAGCTTCCTCCCGACAGCAAGTGCTAGTTCTCATTTTTATGGCATGCAGCGGGTACTGCGTAATTATTCAAATTCATTTATCCAAATTCATGGAAATTCTTCTGGCGATATAGGGCAATTTGTCAATCAGTACGCCCATGATTTCTTTTATCATAGCTACTGTTAAAACACTGATTAATTCAGTTCTTACTTACGTCGATGTCGGGCAATTTTTCGATCAGTTGCACAAAGCTTGATTGTTTGGAAATTGATATATTTCAAACGATGTGAAATAAAAATTGTAAATGGAAACAACAAATAAAACCTTTAGTGCTATTACTATACTACTGCGATTCCGACTGTTGCTATTACTACACTCCAAGAGAACTACTACTACTACTGCTACTACTTGTGATATACTATACTGCTGCTGCTACTACTTCTACTACTACTACTACTACTACTACTACTACTACTACTACTACTACTACTACTACGACTGCTACTATAATTTTCTATACAACCTTACAACATTTTGCATGATTTCATCCATACAATATAAACATTTGTCATTAATTTCATCCCTTTGTTCCTACATGACAGGAACAAAAGGGTACAGATGTTTTCTGATGGTGTACCGTCCCCCGTTGTCCTTGAGCTTTGATATCATTTTTATCGTTTGGATAAGTGATGCACTGAAATATGAAAGAATAAGGAAAAAGACAGAGAAAGTGGTAGGAAGAAAGGGTCAGAAAGAGAGAGACAGAGAGATAGAGAGGGAGAGAGAGGCAGAGGGAGAGAGAGGCAGAGGGGGAGGGTCTAGATAGAAAGAGACGAGAGACTTCCAATTTCCCGCCAAAAATTGGGAGAGGAGCCATCCGCCCTGCCGTTTTAGAGAGACAACATCAAGGTGAATGTTAAGGCGCTTTGGCGCGTCGGCTGATCCGTCACAATTTGTGATCAAAAGACATCCATATCATGACATGATGCGCTTCATCACTTAAATTTAATGAGCCAACGGAAGATGATCATTTGGAGGAGAGATATAAATGAAATGATATTAAAACGGGGGAATAAAATAAGAAAGGGACCGGCGGGTCTTTTTTTCTTTTTACTCTCTCTCCTTTTTTCCTCCCACTTGACATTGGGAATTTTTGCGCGAGGACAGAAATTAGATTAGCTCATGCTTTTGTCCTTGCACTTTCCGTCTGGGTTTGACACTTATCATTCATTTCTTCTCCTTTTTCTAATTTAGATCGCCCTGTACTTTCGAGGGGGAGGAGAGATTGGCGAACCATTCGGGGAAGTGTTCGCAGCTTTACCAGATTGTTTAAGTAGGTCGAACAAAGATCCAGCGAGCGAAGATAGTACTATATTGCAGTTTAAATGTTCAATGTAGCTCGATGTTACTCCCTGCCTTTCTCTACATATAGGCCGTACATCTATGTGGATGTACATACAGGAAGAAATGAATGAAGAAAATAAATAAATCAATGAATAAATGAATGAATAGATAGATAGATAGATAGATAGATAGATAGATAGATAGATAGGTAGATAAATGAATAGATAAATAAGTAAATGAACAAATATATATATATATATATATATATATACATATATATATACATGTGTGTGTGTGTGTGTCTACATATACATGTATGTATTATGTGTGTTTATATCATAGCAACGTACACATATGAAATAATGAGCATACTTGTGACAATACAACATTAAGTCACAAGGCACTATAGAGAACAGTGATTATTTCAAGACAAAGAGCATAGCGCTGAATTAATACTTGATTTGAGAAAAAAAAAGAACAATTATATCATAGAGGACAAGAACTACAAAAGCCAAGAATTTCTGAGCAATTGCTCACACGCCAAAAAATTGCAAACCACTCTCGTGAGCCAATTGACGCCATTTTCCTGCTATGGAGCTGACATCGCCCTGTTATTATTGTTGCCCACGATATGCAGGGTTCATGTCAGCTTGACGACCAATATGGCACGGAAGTCATGCGCCGTAAGGTAACGAAGAGACACACGCTGTCATTCGATGGAGGATGAGCAGGCATGCACCGCGGTCCTCCGGCATCTAATTTTGCCACGTGCGAAATTTTTGTCTCACCCTAACAGACTTATCGCCTCCGGTCTAGCTGCCACCGCGAATCAAACGTCGGGGGTCTGAATCACTCGGGGACACGCACGGCAGCCTTTTGAGACAATTTGGACGAATTCGGAATAATTTTCCCCTGCTCTCTTAGGCTGACGTCCGCGTGAACCTGACGATTTAATACCGATGCCGTCTCGTAGCAGCCAGGAACCCCTTGTGTCAAGAGACGGTGTCATTTAGCCATCCCGCGTTGAGTGCATCTTCTCTTCGTTTGCCATGCATAGGTGCACTACGTTAATATGATGCGAAGAACGAGGAGAACGGAGTCAGAGCGTGCGCTTTGGGTATGCATGCGCGGAAGGAGCCGCTTCACGGCTTCCTCTGTCTAATAAGCAAAGCCTATAAGAACTGAATTGATGAAACGAAACCCCGTAAAATGATTGTGACATGACAACAACGGCAAAACAGAGAGAAAGGGGTAGAGAGGGAGAGAGTCAGTTAAAAGGGAGATGTTCTTTCTTTTCGTATTGGGTTGTCTTCAGGCGAGAATCAACCCCCCCCCTCCTTTTTTTGTCGTCGATACAATCCTGTCTTCTCTGAACAGTGTCGATATGGCTTGGCCGATGCTCGGGCGCGTTTTATTGGATTTTGCAGGTGATTTCGCGCTGATTTAGCCTGCAATTGTTACATGCCACTCGCGGTTAACGCTGATCGGTCCCGACGTTTCGGCCGCTTGATGAGCAAAGTACATAGTGATGAGAATCGCCCTGCGCGCTGGGGCTGCGGGGGAGCGCGCGCAATTAACAAAGTAGACAAGTTAAATTTGGTTCAGCGCAGGGCACGTAATGATGACCGTGCGTTATCGCCTGTTACGACTACAAGTAGGCCGTGGGTGCCCTAATGAATTGCGTTAAGCTTCTACTTAGGAGTGAGATCGAGCCTGTAGGAAAATGCTGCTATGTAAATTACACCGCTGCCCGCTCACAGGTTATGAGTAGGGCAGAGGCCTTGTCACTAAGGGTAGAATGGGGGCAAACAATTCGAGATTAAAGTGAGATTTGAAGATTAGATGCCGAAGATCAATATTCCATTCATTTCACTGACGAACCAAGCTCACGTACTGAGGTCCCAGTTCGACATGAAAGTAAAATGTTAATTGACGCTTTGTTTGATGTTTAACAACTTTTCAAATACATTGCAACTGTGCTTCTTCAGAAATCAGCTGAAATTCTATTTTTATTATTCTCACTCCTTAATATAAAACTTTATTCTCTAGCTAGTTTATTGGCAGTTTCACATTTCGTTAAATCACTAAAGAAGACACTTATTAACAAATTGACAAAAGTCTGATATAGATTTGTGTGCAGAAGAACTGTTAGCAACTTGTCACTCTAGCTTAAGTTGAACAGCAAAGATAAACTTTCATTTGTGTGTCGAAAGGTAAAGAAGTAATCATTTTTCGATGCAGATAACCTATTATTTCAATGAACTTATGTGAACTCACCCCACTCCATTGTTGTGGACGCGAAACAAGTAGGTGAGATGAAGCAAATGAATATGATATAACATGAAGTATGATTTATGATATCCTGTAATGAGATATAATATGATGTGATATAGATGAGATGATTACATAACAATGTCACGGTCTGTCCAAAATGTCAAGTGACTAAAACAGCTTTGAAAAGGTGGCTCAACTAGATTTTACAGTCTCCGTTGAAGTGAAAACATTGCACATGTCAATGATTGACGGTAATATCGAAACATTATCGAAAACGATAAAACGATAATCGCGTTAAAGATAGTACGTGTCGTGACTATACGCGTAATGTTGTGCGTAAATGACATGTAGCATATCGGCTTCTGCTATCGATTATGACTCGAGGCCCGAGCAGCTAGCTGGTAACACCTCGAATCGCACAATATTCATCTCACCACCTAATCCAGGCATATGGACGGACACCTAAAGATCGTACGGTTTTGGTTGAGACCTAATTTCAGGTTTGTAACATTTTTTTTGTGAGATAATGAGAAACCTCTTATGAAATATGAAAGAGCATGTATTTCTATGAGGAATTCAACGTTTATTTGATGAAAATTGGTTTTGAAATGGCTGAGATATCCAAAAAAGAGCGATCCTAATAAAGCATTGGATCCACACTTTATTACGATCGCTTTGTTTTACTTTGTTTTTGGATGTTTCAGTCATTCCAAACCCGATTTTCATCAAATAAACTTTGAATTTCTCTTAAAATGGTGTGCTCTGTACTATATCATAAGTGTTTTCTTGGTATCTCGCAAAAAGTTAAAAGCCCAATTCTCGTCTCCACCAATGCTGTACCATCCCTTTAACAATCAAGAAACCATGGCATCTCCATTCTCTTTATAGCAACGTGGATGAATATTGCCAGAATACAGATCCTATTGAGCTCACTAAGATAAGAAAGACTCAAAGAAGAAAAAGGAATCCTGAATATTACCGAAAAGAAAAAAACAGGCGAGGAAGAAGCAAAAGTAGAGGAGGAGTAAGAGGAATGAGGAAGAAGACGGAGAAGAAGAAATAGACGAAGATGACAAAACAAAAAGAGCAAGAAGCAAATGGAAAGGATGAGGAGGAGGAGGAGGAGGAAGAAGAAGAAGAAGAAGATGATGATGATGAAACAGAGGAAGATGAAAAAGAAGAGGATAGTAAAAAATTGAAAGATGGAAAAGATAGGAAGAAGGAGAAGACGACAAAGAAGAAGAAACAGAAGAAGAAGAAGAAGAAGAAGAAGAAGAAGAAGAAGAAGAAGAAGAAGAAGATGCGGAAAATCCGAGACCCCCTTTCTGCTGATTTAAGTTTGATGTCCGGTCGCTTTATTGGTCTTCTTCTCCTCAATTTCCTAAACACGAATGTCCTTCGCTCTTCCTGTTAGGGCCTGGCTCTCTCCTGACCCCCCAAACTTGTTGAAAATAAACAGATTTATAGACATCCATATTGATTTAGACATCGGAACAAATACAAAGTCATGGCCGGGGACAAGGATTATTTGCGGAGGGACAATTGAATATGTACATTGCAAACACTGCAGGCCCAATCAAGATTCTGTGGGATGTTTTTCAAGCGGGCTAATTCATTTTTTTTCTCCTTTCTCCAGCCGTCCTGTTATCATATCATTAAGTGATATTTTTTGGTACATTTTTTCAAGCTGCACATCTATGTTTTGAAGGAGTTGTCAAATTGTTTTGTAGGAGGCATTCTCTGGCATACAAAGACACGTTCACAAAACACAGCATATCAATGAGATATAGTGTGCTTCGTAAACAGTGAAATTACTAGGGTAATCGCAGACGATGTAAGTTTTTAGCACACATAACTTGCAAATGCTTTCAATGAAGTGTACGCTCTTTAGTCCTATGGTGTGATAGAAGCTCCTTATTTATGATCGCTAACAAAGTACAATCAAACAGTCATAGTCCCGCATTAGATGTATACATGTACTGTATATGCAATGTATAATGTACATCATTAAAAAGTACATACACACACATGGTACTCTCTCTCCCCCTCTCAAAAACACGCACACACGCAAACACACACACACATACACACACACACACACATACATATATATATATAATACATATACACATATACAATGTATATGTATTTGTATATGTATTACATTGGTATTACAGCGTATATGTACTGCGTGGGGAAATGTATTTAATTTTGTGTAATTAATGTTGTGTAATTGTTGTCAACCGCACAAATCTGTTGCGAATACAGCTATATTGTTATTTATTCACTGTGTAAGTATTCGTAAGTGTGTCATTACCTGCCATGTGTCCAGAATAGGACCATGGACCTGGTGTATATGACAATATGTCCTTTGTTATCAATAAAGACATGATTACAACATACATATATTCATATACTTATATATAGAGATAAGTATATGGCAAGTTGATATAGCTTTTTTTAAAAACTATATTCTAACAAGAATTTAATTTCTATGCTCAATGTGTTTGTTAACATTTATACTACTGAGAGTATAAAAGAAACACATGACCATAGCTGTTAATGTACATGAAATGTTTTAACATTTATTCATTCAGTCAAGTCTGAAATAACATAAACCATGCATAAGTTTTTAATTTTCTTTGTATTGTACTGATATCAGCATTCTCTCTCTTTCTTTTGTTGTCCTATAACCAACAAAACATTTTCAGAAAATTCATTTATAAGGACATTTATATTTGTATGGTGACTTTGTGGATGTATGGAAACTTCCCAAAACTGTCATTAAACGTTTACAACCAAAATAATTGCACTCTTATGCACAGAGTAAGTAAATGTTCATGTTTATTATTTTCTTCTGGTACACACGTAACGAACCATTCATGTCCATTTTTGTACTATGTTACAATATTTGGCAATATTCAAACACGTGGCCGCATATATGTTGCTCACACTTTGACAATAAACACAGATATTAGTTTTCTTCTTTTCTCTTCAAAAGAAAAACCCGTCACAAAATATGATTATGTACATTCACAGGGAGTACGACAAATCTAACAAACACGCAAACTGGGCCGATTGAGACATGGTTCCGTATTGCGCATGCTCAAAAGTGTCCACGATCTCTTCAAATATTGAAAATATTAACTGTAGTTCCCTTTTTTGAATCATACCTTGCTCTGAAGTGTAGACAATCTATGATATTGTATTCTAATTTTTTCCAATTAGAAAGTTGTATTTTCAGTCCATTCAGTGGCAAATAAAAGAAGAAAGAAGGATTTTGTCGCCACACAAACATTCATTCTTGGGTATGGCGTAATAATCACAGTTCATCGAATGTCTTAGATCATGAAATAACTATAACTGTATTGCGTAATAAAGATTTGGCACATAAATATATTTTGCATATACTCCTAAAAATGATTTATCATGCTGGTGGGATTGTATTTTCGAGTGAATACTGAATGACAATCATTTCAAGTGAGTATACTAACAAATCACAGATGACCAAAGGAGATCATAATCATAATTATCTCCTGAAATTAAATCGGTACAGTGAGAATTTCATGAGATCTCATCAAGCATGACAAACGAGGTCATAAGATAAATTGCACAATATTTTTCGCTGCCTTTTTGCTGCATCTCCGACCCCCCTGGGAGAGGCGTAAAACACCCATACACTTCATAGTCAACATATTTTAATATCATTTGCATCAGTACCACAATGGCGGCCAATTCATTTTCACTCAAAGTTCGATGCAAAGGTTGATACGATTTGTGTTTCACTTTTTCACACGATAGGGAACATTTACTTTAACTCGACAGTGAGGAGACAGTATCAACGCCTAAGAACGATTTCTAAATCAAAGGGAGGGTGACCAACAGTTTAACACTAAGTTGACGAGTGCAGTACATATAACCAGGTCAAGTCTTAACGCTCACATTTACATCTTTGACGACAAAACGGATGTCTGATAAGAGAGAGGGAGGAAAATAAAACAACAACAGCGAAGGTACAAAGAATGCCTCATAATCAGATGAGGACATTAATTGCAATAATTGACACAAATGGGAAACAGTAAGCAAGATTTGGCGTAAAGCTATTGCACAAACCCACCAAATATTTCGCACACGAACTAAACTCATGTTCTCTCCATCACTCCCGTTATTTCGCATGGATTGTTATTGTTATTTTTTTTAATCTGATGTATATATCAACGAATGAGGCACAGTTAAAAAGATGGCGTCATCTTCTTTCCACCTAGAGGGTCTTAGCTTGAACATATCAGATCAGTACTTCAGCATTTTAGCGTGGACAGCCGGCAGATTTGTTGCAAAATAAGGTTCAACGAGCGCTCGACTGGATAGATTATGAAGATGGACATTTAGAGGGTAAATGCTTCGGAGGAAAATTCTGGCTATTGAACTTGGGTTCGATCGAATTTGTTTTCACCATTTAACCTAGCCTCTTTCGCGCGCGCACACACACACACACACACACACACACACACACACACACACACACACACACACACACACACGCAGGCACACACACACGCACACATATCATAAATCTGTGTTTCCAGTTTATTGGGGGGTTGGGAGATAGGGGATCACTGGGTGGGAGAGGTAGAGGATTTCGGTTGACTTGGGAGGAGGTTACGAACAAGTATTTCAGAGTCTGGTATGTCTGCCGAAAAGCTTATTCAAAGCTTGCCCGACATAGCAACAACTGATGCGTGCTGGCTGTAAAGTGATTGGACCGATGCAGATCAAATGTATGAATCTACCAACCATACATAAGTGAGGGAAAAAAAACACACAGTGAAATAGGGTTACATCAGTCATATTTCTCTAATCTAAGACGAACTATTACGACAGATGGTAAGAACATGATAAACCATCAACTCTGGTCTTACAAACAAATTAACAATCAACATGAAATCACATTGGTCTTTCATGTGCTTATATCATTGTGTATTATTCTGCCATATCACAATGGAGTCTGCAATCAAGAAATATTACGTAAGTGCAAAGATACTGAACAACCTCTACAAACTGTTGAGTCATGAACATTCATGAACTCGAGCACCTTATACATGACATCAAAATGGTTAAAGTTGCACATTGTGGTCCGGTGGGATATTACTTAGTGTAATTACGCACAGCAGAGCAGATGTCGCCTATTCTTTCTTTCCTTTCTAACATAATAGCCAGCCACACGAAGGAACGTGCAGATCTACTGCTGACATGAAAGAGCAGGAGACAGATGAGAGGTTTCCAGGTGTTAGACCGGATGATGGACGAATGATGCAAATGTGCATCTACTTCAGCGGCTATCTTGTAGGCTCATGTCACCCCTGAGCTAACGACCCACTTGCTTCATGGAAAGCAACAACCCTCTCTGTAATGTGTCGACGATGGCGACCATGTCTTCGTAAGAGCGCGCGGCTTGGCGCTCTTTATAACACTGCACTATGGCGATGGACGCTCGCTGTGTCACGGTGGGTATACATGCTGCCACATTGCATAGCAACGTAATTTTTACTCCGATGCGATGGCGTCACGGAGCAAAAACGGAAAGGTCATGCCCTCACAAGCGTTATACTCTCTGAACAAGAAGTCGAGTCATGTCGAAAAGCAAACGAGACTTTATGACACGGCGGTTACGACTTGATTGGACATTCCACGACCCTTTTTCTGGCTCATTTTGTATCATGTAAACGCTAAACACCAAGTCAGAGCACTATGAGTAACACGGCCTTGTGGCGCTCCGATAGCTTCGACTAAAATGGGAACTGTCATACACAAAATACCACTCCTCCTTCCTCCCCCCCCCTCCATCCCCGTCTCCTTCTCCCACCAGAATGACCGAACATTAGGATGGGTTGAGTCAGTGGCCAATGTTTCGTGATGAGGCCTTGTGGCCGAGGGAATTCACCTCCTTCACGACAAATCAAAGTTGAGGGGGGCTATTACAATGACATCAGGAGCAACAGAACATCGCAAATACAACATGTCCGCCTCTCCTTTGTTTCACTGTCACATGTGAGGGTATATTGCGAAAAGATAACACCACCCCCCCCCCCCAAAAAAAAAGTTATGGGCAAATGGGAGTCAGTTAGCTTGGAATCTCAATGTCACCATTCAACTTAAGCTAATTAAGAAAAGTGATGACATATTTTATTTTTCTCTAAGGGTTTTTTTTAATCATCTTTAGCATCTAAGATGTCCTAATTTTGCTGAGCGCCAAAACGTGCTTACAGGACCATGTCCTCTCTCACAAATGTAGCAAAGTCTTAATTCTTTCCATTGACCGATTTTATGGCAAATCCACTGTTTGGCTTTTGTTGAAGAAATATTTTGTTAAACAACAATTGATGAATGTTGGATTATCTAAATTAATTTTCCTCCATAAAAAGAAAGAAGAAGTTCAGATAACATGAAAACAGATGTTCCTGTCAGCTATCGATTGAATTTACGAATTAATAAAAAGACAGATCACAAAAAACCTAGACAGTGTTATTTATCACATTTTCACGATCCTTTTGGTATCGACACTTCCAACTAACTTAATTGCAGACAAGAAAGTCAGATGATAGTTAAAAGCCAGTGATTAAAGCTATTTTATTTTTAAAACGAGGGCAAGAGCGGTGCCCCAAATGACCTAATGTTACACATTAAGCCAGCCTCTTTATCCCTTATTTCGCGCTGATATGTGTGCGCCCAGAATCGGTTAAGCCAGTGTTTGCATGACAAGACGCACACATAACACATACACGCACACGCACACACTCACACACACACACACACACACACACACACACACACACATACACACACTCACACACACATGCAAATCCCCGTCCGTTCGAAGTAAGATGAAAGGCGACGATGTCGGCAGACGTGGCGAAGCTGCAAATTTCATTATATTCATATCAATTTATGAGTCAACTTTGGCGGGCATTGACGCTTATTCTACGGTAGACCAGCAGTCTGCGTTGGACCGTGGAAGCGTTGACAGGTCGGCGACAAGCTGGCGGTGCGTATTCAACCAGTGTATAGAAAACGTCAATACCAAGGCCCGAAAATGAGGACGGGCCGACTGAAGGGCTGTTCACACAATCAAAAGTCTAATTCCACCAATACAATCATATCAATGTTCAAAATCACTGCTATAGAATTTGCTGTAAAATATGAAATTTCACAAAAAATAAAAGAAAGAACCTAAAGCCAGAATCACTGCACATCAGTGTCTCCCTGTGTGTGTGTGTGTAATTTTTCTGGTGTATGTTTACATACATTTTTTTTGTTAAAGGAAGCGGACAAAGCTTGTGCAGTACTGGGAGTTGTTTGGCTGTGGTGGGTTGAATCGTCTTGAACGAGGATACGAGGTGGTCAGTGACCCTCATTACTTGTTCATTTTCGCTCGTTCCTCTGTTTGCCGAGTGCAGCTGTAAGAAAACGAGGGGACAACACGGGAGCTCTCCCTCGCCTTGATTTCGCCCGTCGCCGACCCACTGAGGAGGTAAAGGCTGTCGTAACCCGGGCCTTCTTCCGTCAGATGTTGATTACCATCGACACGTCTGTTCACATTGTCCCGCGCTTAAGCAAATTGTGTTAGGCTCACGGATGGTGGTATGCATTGCCTGCTACGTGTTTATGCCTTGCCTGCAAATGGACCCAAATCGCCTTGCCTGGCGTTTTTATTTTCTCTCTCCCTTCCTCTCTCTTTCTGTAACAAGCCTTAGAGATAGCGATGAAGTCATCGCAATAAAAACCGAGTGTGTGCATGACCAGACATTACCCTCCACTCACCGGGGCGAAAAAGGGCACAAAAACCATAGCAGCACACTACAGTGCGTAGTGTCACGAATAAAACAAGACACTGTCATCTTGTAGTGTGGTGTCAGAAATTGCCTAGCTAGCCGTGACCGCCAAAGCAGACTCATGACCTCAGAATTAAAGGGTAACATATACCAGGAATTATGAGTACGATGCCCTCTTAAAAGTCAAGCAGTTCGGGTATTCCTATCTCAAATGCCCTTCAGCTGTTCAGCATTTGTGATGGGGCTTTCTCAATTCTCTTGTTTTCTTGTCTTTTCACACGTCAGCGTACTGGGGCAAGGCAAGACCGTGATGTTACGGAATTAGCGCAGCTGTGGTGGCGTGAACGAGTGCGCAGTTGTCCGTCCCCCTCTACGGCCAGTAGGATTTCACACCCTCACACCCACTTGAAAACAAACTTGCGTCGTCAGGCATACGCGACGGCATGCGAGGATGACGGACGATAATTAGTGGGAGCGTTGAACGCGCTTCTTTTTCGTGTGCGGGAAAGGTATGATGCCTCCCGATATCCATATTGTTTTCTCTTCTTTTTTCCATTGTTTGGAGAAAAAGAATGCAAAGATACACTTAAGCAAATTTCGGCACTAGCCAGGTAGGACTAGTCATAATTTCAATGTGACAGTTTATGAAATCTATTTTGATTAGCTTGAAAATATCTCTAATAAAGTTGTCTTTGCAGGTTTAATTACGTTTTGCAGGAATACATAAATGAATGTAGGAATATGTGCATACGTGCAACCATATAGGTGTGTGTGGGCGTATAATTGACCACGTGTGTTTGCCTATATATTTGTTTACAGTAGTTGTAAGTCTATTCAAAGTGTGATGATAAATCGATTATGAGTATTATCAACGTTACGTTGAAGCGTATGTTAACCGCTCACTTACGGGAAACTCCTAAAGCCGAACTGCACATAACTACACACACACAAATACATCACGTTTACTGCACAACGCTGGAAGCTATGCCTATACATCCACTGAGACTCGCCGTGGTCGAAACAGCTTCATTTTTGAATGGAGTAAGCATATTAAATGTATTATGCATGAACTCGTTGGCCCACTGACACTCGCTTCACATACTAATGACTTAACACAATGACCGAAAAATCTCAACCTTTTCTTTACATTCTGTCTTCATCACGCGACACACTGTGTAGCACAATACGGGTCATTGAGACCATACTATGCCCGAAAAGACAACGTGGGTAAGCATACTTGGCTCCAACATTTGTTGTGGTGGCGGGGGTAAAAGCAGTACATGTAGGCACACCCCCCCCTTTTCACAGTTCATTATGTTTGTTTGTTTTGTGTTTCCCACCAGAAAGCAAATCTGTTAACCTACAAAAAATACCAATTTGATTATTTCCTATCTTACACATCACATAACCTGATGATTGGATGTTTTAAAGCATTGATTTTCCTGCGCTACCTGGAATGAAATACTGACGTGACAACGAAACATCGAAGATGTTGCACACACCGTTTCACATTTCAATGCTATTCCAGTCATATTCTGCATTGGTGAATTAATGCAACTTATCATGTGCTTTACCTAAAGAACAAGGATAATAAAGAGTAAAGTCTGAATCTTGATAAGCACACTGTTGAATCCGAAGAAATAAATATTATTGATATCATGTGGGAAATAGATAAATTATAATGAATTGAGTGACGTGCAGTGTATGTTAAAGTATAGAGAGGAGTTGCAGAAACTACACTACAGAACTGCATATCAATTGGTTTGCCACTTTCACTTTGAGCTAACACTTAGGTCTCTCAGTGAACAAAGCTTGGTTTAAACAGGTAAAATACTCTGATGATATTTGGAGGTTAGTGGATATTAAGAACCCCGAGTGTAACAATCAATGTAAAATCTTTACAGATAGATTCTCCAAACATGGCAGATGTGTCATCTTAAGTGTATGTGTCTTAGAATACACGGAAAGACCACCATGTGAACACATACTACACTGGATTAAAACAGCTAGCTGTACCTACTTATTAATTGGCCAATCAACCAGAAGTAATCAATCGCTTTACAAAATTGCCCTATCGGAATCTAGTTAAAAGGGCCTGCAATACATAGCAAAATTAGAAATATTGACTTTTATTGTACGTTTTGAATTTGAATATTCTCAGGCTTGTAAGAAGAGAATGGAATGTGATATAATTGGCGTATCAGTATAAAATCAATATTGTATCGACAATAAAGTCTGTAATGATAATCTTTTCGGAGAGTCAACCTTAAATCTGCTTTCATTTCTCCTTCATTCATTCCACACTGAATTAAAAAAAAAAAAGATGTGCACCAATTTGAAGACTCGTCACCCAGTTTGTGGCACGCGTTTCGGGTACACGTGCACGACCGCAGTACGAGGTATTTTGGGTCATCACGGTCGCCATACGTACGTTGCCTATAGCTTCACTACGCTCTGGCCGTCGTGAAACGAAATGTAACGATATTGAAAACTTGTGTTTGACCTGCACTGGAGTGGCAAATGTCACAGACATGCCGGACGGGCAGTTTGCCATGGGTTTTCATTTAGCCCTCGATTCTCGCCTGTATCACCTTCCCCATCGAAGCTCGGCTGTGACGGTACACGAAGGGGCCGTGAAGCCGGGAAGAACGCAAACAAGCGAGCACGAATTTATTTTCCCGCCATATTATTAAAACGACATTGACTGCCTGTTCAGCGCAGGTGTTTTTCTCCAATGCTTTTTTCTTTGGTTGTGTGGAAGGAGAGGGAGAGAGGGGTGGGAGAGGAGGAGGGTTTTTGATGCAAACGTCTATCGTTTGGGAAGCTGATACTGCTCTTTCATAGGAGATGCTACGCGGGAGATATTAAGAAATGATAATACAGGAGTCAGACAAGAGAATAGCTCTATCGTGCACTGTAGCCAATGTGCTGATGTGAATTGTACCAGCATTAAAAATTCACATCTGTATTCACCCAAGCACTGCCGTGTTCCCGCTTGTTCGGCTTATCATGATTGAAGTGATCCAAATTCTTCCGCAACACGCGCTGCCAATGTATTATTTAATTCTACGGTTCTAATATCTGCATTCATGAATCCGATCGGCATGAAGGAAAAATGTCTTTTTGTTTGTTCTTCTTTAGGAGGTGGGTGTTGGAGCTGACACAGAGTCGGTCTGTGTCTGCAATACAGTTATGAAAAGACAAAATGTACCACAACATTCTTGCTACATTAGACTACGATAATCTGTGCTAGTTTACATTGGTATCCATGCAATAGAAACGACTTAACATGTTAACGCCGAGTTCGCCTGGGGGCTCAACGAAAGATTCAAAATCACGTGACCAAACGTCACATTCACGCACAGTGAAGTCCGTAGAGGGGGCGATATGCTCCATCAAGTTCCATATCCCGCTGATATCGTGTTTGAAAACGACGGCACATGGATCGGATTGACATCTCGTCGCGAAAGTTGAATCCGGCCGAAACGACAGCTTACCACTTTTGGTTCGACGTTGTTCCCCCGATAATGGCTGCTACGCCAGCGCTTGACTGACATACTTGCTGGCTCTGCCCTGGTAGGAAACATCGATTTTAAAACGTGGAATAATCGCAGCATTCCAGTATGAATACACCCTCACTGTACGTGACGCTACGCCTCCGGATGTTCGTAGGCTTGAATGCCATTTCGTTGTTGCCAGGATTAAATGAAGTGGTTTAGCGTTATAGAAAGTCGTTGATATATATATTAAAATCATTATTCCTCATATTTGTACTGTCTGACAATCATAAATAACAACGATGTCTACTATATATAACGCTATCGGTGAGACTTTGCCTCGACATTTGCATTTTGCTTCCTCCACAAGAATTGCCTTAAATCTCCAAAAAATGAGTCTCTGTCATCTGCTGTGTCTTCTTAAGTTCCATTTGTAATGACCATCGCCGATCCGCTGTGGCTAAGGTGCCCGTGCCCACAAAAACTACTCGATTTTAACTCGGAGTCGCTGAGAGGTGACCCGCCGGAAAGGATTGTCTGACCCGGAAGCGCTCCGGTGAAGTGTGGCAAGGGCGGCGACGCCTGGTGGTGGACAGATAGTGACGACGGCGTTGTCATGGTGACCGAGGAGTGCATATGGTGGAGGTGTGACATGGAGTGGGACGGGTGAGGTGGGGGGATGCATTCCTTCATCTTCTTCTTCTCCTTCATCCGACGGTTTTGGAACCAGATCTTCACCTGAGTCAAGTACAACAGAACAGGATATGAACGGAAACAACGTACAAAAATGTATAACGAAAAATTATCAGTATAGCACCCATCCTCCATACATCCGAACTCCATAAACAAAAATGCCATCTGACAAAATAATGCCTGTACACTGGATAATACCTACGTGTCTTTAAAACATTATTATCCTCAGTTCCACACCAAATCTGAAGTTTAATCGAAAACCATTTGGTGTTATTGAATACTTCCGATGAGCCACCAAATACACACACACACACACACACACTAAACAAAAAAAAAAACAAACAAAAAACGCAAACAAACAAACAAACCTCCTATCTTCCCAAACAGTTCTTGTTCAAATTCAATTATGACAGGTGAAATTTCACCCAATTTATGCTTTGTTATTTGGATATTGCATAATTTTATTTTTATCTGTGCCATTTTCGTGAGAAATATGAAAACAAAAATTGAAAACAAAATGAAATAAAACAGTGAGGTTACGTGTAAATATTGATGGCAAAAAATAATTGTGCAATAATTACCATGTATAATGGGAAAAGAATACAAGAGATATAAGAGAATGAATACAAGATGATGATCATTGGAATTTGCTTTGCAACGGTTATACACAAATTTGGAGCACATTGGATATCCTATATAATGATACTATAGATGATTATGCTAAATATTTGACACTAAATAATATTAATATATACATTCATGTAGATTCTTCACAGCGATTTTCTTAAATTGGTGTAATATCGTCATACTTAGACATTGAAGTATTCGTCTATGTCGCCTCTTTGTATGTATATAGTTAAGTATTATACGTCAGCAAGCGTGCGCGTGATGTGTGCGTTTAAATACGTACAGAAATGTATGTATATGAGAACGCATTGGCATATGTGCATGCATATATGTTTCTATAACTATAATCTATCTATAACTATCTATCTACCTTTTAATCTATATCAGCTGATTACTTTACCCATTAACTTATCCATCCATCTAATTTCTACTTTGCATTTTCATCTGTCTTTTTTTTTCTGTGTATCTATATCTATCACCCTATACTTAGATATACACACATGTCCACCATTGCTTCGGAATATTGGAATCTGCTTGAAGGGAGACGTATATCCGGACAAAGAGATAGAGGAAGAGGAAGAGGAAGAGAATAGAGTGAGGGAGAGATAGCCCGATAGGTAAGTAGAGAGGAAGAGTGGAAGAGAGGGAAGGAGGGTTAGGGAGATAGATAGATAGATAGATAGATAGATAGATAGATAGATAGATAGATAGATAGATAGATAACTAGAGGAAGAGATAGAGAAAGAAGAAGAGAGGGAATATGATAAATGGATAGAGAAAGCGAGAGAGGGAGGAGATAGAAAGATAAATAGATAGATCGATAGAACAGGGATAGAGAGGGAGAAATAGAGGGAGGGATATATTATATATATATATATATATATATATATATATATATATATATATATATATATATATATATATATATATATATATATATACAGAATCATAAATAGGTGAAGAAAGATTTACAGAAATAGGAAGAGAGAAAGGAAGAGAGAGATAGAAAGATAGGTAGAAGAGAGCGAGAGAAGAGATAGAGAAAGAGAAAGAGAAAGAGAGGAACGGAGAGGTAGATGAAAATAATAGATAAGAATAAGATAAGATAAGAAAAGAGATAAAGATGGAGAGGTAATAAGATAGATAGAAAGATGGATAGATAGAGATACAAAGATAGATAGATAGGGTAAGATAGGGAGAGAGAGGAGAGAGAGGGAGGGGGTGAGAAGGAGATGTATCTAACCTGTGTTTCATTCAGCCCCAACATGGCAGCGATTTCTATTCTCCGCGCCCTGGTCAAATATTTATTAAAGTGGAATTCTTTCTCCAGCTCCGTCAGCTGTTTGTTGGTGAAGTTGGTTCGACCATTGTTGTTGGCCGCATTGCTGGCGAAATCACCGGCCTTCACTGCATGTCAAGAGAGAAAAATGCAGAGAGAAAGAGAGACAAAAAGAGCGATTAAATCACCATTTTGAGGCTAAGTCATCTCTTTAAAGGGGAAATCCAGTCCAAATATAAGTTAGTCTGATAGAAAAGAGTAAAATATTAGGAGTTCAACGGTAAAATTTTGATAGAAATCGGGGGAAAAATATGGAAGTTATGGCATTTCGAAGTTTCGCTAATTTTTCAGGAAACATTCAGTTCTTGAACGGTCAATATGAATATGCAAATGGCAAAGTGAGCATGTCATCCCCTTACAACTTACCATATAAATTTAGCTCGTACGTAAAATTTTGCAATTTCCAGCTTTTCATTCAAACGCAATAAAGTCCGAGGCTCAAATCCTGGTATATCTAATTGATCACTATTCTGAAGTTATTCAACCAGGAATAGCATCATGTTTCACACTTCAGTGACACAAACATTGAATTTTTATTATTATTATTTTTTTTTACACGATCAATGGAAAATTGTGAGGGTATGATATGGTTAGCTCATTCATTTGCATATTCATATCCACTATACAAGAACTATTTTATAGGAAGAACTAGTAAGATTTTACTCCTTTTTATCAGACTAACTTATATTTGGTATACGCAAACAAGGAAACAAACAAACGAACAAATAAACAGACATACATACATACATACATACATACATACGTATATATACTATTATATAATTATGTTCCTACTTTTTTTGTGAACAGTATCCACATATTTTATTTTCGTATAGGGAATAACTATGTAGCTGTAACTCATTTTCAGTACTTTCATACATATTGCATGCAAATTAATACACACCCATATATACAGTAGAAGAATCCGATATAATATGTTCATACGTCTATACATGAAAAAGGCAACCATTTCTTCAGCAGTTCGTCAGAGGGTTCAACCGTACTTTCTTGCCCTTAATGCTTTCAAATCGAAATATTCCGAACACCTTATTTACAAGATCTGCTCGTGTAGTCAACACCGCTGCTCGCAGTGTGTGTGTGTGTGTGTGTGTGTGTGTGTGTGTGTGTGTGTGTGTGTGTGCTCGCAAAATATCCAAACGCGCGCCTCGCCTCCGTCGAAGATAAAAATAGACACCGGGCTTTACTGCAGATTTGATAAATCCATGAAGAAAGAAGACAAGAATGAGACCTGAATTCACCTTGTTTGAGAGAGTTTACGGCGCAACGCTCTCATTCACTGTTGACATTTCTGTCAGGAAGTTGAGTGAACTTTTTTGTTGTTGTCTCTGTTGTCATTGTTTCACTTTCACTTGAGGTCTACGAGCAGAAATCAAACATCTCTCAATGGCGAGATGGAATGGCAGAAAAATCTTGCAAGACGACTGGGAAGAAGACTATCACAAGATTGTATGTATGTTGTAAGAAGTTCGGTGGTACACTCATGAACACATCTAAGAGTTCATAGGAAGGTTCTGAGTTCAGTTCCTCGTTAGGACACTAATTCATCCAAGAGAACCTCCTCCCTATGATATGGATATTGCCACTCTATCTGAAATCTAGAATGTAAAATCCATGTGACCTTTGACCCCAACAGCCTGATGGCCACAGGCAGGAAGTTCCCTACAAGATTATGAAGATGGCACACAAATCTGTGCAGGCTTCCAACGTGTGCAATTATCAGACGTTAAGGTGTTCAGCTACAGGAATGGAGCAGTTTACCACACTTTAATGTACATTTCTTTTATAATGCATACCTATATTTCTTTTCCTGGTTATCTGTATGCATAACAATATACATAAATACATCTCTCTTTCTTTATATATCTCTCTCTAATATACGTACAAACATACACGCGTATATACACACATACATACAAACATACAATCAAGCATTTGTGTACTCACGTGCCCTGTAGACAAACAAAAGAAAATGGACAGAAAAAAACATATTCCTCCGACAGATAAATTATACAGGCTAGTAGAGTACATGCTGCACTTTGAGAAATGGATATGCGTCCGCTTGTATTCATATCGAGCCATTAATAATGTGAAAAAGGTATATATCGTGTCTAAATTACATTGAGCCTAACAGATGGTAAAGTACCACATCTCCCCTTTATGTTTTGTAATGATACTGTTGTAGAAGAGAGCAAGAGGAAGAGATAACTACTGTAATAGATAGACAGACAGATAGATAAAGAGAGAGAGAGAGAGAGAGAGAGAGAGAGAGAGAGAGAGAGAGAGAGAGAGAGAGAGAGACGGGGGGGGGGGGGGCGAGGGATAAAGCAACACTGAAGAAAGGGGCCGTTTGGTAGGCTACTCAAGTAATGAAATAAGCACGAGTCGTGAAACTGAAGTACAACGTGTAGTCACGGAAGATTCTCACTTTAGATTTACTGATTCTCACGCAACGCGCATGCGCACGTACGGCTACACAAAATGACCCCCTCTCTCTGTGTATCACTGTCTACACGTCATTCCATGTACCCTCACTAATGCTGACTATGTAGCAAATCTGATACTGTGACTTGGCGTGATTAGCAAATTTGATACACTCGTCCTCGCAGGGTACCGTAAGGTGCGTTCTCGGATCTAGTGAAATCTAGTACAACGGTGCGGGATAGTGAGAGCTCAGGTTCCGCCCCAGCTTCGCCCAGTCTACCCGATGGGAGTGGCCCCGGAATTCCCCGAGAAGGCCGTATACCCACAGTTCACATCTACCTACGACTTCCGGAGAAACATTGGACCATTTTTCTTTCGCACAGTGCATTGAATTTTCGGAGATGATTAAGATGCATGTGGTTTACGCTGACCAACTTTCATTAAAAAATAATTAATGTCGTACATTTACTGTTAGAGTCTTGCTAAGATATATCAAATGTCAATATTGCTTACGTAAGAATGACATAAACTCACGTATTTGTGTGTATGTTTTCTTGTATCGATAATCTTGACAGATTTCATGAGCTCGGGAGTTCGAAACTATTTCACAGTTGAATGTTTTTCTTTGGCTGAAACACATAACTTTTCGACATTGTTTTTACACACCTTTGGTGAGGAGTACAGAACGTATTGTTTCATGAAGTGGACATTGATGTACATGTACCTACACTGGCTAGTAATCAGCAAATGTATGTCTCTCTTACCTGAAGTTTTAGTTCTTTTTTTTTTAACCGATGGGATTGCTTGCCGATGCATTTCAAAATTAAACAAAGATTTGCAATAATGGTCATGTTCGATATCCATGAAATACACACCTTAACTTATGAATTTGTTGGTAGCATTACTGATTATCATGTTCGAAGCATGCTGCAAACGAGCCAATTATAAATACTAGAAGATACGAGTAACAACGAGAAGTATACTCTCTCATCAATGAAAGCCGATTATTTTCACCCTCTCTTTCTAGCTACCAAACATTTATTATAACTGTTTTTAGAATCTAAAAGAAGGATTACTACATACTGTGACACAACCCCCCCCCCCCGAAAAAGAAAAAATTTCAAAGCATCTTTGTTGTTCTTCATTAAGCGGAGATTCGATGTGTCGTGTTATATGCTTTTAGATTATAAGACCATAGTGAAAGAAAAAGTCCCCCATTCTCTTTCACTGTCTCACCTGCCTCTATGTTTCTACAACCTCTTTGTTTTGGCACATAAATGGTTTCCATTTCTTTTTGTACATCGTAAAGAGAACAAAACTGGAGTACGTGAGATGTTATCGAATTTTGTAAAGCTGTATCAGGCGTGCAAAAAGTATGTAAAATGACTTTTATCCGAACAGAAGGGGAAAGAAACAGAAGATATGCTGATAGCTGAGTCTACAACATCTCCCTGAGTGTAATAAAAAGCCCTAAAACAGTGAAAGAAGATACATAGGAACTCGTTTTCCCTTCCTTTTGTTTTGATACGCTATTGAAGCAGCATTCTCTAGTATTCAAATAATCCGCACGATAGTAGCTTTGGATTAATTGTTCAAAAGTTACTGAGTGTGGATAATTTACTAACCCCCGAGCGAGTAATGTACATTATTTGTTTTATAGAATAGTGCCATGATTTGAATTCAGCTACAGCCATTTTAACAAGATCACCAGGCCAGTATCAGCTCCAAGCTATAGCTGCATGCACTCACAGTTAAAGAAAGACATTATCATCTCACAATCTGACTACCTGACTACTTTCCCTATAGGAATACATGTACCTACTGAATTGTAAACAATGTAAATATATGAAACAGTATAATAATGTACATGCACAAAATGGGGATCCATTTGAGTCAGCCTATGCTTTTGATGACGGTCTCCTGTATTCTTTAATCCCTTGTTTGCGTATGATCGTTAGTGTACGTGTCACTGCTTTCCTGATGTGCAATATTATCAAGAAAGAGGAAATAACAATTCCTATAATGATTTTTATCTATTACTTTTTTGTCTGCATACATTATATCCGTTTGTTTCTGTACCTGAAGAAAATAAAAGAAGTACAGAAACCACAACAACCCCAACAAACTAAACTAAACCTTTCACACAGACAATGAATTCATCATACACATGCATTGCAGCTGAGCGCAGATGGGCGGTTCGAAAGTACAAACTTTGCCAGTCATTAGTGTACTAACGCCCTGTGAAAAGTAAATTTCGGCCTTTAGGCAAAATAGCTTGTAACCATTCCTTTGATTTACATTTGCCATCCAATTATAAAACATAGTATGTAATTGCTCCTCCGTATCAATTCTTAAACATGAAAATGCGTGAGAAATACAAAGACCGGCTTGACAATGCAGCAAAATCTATGAAAACGGTTTAAATCAAGTGACTTAAAAAAAAAATGTATGCTTTTTTTTTCAAAGAGAATTTACTTGCATCCGCGCATCAATAATGGAAATACTGGTAGCGTGAATAACTTTACGCCCAACGTCTGCTTATCGTTATTAATAGATTACTCGCCAATGAATATATTCCTTCTCCTCTTCTACGTCTACCACGAAAAAGAAAGAAAGAATACAATATATATACAGTGACGTTTCCACCTGTCTTCTTGTAACGCTTTCCATTGATGAGGCATTTAAACTACGCCGAAATTTAGCGGCAGAAATTAAAATGCTTCCAGCCATGTAGCTAGCATACATGCTCAGCTTTTGATCCGTCAGCTAATTTGGCTTGAGGCTATATATGTATACACCGGGGTAGTATTTTTCTGCTTCTCTCTTCTCTCCCATGTCATATATGTGTGTCTGTCTCCGTCTCTTTCTCTCTTCCTCTATGTTCTCCTCTGTATTTACGTCGGACGGACGCCAAGTACGATACAAAGAAGAGAAAGGAAGAGCGAGGGAGCGCTCGCTCTGGTGCGCAAGTGCGGTATCATCAATTAAGTACGGATATGCATCATTGATGAGCGACTGCTGTACGCCTAACACTTGGTGTGCGCGGACGAGCCACCGCGGCAACATCGTCGCGGGGAAAGAACGGGGGCAAGGAAGAGGAGCGGAGTCCGTGCATGGCCAAACGGGAAGTGCAAAATCGCTGGTGTTGCCGCCAGTATAGCAGGAAGTCTTCCTCTTGGTGGGAGGGACGGATGTGGAGAGAGAGATAGAAAGAAAGAGGGGGAGAGAAAGGAAGGGAGATAGATAGAAGAGACTGAAGGAATCACGCTACAAAACATTGTAAAGATAGGAAACGTTTTTTGTTTTTGTTTTCAGAAAAAATCGTAAATATCATTATCATATCTATTTACATATACTATGTATATATCACATACATATCTATGTGCATAATTATATTCATGTATACATAGATGCATACATATATGCATATATATATATGAATATATATATATACATGTATATACATATATATATATACATATATATATATATATATATATATATATATATATATATACGCATATATATATATATATATATATATGTATATACATATATATATATATATATATATATATATATATATATATATATATATATACCAGCACATATTTTTCATTCATGTACTTCATTATCTCTCAATATGTATTATCAGAGGAGGTGCGTCCTTACATCCAGATCGTCACAGGTAGGCCCATATACACACATAGCAAAAACGACAGAGAAAGGGACAGCAAGTGCAGCAAACTGACGAAAGTTATCAAAGACAAGCAAAGTCCATCACTATAGAGATATATGTTCGAGGCATGGGACTTACTCCAGCAGCGGGTATTTACCCTGTCTTTGATCTCTACGGAAGAAGACAGACGGAGAGAAAGACAGAGAGATACGAAGAAAGAGATATACGAAGAAATATAGGATTATAGTAGTAGATGACGGAACAAGAACGTGAGAGACTGCAGGAATAGAGATTAAAGGTACTGGTTACCATTGGGAGCAGTGATTCAAAAAATGTTCGAGTTATCACATTAATGCATATGTGTAGGTCAGTTGTATCACAAAACATCCTACCATATAAAAAATTTGCAATAAAGCCTAAAATATGAGGAGATATCACTATTTTTCTTACTAAACCATAACTGTAGACGGTTTAGTCTAAGAACAATTTTATTATAACTATTGTTCACATTTTGTATATTCAACAATACTTAACATTGATCAAACTGATTAACTTTTTTTTTTTACACTGGTTGTTTCTATCATAGCTCACATTTTAGAACTGTTTTGAAGCACTACAGCTAGGGTTTTGTTTCATCTGCAAATGGTAAACAATGCCTTTAAAATAGGAGAGAAATATATCGTTTTGGATAGAAATAATACAGTATACATGAATGGGAAAGAGAGATAGATTAGGAGAGATACAGAGAGAGATAGATATATTTATACAGTTATATATATTTAGAGAGGGATATAGATAGATAGATAGATAGATAGATAGATAGATAGATAGATAGATAGGGGATGGATGGATAGAGAGAGGGAATGGTAGATGGAGGGAGAGAGACAGATAGATAGAGGGAGAGAGAGAAAGAGAGAGAGAGAGAGAGAGAGGGGGGGGGGGGGAGAGGAAGAGAGCGGATGGAAGGGACCGATGCATGGATAAAGAGATTTTGCGTGAGAGATGCGCAGAAAGTAAAAGGCTTTTATCGGAACATGTCGCCTTTGGACATTTTGAAAGACTTCGGCAGAACAAAGCTCGTGTGAACAATTTCCGCGAGTAAATCTGTAGCAGTCACTTTTCATCCTCTCGTCAGCTTGCTGTCCGGGGAAAGTCGGAACAGTTTAGGGCTAAGCTCGCCTCTCGGACATAACCTACTCGATTTCTCCTTTTCCATGATTGTATCATTATCAAGCATATAATCACTCCACTTTGAGCTGTGTGTGTGTGTGTGTGTGAATGATTTTGGTCACACAGGTTTTTATGTGTGGTAACCGTTTCACACGCTGTATTTACTGTATTTACATAATGCGTTGTTTGAAAGTCTGCGTTTACATGATCAAAAGTATACGAGAATAATGCAGTGAGCAAACTGGGGATCATCTAAAGAAAGTATCAGTGACGATCCCCATGCCTCCTCAGGGTTTGATACACTGTGGATAGTCTTGAAAATATTATATCACAAATTCAGAGAGTGTTTGATAAAGGAAAATGACAAATGTCGCATTCTTTGAAGAAATCAATGATTTGAGCAAAGATGAAATTCAAGTTTTATAAACAAAATATTAAGAAAAGCAATAACATAGGGCATTCAATCTGGTAGGTAATGATATCATATCGTATGCAAATACAAATAGGACTATATATTTCAAAAGACATGGGCAAAGCATGACATTTATACAGATGCCATAATATACCAGTAAAAAAAAAATATTAATCGCGCAGTTTGCTGCCGAAGACCATGGAAGCGTACTCGGAACCTTGAAATCGATCGGAGAGGCGACATTGCTTGCACAAGCTTCAGTCTATACTCCATCGGACATAGTACCAGGTCGGATATTGACCGAGTACACACGCACACACACACACACACACACACACATAAAGATTGCAAGAAGACATAATACACGGACTAAAGTTGAGCGTCACGCTGTCCTCTTATTCAGTCTCGGCTCAACGCACGTGTTCCACACACCCATGAACCCGTAGACGAAATATGGTGGGAAAAAAAATATAGACCAAGAAAAAGTTACCGTGTATTTCAAATATGAATGTCGAAGGTGGGGGATGGAAGAACCCTTACGAACGAATTTTGTTTGCTGGTGACCGAGATCGGACGGCGGGACGCTCCCCGTCAGTCTCGTGTCATCCCATCGTCGAAGGGTTTCTTCTCCGTTTGTCGTATTTGGGTGATTTATTTGATAGGTACGTTCCCGCAGGTAAAAAGGGGGAAAAGAGAAAGAAAAGAGTAGAAAGATAGTAAAAAGGTTACCTTACCCACCAATGACAGTTTCGGTAGAGACGAAAGGGCATTTTTTTTTCTGTTTGTTAATGTTCAAGAGCCGGACACCGTGGGCTGAAGGGATTTGAATTTCAAAGTCAGCACAATATGCAAATTCACTTTTCATGTCTTTGAATGGATATAATAACGAACATATTCTCTATCAATCTTTCCTACTCCTTAATATCATTCTCTCCTAGCTCAGTTTGTCACATCTCCAGTTACTTTCTATCACTTTTTTCTTTTCCCTCTTCTGTTCTCCTTTCGTAATATCTTCTCCTGAACTAGACAATGGTCAACACTTAGGAGAAATACCTAAGCCATTAACACACTGAATAAATCGTTTTGACACTTTGCCATTGATCGTGATAGTACCGACTCGATCTGGTAAAAAAAAAATGTATTCGATAGAGATAGAATCACTCCCAAAAGTTCTCTTTGCACCATCTTGCTCCTTCTTACGCCGCTGTCATCCGCAAAGGAAGACGTCAGCCGTGACCAGTGACTGTTTAACAGGTGCGGAGTCTTCGAGTTTCCATAAAAAAAACAACTACTAATTCATAGATGTGCTCATAAACAAAAAAAAATCTAACTGACTGAATTGCAGCGTGCCTCCTCGTGGTAAGAAAGAATAATGATGGTGAAAAAGCCCAGAGTGATTAAGAAAGAAAAGGAGAGAGAAAGCAACAGAGAGAGAGAGAGAGAGGGAGAGAGAGAGAGGAAGGGATGGGGGGGGGATGAAAATATGACCCCCAGTAATCCCCCAAAGAAAGAAAGAACGACAGGAAAAATCAAAGCGAGACGTTGGACGTAAACCCAGGCAAAAAATTAACTGATTGGTTTTCGGACGCTCGGGCGCGTTCTAACACGGCGCAAGCGATCAATCAACAAACGATTAATAGTGTTGATTGCGTACCACACAAATTTGATGAAGTGAAAAGCAGGTGGCATAGATTGGAGCGATCGTCGGTAACCCAAACAATGTGGACGCGGAACTTACACGCGCGTAGAAGGCCTCCTTTCATCTAGTTTCATCGGGCCCAGATAAATTCAGATGAAGATGTTGAAGAAGGAGGAGGAAGAGAAGAAGAAGAAGAAACAGAAGAAGAAGAAGAAGAAGAAGAAGAAGAAGAAGAAGAAGAAGAAGGGGAGGAGGAGGAAGAGAAGGAGGAGGAAGAGAAGGAGGAGGAGGAGGAGGAAGAGGAGGAGGAGGAGGAGGCAAAAAATAGAAAAAAGGGCGACGACGAAGCCGACGATGACGAAGAAAGCATAAGCGAAGAAAAAGCAAACAAATCATCAGATCATCCAGATTTACTGACTAGCTGTCCATATATGAATAATGCCTTTACTGTCATTGGTTTTTATCAGATAGACACAATTTGCTTCAGATGCACTGCGTCGGGTGAAAGCAAAACGACACAAGAAAAGGCAGAGGATGAGAGGTAAGAAGTAGGAAAAAAAGACACGACACATAGTAATCGACTATACCTCTTTTCTCAAAATATTCAGTGAGTGATATAGGAACTCGATGCATTACTGTTTGCCTGCTCAAGTGTCTCTTTTTTGTATGTAGGGAGGAAGGGGAAATGGGTGCGGGAGAGGGGTATTGTCATGAAGGTGTTTTGGATTTTGTTCGGCGAAGGTAAGATAAATCTCCGTCAATCAAACCGTCGCTCTGAGAGACTGGCTCCTACTCGGGATTTTCCGAGTGTAAACTACTTTGGGGCAAATCGCATTTTTCGCTGCACCCCGCTCTCTCTCCCTCCCATTACTGAGTAGGCACCATCTTTTTTTTTTTGGGGGGGGGGGGGTGTCAGGAATTTTTGTCGGGCGTTGGAAATATTTGGGAGGACATTTTCGGAGATTATCGCTCTGCCTCTACCTGTCTCCCGGCCTGTCTTTACTTGTCTGTCTGTCTGTCTGTCTGTCTGTCTGTCTGTCTGTCTCTTTTCTCTCTCTTTGATATCATCTCCATCCGCCTCCTTCCAATTCCTCCTGACCCCACCTTACTCCGTCTTGCACTCTAGCAAGATGAAATCAGGGAGCTCCCCGACGACATACGCGTCCAGGTGTGACGTTGCATCAGAGACGGATCTGTGATGTGTTTATAACTCACACAAATATTTCACTTAGTCTAAGCCGCACTGGCTTCACCATCAGACATATATATATAGCGAGACAGGCAGAATCGCTGGCTCACGCAAAATACATGATGATGCATTCCGTGAGGTGTATTCTTGGTTTAACTGAGGAGAGGATGAAAACAAACCTTTGAATCACCTCACCCTTCCATTTTTTTTTCTTCTTCACGGCTACGCACTGGTAATGACCAATTCGCCCCAGCTAACTTGAATGTCTTCGCTGTCCAGATAACCAAGTGACATGGATTGCGATTAATGATTAAGCTTAGGAAGATGACTCAGTAAGGCCTTGAGTGTACGCAGAGCAAAAAACTGATATCGAAGTGACACGCAAATGCCGGAATCGACTGCATCCCAAAACTTTTTTAATTAATTGGAATCCCCTCCATGGGTAAAACGACGGTGACGAGTTCTCACCTCGTGTAGGCACACAATGACAAAGGCACGGAACTTCGGAAACTCGGAATTAGCGGTTAAGAATTATCTCTTAAATCTATTGCAATGTTTAGATGCTTTATGTTATTGATTTGGGCTGAATTCAATTGTAGCTGAATGATAACTTCATTTGCATTAATAAGAGAGCAAAATGGAACATCGAAAGGGTATGACACACTTTTTCCTGCTGCTATTCGTTTTCCTTTAAATCCAGTGGTTTAGACTTTTATTTTTTTTGACTTTCAGGTCTTGATATCCCTATCAGTACTAATATTAGAGAGGTCTTAAACAAAAAGTTTGCTTTGCCAAGAATGTTTCAACTCATTCTATTTGTTCAATCAGATCCCAGCAAGGGATTAAAGGTACTAAAAGCAGAGAATTTCACTTTCTTGAATATATATTTATATGGATATGTAAATGAATGGAGAAGGTTTAAGTAACTGTTTGTTATCGAAAACATGCACATATATGATATGGGCAAAGAAAAGAGCTTGGTGTATCCGTTAAAACGATATTAAATTCAGTTAATTTTAAAGTTTATTTCATTTTTCAAGAGAATGCAAATTAACATGGAATGGAGATGAGATGATAATACAGTTACGTCAGTTTGCAAATATAATTCTTTTTAGGTAATATTTTTGCCATCACAATAAAAGGTAAGTTGAAACCATAATCAGCGCAGGAAAAAAACAAACCCTGAAAGATATGCCCGTATCTGTTAAATTACTGCTTTTATGTTTAGAATTCACAGCGATGCAGTTTTGCTGCAAATGAAATTTGTAGCATTTACGTTAACAAACACAAAAGTCTTATGCGAACAAAACTAGACAGTACTAGATATTGTTACTCGACTGTGCAGTTTATATAATGCAGTCACTACAGTGCCCTACATCTGAAAAGGTGAACCAAAGAACTCATGCGTTTGTACAGAGTTGATATTTGATCGTGGCGTCTCAGTTAACATAATATGAATCATGCAGCCCATCACTTTATGATAGAGGTGACAATATTTCATAGCAGACAATCGTGATTCACACTAAAACAAAATTACACACAGAAAGGGGGGGGGGGGATGGGAGCATGTGGGGCAACATCTTGTCGCCGTCTTTTGCAAACTCTCCTCACGTTCGTCAGTCCCACATGCATTCATTTTATGTAGGGTGCATCTATTTTCTTCCGGCGACTTCTTGCGCAAAGCCTATATTTGTCGTCGTAGTCCTGCCGGAGCTTCATCCATTTTCACCAGCCGTTTCCCCCCATCCACACTCTTGGCTTTCTGATCATTATGCAGGCGGTAAGTAAGGCAAACGACAGATACCCCTAGGACACTTACACACATATGAATTGCAGATTAACGCAGCTTAAGACGAAACTTATCGTCGAGCTAAGTTTTATGGCGGCAGGAGAGACGAAAAAAGACAAAGAAAACCAACGACAACAAGTGAATCCAGAGGGTGAAGGAGAGTAAAAGAGAGAAATAGAGAGAGATGAAGGTAAAGAGAGAGAGGGAAAGGGAAAAGGGGAGAGGAAGAACAAGGAAACGTGCATTGACACATGAAACCTTTAAAGCTCAAAAAGAAGTGTTTTCTCACCCTCGCAGCGATTTTGAACGTAAGTGATTGATATTCAAATACGGTAGGAATAAAATTCAATGAATTATTTCCCCCAAACGCAACCTTCAAGCACATTGTTTAATTACTTGCCAAGAAGAAGCTGAAGAAGTAGAAGAAGAACAAGAAGTAGAAGAAAAAGAAGCGAAAGAAGAAAAAAGAAAGCGAAAAGTGGAAATCGGAGAGAAAAAAAGAAATAGATATCGTCGGCGTAAAAGGGATGAGTGACTGGCAGTCAGATGAAATTGGACGGAACCCCTTCACGCGGAATTCCGCTGCGCTGCCTATGATTGAAAGCTTCAGAGATAATATTAGATCCATTATCAAATGCCATCCAAACCTGTGTGATGTTCTTTAAATAACGAAACTCTTCTCACTAGAAAGAAACAAAACACCAACATTAACCCTCTGAAAGCCAGCGTAATGCATGACTGGAGTCGTATTATATGCCAGCTATGGCGTATAAATTTTATTCAATGATTACTTACAATGAATAGAAAAAGGAATAATTAACTCTTTCGTTACCATTGACAATCTGTCTTTATGAGATGGCAGTCGGGAGAGGTTTAAGTTGCGTCATATTTCTCACATGCAATATATTGCATTATACCAGGGAGGTGGGAAGCCCCCTCCCTGATTATACCCAGCTTTTCTACAGTTTCTAGTATACAGGGACTTGGAAATATTAAAGGGAAATTGTACTGCATGCCAATAGATCTTCTTGCGCCATATTGCTAGTCGTGTTTAAAGTACATTTCCACACCATTCCAAGTGGACTTTAAAAGATTGGAATTCAATAATAATAATAATGATAATGATAATAATAATAATAATAATAATAATAATAATAATAATAATAATAATAATAATAATAATAATGATAGTAGTAGTAATAATAATAACAATAATAATAATGATAATAACAATAAGAATAACTATGATAATAATAATGATAATAGTAATAGTAATAATAATGATAGACATTAAAGAGATACATGACTAGATCTTATAGATTTTGATCGAATATACATAATAGACTATAGACAGTAGAACAGACTGGTTAGAGCATCATAAAAGTCGGACCTAAGATAAGAAAGTTATTGTTTTTTTATTTGTATTCATGAGACAGGTGAGGTCCGCACCCTTGCAGAGCGTCTCTGTGCTTGTTACTAATATCGCTTTTTCATAAAAAAATATGTACAATTATTTGAAGGTACGCAAGGAGATTCACATAGCCTTCATATCTATGTCCAGTTTTGATGAAGAAGCTTTTTAGATTTATTTTACTCTACAAATTGAGTGCAACTTGGACGTACTTTGGAACTGCACTGCAACTCGCTTCATCTCTATTTATAAATCCATCCATCCATCAATCAAACTATCAATCAATCAATCAATCCATCCATCAATCAATCGATCGATCAATAAATCTATCTATCTATCTATCTATCTATCTATCTATCTATCTATCTATCTATTTTTTACCTATCTGTATAATTAAGTGTATACATACATACATACATACCACATACATACATACATACATACATACGTGTACACTGACATCAAATGCTGAGACATCCTACATTCGAACAAGTGTTCAAAGGAATAAAAGCACACTTTTGTTTTAGACATAGTAATTCACTCATCTTAGTCTGCATTGTATAAAACTTAGAGGGGATCTTTACTTAACATGAATTCACTTGTGTACATCATGTATCTGTAAATCATTCATGTCCAGCTGTATAGCATTTAGCTGTATATCTATGTATGTAGGCCTTTTTGTGTATGTATGTATGTATGTATATATTTGTGTGTATGTATGTACAATGTATGTATGTATGTCTATGTATCTATCTATCAGTTATCTATCTAACTACCTATCTTTCTATTCATATTTAAAAACGGTGGATTCCTTTTGATTCTTGTTGTTTTTTTAAATGACAGAGAATCGAATGTTTATTCAGTCTCCTCATTCTATGAAAACGTAAGGTAAATGATTTTCAGCCGAAATGATGGTAAAACTGAGAACACATTTGCCAACACAGTGTAATTTTTGTGATGCAATTAATACAAGTTAGTACAATTTTTGTTTTCGTTCTGCATCGCAGTGTTTCGCTTAGCCTTCATGCTTTTTTATATTTTGCAAGTGTTCTTAACAAGTGTTCATCACAAAAGTTTAGAAGTGAAGTATTAAATAAATTCTTTTTTTTTGCACGTCAATATAGTAATGTCCTGAGTTGTTCTCTCCACAAACTCGCAAATATCAGTAACTAAGACTGAAGTGTAATCACAATCAACTGAATCCGCTGATCACCAAAAGAAATATAAAATTACGTTCTCAGTAAGAAAATTCACTTTTTCAACATTTTAAAGAAAAATATTTATCTAGAAGAGCAAAATATAATATGCAACGCGCTCAACTCTGATGCGTTAAATAAAGATCCAAAGTTTGCCAAGTCTCTACAGACTCCTTGGTCATTGTTCTATTTATAAAATGCTCGACTGCACTTCTCCTAAATTGGATTTTTGATACCCCAATTTTCCCCTGTCTTCTCCGGTTTTTTCCCCCTCCTTTCCCCCCCTCTCTCTGTTTTCTCTTGCCACGACTCCGCAATCGTTGCCTGGATCTTAATTGCCAGTACATTTAAGTAACTTTCTCGTCTGTGTTTTGTATGTAACGATCCGAGAGCTTGAGAGAAAAAAAATCTGGAGAGAAGTCATTGTATTTGAAGGGGTATCATGGCAGGCTTAGCTACGTTTCGAGACGTTTTAACAAGCAAATTGACGCGAAAGCACCAAAGCAGCCCCCAAGCAATGTTCGTTTCCTTCTAAATAGAAAATGCGTGACTTTCTCGCCACCCGACGTGCCTCAAAGCAAGAAGAGAGAGGGAGAGAAAATTTCTACCAGAAGAGAGATAGAGAGGGAGAGAGGGGATATCGAGAGAGGGAGAGAGGAAGAGAAAGATATAAAAAGCGATCC
The DNA here is from genome assembly GCF_040938485.1 of Diadema antillarum. Lineage (NCBI taxonomy): Eukaryota > Metazoa > Echinodermata > Echinoidea > Diadematoida > Diadematidae > Diadema > Diadema antillarum. The sequence goes on along the minus strand of NW_027271563.1, from coordinate 1,779,799 downwards.
GAAAGACAGGGAAAGAGAAAAATAAAGAATACTCTTAAAGAATGATTATTAGCATTATGTGTAATATCATTTAAGTTGTACAAAGCATTCGCTGAGAAAGCAATCTGGAAAGATTTTACAGACAGAAATTTATGTATATATTATGATATATTTGCACATTTATAAATTAAGGAGTAATTGATGAAAACGATAATCTAAAGAAATGAATAGAATTTATAAGTGAATAAATGAGAGGTAGGCTCAAGTTTTGTTGAAACAGGAGATCATGATTTGTTTATTTCTACATAATAAGATCATCAAAATCCATTTCGCAAGATGGGAAATAATAATCAAAAGAATATCGTTTAAAATAGAATGATTAGAAAAGAAAAGAAAAGAAGAATAAAAAACAAAGAGAAAGACAACAAAGAAGAAAATGAGTAAGGTAGAGAGAGAAAGAGGGAGAAAGAAAGAGAGGAAGAGAGGGAGAGAGAGAGAGAGAGAGAGAGAGAGAGAGAGAGAGAGAGGAATAGGGAGAAGGGGGAGAAGAGAAGGCAACATTTTAGGAGAATTGAAACTGCTGCTGATTGTGAGGACGGTGCGAGGCTTCTTGGCGCGGTCGCTCGACACAGAGGTGATACATCACCCTGCCGAGTCTCTCCGGGCGCTTGGCGCTCGTGTGCCTGATCAACATGTCTGCCCACCTCGGCTGCCTGTAGCCTCGATGCCCACTCTGTCCGCCAGAATAATTCGCTCGCACGTTTCGCCAAATTAGTTTGAATTCGTTCGCGAATTGTTTCTGACTGGAGTGAGAACTTCTTTTCAAAACAGAAGGAAGTCGCTGGGATTTAGAGCGAGAGTACGGAGAAGAAGGTTTAGGAGGCGTTAATGGCCAGGTTACGGTGTTTTTTGGGAGGAGAAAAAAAAGATGAAAAAGAAATTGGGGAAGGAACGATTCGACAGGCAAGAACGTCACACCAAATGTTTCTCTGACACGTTTCCACGCGAAATCAGAGCGATGCAAAAATTGATTTCGACTCGATATAGGGATTTAAGACTGGTTTAAGACTTAGCTTGCGATCAAGCAGAAAGAAAAAAAAAATCATGTCTTCTTTTGTTCCCGCTCCTCAAAATATCATCTTATTAGAATTTTCACACACATCTGCTTGTGAAGGAAATAAAATGAAAGTGTACCAGCGTTTTGCTTTGTTGTTGTTGTTTTTTACAAGGAACTGGATCTTTTGGGTTAGCACATTATTATGAAAAGGTCTTTTAGATTACATTCAGTTTTGTGTTCATTGCACCAAAACCTGGCCAAAAATTATTATGCAGCTCACTTAAAACACCTTGTAATAAGGAGTCGATGTACCAAAAAAAGAAAATATTTACTTTTGTAATAAATGGATGAAGATTGCATCCATCAGCTGTCTGTCCGAAAACCAGGTAAAGACTTCTTAGATCGAAGATAGACTCCCATAGATAAAAAGAAATCGAAGATGAACCAATCTACCTCATTATCATCGAAGTAGATCTACTGCACTCTCAATATTCTTTGGTAGACATTGATATCACATTTGCGATAAAATAGAGTATGTTTTTTGTGTTTCTGTGTGTTTGTGTTTGTGTGTGTGTGTGTGTGTGTGTGTGTGTGTGTGTGTGTGTGTGTGTAATAGTGATTTTGCTACTATGATTTTAGATAAAAGATGTCAAAATTATTTCCTCTAAAGAAGAGAACAGGCAGAACTTAAAAGAAAGGAAGTAATTCGCAATGAATTTGTACTACCAGAAAGCCGAAATTCCTCCTGTGTTTTTCTCAAAACATAACAATGCAGTTGAAACTTCAAAAGGAAGTATGTGGGCAAAGATGTACCAAACAATCATATTCAAAAGGTGAGATCATGCTCATATATCAAGTTGAAAAGCTGGAGGGGAAACTATTGTAGAAACAAGAGGAATGGATAATACTGAATATAAATATTGTAGCTTTAGAGAAGAATGACATTCTAAACGAGATCTTCAGAGTATAATGAGCGTTATAATGTAATGTGTCCTTAATGAAAGCAACGTTACTATTATGTTGTGTTCGACCACAAGTTTAACATTTTAATCACACTGAGGTGTGATAATTTTAGAGAGGTATACAACTATGTTAAAATGAATAAACAGGGAATAGTTAAAAGGAATGGAAATGCAATAAAACGAAATTTTATGCTACTTTGACAACAACATGGCATTTCCAACAAATTTTCTTTCATGTACTACAAATGTTACATTTTATGTCCGCATTTAATTATATTATGTTTTCTCTCTTCGTGTTAAAGGAGTCTCTTTCATTTTGTATAACTATGTATTAGCAAATATCATGCTACATTTATACTTTGTTGGAAATGAAACAAATGAACTGGACTCAAATGAATTGAAAAAGCAAATACAAATATGTAAAGGGACGTATGAAAAGGCTTATCGTATAAAGATAACATACACACAGACACACATAAAAAAGAATGAATATACTGCATGATAGATAAGAATATATGTTCACATAGATACGCACATATAAACATATGAAAATATACACATGATACGTGTCTACATACATATATGTATGAAATAAATACAAACAGGAAATAGATGAAGAGAGAGAGAGAGAGAGAGAGAGAGAGAGGAAGAGAGGGAGAGAGGAAAAAGAGAATACATTGTATAACACTATTATTTTGGAGGTTTTTTCTTTTACGTCATCCATATTTGCATTGGAGTGTGAGTGTGATCTGAGCAGCTCACCAGAAGTGCTTTTCCGTAAAGCTACTAAAAGTAATCTCCTTTCAAAAAAGCAGGGTGGAAAGATCAAGAATAAATCTCAGCTTACCTGAAAATGAAAAATCAGTCATACCACTATATGATCTTTACTTTTTATCTCTTTGCACTATCATTCTTTTTTTCCCTCCGGCCGAAATACCCCAGTTGCTCATTTATATGCAGTCGTTGTAGAATGTGATGGATATGGCTGAGAATGCGATTGGGTCAATGCATATTTTGTAGGTGTTCTTTCCGACTCTCGATTGATGGATGGAAAGAACCGTATTGAATCAGAGAGAAAACCATAACGGCGATTCATGGCGAAACAAACGGCTGTTGTTTTGCAGTTGCGGATGCCTGAGCGAAAACAGTGCGCGGACACGCACGACAAATTAACGAGAATGCGTCGGTCTCGAAGCGTTCGCGCTCATTCCAAATTCATAGCCCGTCTCGCTCACCGATTCGCACCTTGAAATATACGGCGTAAGAAAAAAATGTCGAGTGAATGGAAGGATAACCATAGTAATGTCAACTAATTAGAACACAAAATCGACGTGATTAAGTCTGATGCAACTATAGGTGAATATCTATCACGTGATGAATAGCAAGCTATCTCCGGTCCGCCATTATTCTTTCGTCTGCGAGGTCGATAATCGGGATCTGATAGAACTTTGGCTGTCTGGGATGACAGACAGTCCTGCGTGGTATCAAACTAGGTGGAAATGTGCATAAACAAACGGAACAATACACACACACATGACACATTGGCATACTTTATATGTATATGAATAAACGCAAAAAGATACTAGTATTTTGACTTTCCAGAAAGACACTTTAAGATTTAAGTTTCCTCGTCATTTATTCGAGTTTTGTACAATCTGCGACTCTAGTAGATATTCAAACAATGGTAAAGTAGCTCTCAACAGGGCCTTCTTTTCCTCTAGACTATACACAAAAAAGATGTGCTCACTTTAATGCGTTACAGAAATAGAAGTAAACTGAAGAGGTATATCGAAGGGGCTCAAACTTCGAAAGAAACAGGAATCTGGGTTATGCGGCCGGGAAAGACAAGCAACGTATGTCCAACTTTTGTGCAATATCTAGGTCACCTCTTCGGGTTTGCTTTGTTCACGTCACAAAGCTTGTCATCCTCTGCAGGAATTTTTTGTCAGTGTTTACCTACCTGTTTGTCGCCTCGGATTCCGAGACTTGAATTGAAATCAGCCTCGGTATGAGTGTGCGTGTGTGTGTGTGTGTGGGGGGGGGGGGGGAGGGCTGATAATGCACACATTACACCCTTCATTCGATACACCATGTTATACGCCTTGTGTGCAATCGATGGTGAGCGCCTCATGTTTACCTGGCAAATATTCTATGTTCTTTGGCCTCTTTTGAAGTCATATTGAAATGCAGGATAATCATACGAACAGCGAAAAATCCCCCAGTTGTGGTAAACAAGTCTCAAAGTGCCGTAAATTAAGAGTTTATACAGAAAAACAACCTTTTTTTGGAATGGATTCACAGGATTCGTGAGTGAAACAATCACTGCATCACTATGATGCTTAATCCATTTGGGAGAATGTCCAAGTTTTAGTTTGAGAGAAAACGGTAAGGTTGTTGTTGCATAGTTTATGATAGTGTTTTGATCAAGTATATATTCTAGATAATTCAAATATTCTAAATGTTCTTTTTTTCTGTTATTGCAATATTATTTATGGACTTGTAATCTTAATGCATTCAAATATATCATATGTCGTCGTATCGCGTATAAACTATTTTTCAGTAAAAAAAAATATCAACGACATAACAGAGTAGAATTTCACTTCCTTATAACTCTAAACGTTTTGTATTTGCAATTTCAAATGGCAACCGCAATAACAACGGCTGCAAAGTATTTTCTTTTGCTCTAGAGATGTCAGTATAAGCATTGATCAAGCAATGACATTCTAGGAATTAGAAGTTGACGAGTAATAAAACGAATTTGAACTAACATTGCATAGTTTTTTTCTCTTTCTTTGATTATTGTTATAATTCTTTTGATAAAATCAATCTATTGCAAGCTGTTATCGCAGGAGTGATTAAAGTGCTAATGTCACTCTCATGGTAATGAAATATTTCATTCAAAAAAATAACAGGATCATCGAAAACACTGAGAGCTGGCAACATTTAAAGACAAATGATGAATTACAGGTAATTTATCATCACTACATCATAATGAAAAAATTTCACTTTCACTTTTGAAGTTCTCCAAAGTTGCACTAAGTGGAAGTGAAACTATAATCCTGTTGACCCAAGCAAAACAGACAGTCTATAAGCAGCTCAGCGAGTTTTCGGAGTAATAAAGAGCCCCCTTTTTGAACTAATGTTTCCCTTATAGGTGAAGGTATACAAACAACAAGTGTTTCGGAGTTTGATAAATGCGAAGGGATTGTTCAAACCAAAGGATTAAACACTTATTATATATGCACACGCGAAAATGCTATCTGCAAAACCTTCATTGTCTTTCCTTTCGATGTTGTTATTATATACCTTTTCTCAAATCCTGTATGACGTAACTATCGTCAGCAGGTCCGCAGGTCCTTTTTCATCTTTCACTTTTGAAAATCAGCCTACGTAGGTTTACATTTTCATCTGTTGTACACTGGTTGAGTTTGTATGTGGGCGAACTGAATCTCAAAAATATACTTTTAACAGGTTTAGCTTCTTTAGGTTACCACGAGTGAAATTTTCTTTCAGTTGTTCCACATGTTCACTGGTAGTCGTACCATACATTAAACTATATTTTTGTGACGCAAAGGAAAAAAAAACACGATCTCGTGAAATTAAAGTAAATCTTTTTTTAACATTGTTTATATTGTTGACACTGCTTATACCTGAGGTTCATCCTCCTGCGAGATTACTGTTGGATCACTGTTCATGAATTTTTGATAATCGATTTCTTTATTTGATATGTAAGTCCATCGTCCTATGCACAGACATTATGCACAAACTAAAATTGCTTTTCTTTTAAAAACTCGACTATATATTCTACCCTCCAATATGGCTCCACAGTGTGCGTGTCATGTTTACAATTTCTCTTCTTTTTTAATAATTCTGTCACCTTTCCCGGCCGGAAACGCGAGCGAGATTGTTCCCATTTGAATCCAGAAATTAGGAATACGTTCGTCGATTTGTAATATTCAAAACCGAGAAGAATCGTCGGGCGGATTCGGGGAGCGCGGCGGCTTGATTTATGGGCACATTACGACATGAGGGACGCACCTCGAAACCCGTTAAATCGGGATTTGTGGGTAAACTAGTTTGAATAATGATATTTTTTGTTCGATTATGCGCGTGAAAAAAAGTGACAAAAACGAGGAAATTATGCATCGCCTAGGTTATTACCCAATCTATGCCCTCTCTAAGCCCCTATTCTGTCTCCGGGACGAATCAGCATGTTTCCAATAAAACCGCAGTAACACCAACTGCATACATATTGTCAAAATGGAAACATGGTACGACTATAGAAAAAAAGAAAAGAAAATAATAAAACAACACCAAAATTTTTGATTCAAAAATAAACACAAAACAAAATAAAGAAGAGTCACCCTTTCATATGTAACTTGAATATTTGAATGTTTTATGTCCCCAGTTTTTACTTGCATGCAAATGCAATTCAATCTATCTAGGAACCAGAATGAGAGAGTTAGATAACGGTTTTAATCTAAATCAAAGTATTTGTACTACAGCAATAAAGCTAAAGACAAAGCAGACGTAGCGTCAACTCTAGTAGTATTGTTGACGCCAAAGGTTAAAGGAGTACCATCATTGGTAATGGTATTATACTATCACCCTCGTTTAAATCATTGTTATCAGTGATGTATTAGAAATGGCTCTGTCTGTAGTAGCAAAGGCAACAGCGACAACTTGCAAAATTTATGGTATCACTATGCCTAATCTCAGTGGCGGTGGTGGTGTTGATCTTTTACTGGTTCCATTATTAATCATTGTCGTTGATAAAAACAATTTCTGGTGAGGAACGGTTTGAAATCAGAAGATGATAGTCAAGCAGAGGAACCTCAAACAGATGTGAACACTAGCAGGATAACGGCAATACTGTCAGTGTTGGTAGTCGTCGTTATCTTGCGGTAACCCGATCATAATCAGATCAGTCTACAGGCCTGTTACACTATCTCTTTTGAATGAATGTTAATGATTTCTTTATCGATGTTTTCAGTACCATTCACAGCACAATTTACACGAACCATTTCACAGACATCTGCATCAAAATCATATATTTCATTGCCGTTGGTATGGTAACCGTCATTTGGAATGAATGTAATGTTAGACACGAAACAGCCAAAACAGAAGAAGCTTTTGCAATATCATAATGAGGAACAGTGGTAGTCATTAAGTAGCGACACGGCTATGGTGGCAATAAGTGTTTGCATGGTATTAGTACATAACTTTATAAAGTAACTAAAAAGGGGTAGCAGGAGTGACTGTTGTAGAAGTAATCTTAGCAGACTGGTAGCAGCAGTAGTAGTGGCGTAAGGAGAAGGAATAGTAGTCACAGAAGCAGAAGAAGAAGAGGTAATAGCAATGGAGCAGGGATGCTGGATGCTGCTGGTACGGTCGCCTCCTACGTTGCCCTATAAGCCGTCTGAAGTCTGAGCGTCTTTGCTGCATGTCAGACCGCTCGCTAACGACTGCGCCCCGGCGCCGGCGTGTCATTTGCACACTCGCCGCAGCGATCCGGCCAACAAAGGAATCCACGCCGAAAGGTTAGACTCAGACTAGGGGCTTCAAAGCTTCGTCACTCCTTCGTGGTTCCTCACTTCTGTCTGATAGTTTTCTTCAAAAGAGAATATTGACATCGCAGACTTTGGGGATTGTATATACAGAGTAAAAGGAGAAGGAGAGAGAAAGAGAGATGGTTTGGTAGGGGTGGGGTTGGATTAGGTTATATTGCAACGAACCTTTCGGTGGAGGCGAAACAAGCTGTACCTAGATTTGCCCCCGTAGCTCCTATTTCGTTTTCCTTCCAGGCCCTATTTGCAGATACCCTTGTATTCTCTCTCCCCCTTTTTTTTTTACTTAAGCAAATGGTTATTGTCGGAGAGTGGCGTGCAAACACAATAGCGCAGCCTAGGTGTATTTACAATGAGTTTTGACTTTTGAATCAATGTAGCCACCAGTGAATGTAATACAAAGGCAATAACACAAGGGTTACAACGAATTTTGCGGCTCAGGAGAAAATCTGGATGGCTTGAGACTGCGTGTTTAGGTTGGAAGAGAGGAACAGAAAGAAAGAATGAGAATATGAGAGAAAGAGGGAGAAGGAAACAGAGATGTAGTAAAAGGTGAATACGTTGCAACAAGAAAGAAAGTACTGCCATTGGAAACGAGAGAGAGAGAGAGAAAAGAAGGCGACTCGCGCCTGCGAGTTTTGACAGGGCTTTCAGCGGGCATCTGCCGGGTCGGGCGGCGCGGTAATCCCTGCCCCGGGGATGGTGAAATCGATACCGCATTGTACACTGTAACAATTTATTGTAGCGGCGAGAATAACACGAAAATAGGTGGTTAAAACACCTCGAAATCTGCCTCGATTGAACATGGGGGAAAAAGAGGAAAAACGGTGTAGGGGTGGGAGCAAAAGAAGGAAACGTTGGTATAGAGAATAGAGCGCGAGAAGGCACGATTTGGTGTGTGACTGTTGGATCAGCTCCATGCCGTAGGGGAATACTTAAACGCGCGATCAAGGCGCTATTCTGTCTTAAATCTGCCTAAATAGGTAAAGCACGTGATCCCCAATACAAGACCTTCGTCCATTCTCCTCTCTGCCAAACACGCTTAACTCTATCAGCAACACCTGAAGTACTAAGCGTGACCGAATCGAGAGAGTGGATGGGGAGGGGGTGGAACAGCGAAAAAAAAATCTGAATTCACCCATTGCAGCAGTGATGGCGCGCTCCAAAGCTGAGAAAATCGTAATCTCGCAAGTTAAAGTACATTGTACATAGCCGATGATTTAATCGTAAGGCATAGATTGTGGAGAATTTCTTTTGAATGTAACATTTTTTTTTTTTTTTTTTGCATAGTCTTTACAGGAGAGAAGCGTATCCCTTTACCTCAGCTTAATGAGCTCGTGAATGATGCGTGGTGATGAATTCCTAGTTGCGCCGGATCGCTGCGCCCGAAATTATTCTAACACCGGTCGATTATTCCTCAGAGAGGTGCCTGCCCTAGCCGTAAATGACAAATATAAAAACACGTAAGCAAATAGTCGGGGAAAAGCGGAGAGAATTCCCCGATTCTCACTGCATTAATCATTTACTTACGCTATCGATGATAGATCGATTGCTCTGCGGTACAATTCAAATATTATTTCGCAAAAGTCATGAATGAAAAAAAAAAAAACAATCCGCATGGCTGGTGCTCTGCAGTTGACCATGAATGAAGAGATATCTTTTCGTGTATGCTCACATACCTACTGAATATTCTCTCAATAAGTTAATCGTGTATTCGAAGGTATGAAAACATGTTTTGCCGATGATGATGAATGACTGTCAAAATTGTAATGGACAATGCAGTTGTTATTCTGCTTACTGTTAATTTGGATTTAAACACACATTTTTTTTTTCGTTTTTTTTTTGTCCGCCAAAACGCGCACTTAGGTACGAAGATCTACTAAAGACGTATCGTTATGGTTTTGTTTTGTTGTAACAATTAGTATATTGCAAGAGTTGAGTATCTCCCTATGAAAGAGCAAAAATTCTATACCCGCTTTTTTGTCACATTTTCTATGAATTTAGTTGAATATAAATGAACTGTTGACACGAATGTCCTGAAGAGGAAAAGGGGAGAGAGAGAGAGAGAGAGAGAGAGAGAGAGAGATAGAGAGAGAGAAAAAAGAGACAGAAATGAGGGGATAAACGTAAATTTTACTTTCTTTTTTTGTGTGATCCTTGGACGCATTATGAGGTTTTGTGAAAAAAAAATATAATGTTTAGGGTTGTCTACCGAAGATCTGAAAACAGCCGTGATATGCCTTCAATGTCTTTCCCCCCTTCACACCCTACAACAAAGATGAAGAAAAAAGGTTTGAAGTTGACATGAAATAATGCTTCTTAAGCCTCTTCTACAATTCTTTTAATGCCTTCATCACACGAAGAAGTTGGTATAGCATTCATTTTATATGTATTCTTATTACGTGTGTGTGTGTGTGTGTGTGTGTGTGTGTGTGTGTGTGTGTGTGTGTGTGTGTGTGTGTGTAATATTACTATGTGTACACTAAGAAATTCTACTTATGACTTTATGGGATTGGAGACCTTTGTTTTATATATATATATACACACACACAAATATATATATATACATACAAATATATGCATATATATTTATACACACATTATATATATATACATACAAATATATGCATATATATATTATACATATATATATATATGTAAATATATGTATATATATATATATATATATACATATATATATACGAATACAGAATCACAGTTTAAATTGCTCTTGAATTAAACAATGTTTAATTTGCTCTCAAGCAATGAATAACACGGTGATTACGATCTGATAACCAACCAAACAACCAACAAAGCAGCCGTCACTTAGTTGTCAACCCCATGGTTGTTTGATTCCACGTGGTGATTAAGGTAATTCGGGGTGGGGGGAGGGACAACCAGTGGTCAGAGTCCACGATGTCTGCACGAGTACTGATGCTATACAGACGATAGAGGGTAGACACAGCGCAAGGCGATAGGGGAACCCTAGGCTTATCGCCAGGTTTACTACAGAAGCAGAAGATTGGATGGCTGTATCTTTATTGGGTGCCCCCTTTCTTATATTACTGTATCTCGTGATAAGAGATTAAACACTGCATGCCCGCAGTTTTCATTAGACCTCTGAACTAACAAGCAATAGGGGCAATACTTGAATTGAATAAATTACATACGTGATTATGACAAAGTAAACAGAGATAATGGGTGTCAATTACAAACGCTTCCTGAACATTCCTAATACCGAAGAAAGAAAAAGATAGATAGATTATTATAGAGATAGATAGATAGATAGATAGATAGATAGATAGATAGATAGATAGATAGATAGATAGATAGATAGAGAGAGAGAGAGAGAGAGAGAGAGAGAGAGAGAGAGAACTTCACTTTAAACATGATGATCTACAATATTACAGATCTGTACTTGGTGTACAATCTAAGTGGCTATTTTGATTGATCGGAGAGTTTAAAATATCTTTCTATTATCATGACACATGTACAATTTCCTTGTTAACACCTCCTGGTGTAGGAAAGTTTTTGTGTGAAATTGATACACATGTTGAATGGTGCACATATTTAGCTATTCATGACACCAAAAGCACAGAGCGAAACTATATGAAGAAAAATGAAGGACATGATTTTAAGAAGGCGTTTTTGCAAGTTTTGTTGTTGTTTTTTTCTCCCTCTCTCTTTTCTTTTTTGTTCGCTTTCTTCTGTTTTATACATCTGATTGTTCACGGGCTTGCCGCGATGGCATGATAATGATGTGTGTGTGTGTTTTTAACATTCTAACTTTTGAGTACCATTATGAGCACATTTATAGAAGAAAAAAAGTGCCACCGAATGGTTTCCAAAACGTCAAGAAAATTGATTTAACTCTTTTTTTGTTTTTGTTTATTGTTTCTGTTACAATTTTTCATATCTTTTTTTCGATGTTCAACGCACCATCAGTAATTATGAAGAGAGAGAGAGAGAGAGAAGGCAACGTATGTGATAAGACAGGAGAGTGCAGTAAAAAAGAGACGGAGAAAGACCGAAAGAGATAGAAAAGTTGAGATTGAGGTCTGTAATCGGGGGCATGCAGGTAATGAGAAGAAATCATGAAATATGAAGTTTGACCTATTGCCTTCCATTGTGACGTATATCTCCCCAGACAATCAAAAGACCTCTACCATAGCGATAGTGCGATGATATCCGGGGAAAAAAGAGGAGAAAGGAAAATGGCGCATTAAATAGTGATAGCCGCGTAGATGGCGGCGCGAGAACAGTAAGAATTCTCTCACCGGTAGATGCGAATTCTCCCCTCCCCAGACTCCGCGAGTGCCGAAGCGCCGAGGCCTCGATATTGGAAGGTTATTCCGCCGGCCACTGCACTACTTAGCGTCATGCGTGCTATGGGGAAGTGCTTTTCCTACCCATGCAGCGCTCCGAGTAACCAGCGATAGCTGGAGGGGGTCTGTTGACTGCACTTCTACTATGATTGTCGAGCTTTAGCTCATGCGAATTTCCATCCATCTCCCTAACCCCCCTCTCATCTTTAGCCTGGACCCATTGTTAACGAGTACGTGTGCTTAAAAATCGAAGAATTAGTCTAAACTCATGACTTTATGGAGAAGGTGGAGGATGATTATCTTCTGGTAGGACTTTCTCATGTAGGATATGATTGTACCAAGGATAAGATCAAAGTGCTGCAGTTACAGAAGACGTAAAGGGGAGTTCGTCCCGGTTGCACCTACCAACCATTCTCCACTGTTATTTCAAGCGATTATTGCCCGCAGCAGCGAGACTAAATACATGACCGGATTAGAAATGGGTATAAACCTAGACAAGACGTTCAGAATTGAGAAAAAAATAAGTGAAAGTTTGAGCGATGGATAATACAAGAAATTTCGTGTTTGACAATTCATTCAGGTAGTGGTTTGAGCATATTGCTCAAGACATTCGAAATTGTAAAGAATCTTGCTTACAACTGTTGACATCATATTATTAAATAAGAAATAAATGCAAGATAACTACGCAGAGAGTTAATTGTCGACAACCTTTATACTTCCATGAACCCATGTGCTGGGAATTAGAAACATGTACCTACAAAAAGATGAAGACAACAACTGCGATGTCTGTCACTACATGTGAATCTGTTTTGATTCATTGAACATATTCGTTTTGCATTCTTAGAAGCTTGATTTATTTTGTTGCCAAAAAAAAAATCACTTTGGTAGCTTCCTTAGCATTGCTTAGATTTAGCTGCGGCAGAATTGTGATATTTCACTGACGGTACATGTAAGAATGCTTACATGAACTACACGAGAACTTGAATCAACTTTCTTTCTTAATGCTGAAGGAATCTATTCATTTCACCATCTTCTTCAAAGCATCGGTAGGCTCAGCCCACTGTCGCCTGAATAGTTCGTATATTATCTAGCAAGAAGTGATATGATCTCATTCCCATACCAATATTCCTTATACTTGTTATTTATCATATACTTGAGGTATTTCAAGAGTTTTTGCTGACATAACTAAATCCAACTAAACACTTTGTCGACTAGTACAGGCAGGAAGGTAGTAAACACATTATTTTAATCTTTGTTCCTTGCAGATCAGTGTCAAATAAAATGCACTGACACACTGAAGAGTTTCACCTCATAGCACGTCCCTGGTGTACGAGAAACATAATCTTGTAGCGTTGACCGCACTGCGTAATGAGGAAACTGGGAATAATAAAATCACGATGCGCGCTGAAGAACAATCTACTTTGACGTTAAACAAGTGTTTTACCATTTGATACACTTGCAAAAATATAACAAAACAAAACAAAACAAAACAAAACAAAACAAAACAAAACAAAACAAAGCAAAGCAAAACAACAACAACAACAACGCCGCACAACGAAAACCCCACCAAAACATGTGTGCTTATTTCGGATAATCATTTCGAATTGCATCATATGCATAGATCCAGTTGGATATTGTGTAGTGACTAGTGGAGAGGCGCCTTTCCAAGACACGTTCGAAAGTTTGGTGATTAGAAATACGTGACACCTGATTACACTTAGATACAAATAAACGTCATGTTATATCGTATACTAGTAATACCCTGATTATAATTTCATATATAAGAAAAACTAAAACATAACCCGTTTTTATGAGTTGATCATATGGAACGAGAGATGCATTTCGTAAACTTACAACTACATGTATGTAGAACATAGGTTTACGTTGAACTATGATGTTCCAAAGAGAATTGTTCATTTGATACAATAAATGATAGAATCCGTCACCAGATGAAATTATTGATGCCTTCTCCAGGTTACAGAGTTTGACTGTACAATAGGTTTGACTACTGAAGAAAATATTGGACTGTGAAGTCATAGTTATCACAAAGAAATCGCACATCCATCGAAATCATTGAGAAGTATGTTCTTTAGTTTATACAAAAGGTCCAAATAGCTTTGGAGTAAAGCTCTTGATATAAAATCACTTTCATTGATGTCATGATCAACTCAATAGAAATGCATTTTTAAAGCAAGATATGCTGTAAATTGAGATGCACTGATAATTATATCAAATACGATAAGACCTTTGAGCAATTAAAATAGTTATGTATGCATGATAATCTATCATCTACGTAAAAGCACCTGTAGCTTGTGACGTGAATCAAACAGTGATCTGGTTTGGTAATTTGGTCAACCCCCCCCCCCCCCCAGTACCATCACTTACGAGAACATGGTCATATCAATAAATATGACTGTAAAGTAAAATATCGAAGTTTGAAGTCCAACTTGTAAATGTTTCTTATTTTAGTGAAACTACATGCATGCCTTTGGTTATCTAAGCCATACTTTTCACGGCTTTATATTCAATATAAGTTTATTAATTCCGATCTATTATCATAATAATGTAATTTAATGAGATAACACGGTAAAAAATGTAGAAACTTTGTTTATGTTTTACATAAGTGCAAAAGAAAAGATCAATTTCGTTACATCATCATTGTGATCATGGACTCAATCAAGCGATTATTACATTTAGACACACAATAAAAATGTAAGTCCCTTTGCCTGATACAGAGAAGGTATTACAAAAGTACACATACATACCCATGTACATACAGTTAAACCCAAGCTTGAGCATACTTACCTAACTATTTTCATATTTGTCAACAAACAAGAGAACGAACAAAAAAAACAACAACAAATGAACAAACGAACAAATATAGATCTTGCAATAAATATTACATACATATCATTGTCTGTAGTAATCATCAAAATATAATACATTCAAGTTATATAACCCTGGAGTTATGATCAGTTCCATTACTGTTGTTTATGTGTGTATGTGTGTATGTGTGTTTGTTTGTGTGTGTGTGTGTGTGTGTGTGTGTGTGTGTGTGTGTGTGATACATGCTAGTAACGTTATTGCAGTCTGACTTCATAAAAGCAAAATTTTTTTCTTCCTTTTTTTTTTCTCTCTCGCTCTGTCCTATTCATCTCGTGATACCACATTTTTAAATTAGTCAAACGAACGAGCATGTGGGCCTTTCAGCATATTTATGAATGATCCTCAACCCCCCTTTTCTCATGCTAATGTCCAAAATGAGGGGTGGGGGAACATTGTGGTAGCTGTATGATCTAACCTTGCCGGAGAGAGTGGACCGTAAGTACTATGCACTCTCTCCCACTGGCTGTGATTTTCAGTATTGACATGGTACGTGGTTATACAGTATGGTGTTGCCCCGGCGTACCACCTTTGACAAGGACAAGATGCTATATACCAAATACACAACATTACCTGGCGTAGTTGCCATACAATGATATCATAGCAACAACATGAAAAGAGCGATTATGATTATAGTAGCAACGACCGTAGTGACAAAAACATATTGTTGCTGAAGAGATGATATTTTAATCCTTATAATTGTAAGGAAAGTTTGGCATGGTCATAACATGAGAGACACTGATGGATGGATGACTTTCAGTATCAACTATGAACTCATCATAAAACCATCACTGTATAATTGTTACAGATAAAAACGTGTAGCAGCTTTTGCCGGTAGTAATATCGACAAAAGGCCTCTATGGTAGTTAAGTGGTTGCAACGATGAGAGTTATGGTAGTATAACAGTAGGTAACTGTGATATTTAAGCGGTTATAGTACTGATAGTTATAGCAGTAATAACAGGTACCTGTGGTATCTAGGTGGTCATGATAATGGTGAAAGTTATGGTAGTAACAACAAGTAACTGTGGTATTTAAGTGGTTATAATCGTGATAGTTATGGTAGTAACAACTGGTAACTGGTATTTAAGTGGTTATAATCGTGATGGTTATGGTATTAACAACAGGTAACTGTGGAATTTAAGTGGTTATAATCTTGGTACTGGTAGTTATGGTAGCAACAAGTAACTGTGGTATTTAAGTGGTTATAATCGTGATGCTTATGGCAATAACATGGGGTAACTGTGGTATTAATAAGTGATTATAATCGTGATAGTCATGGTAGTAACAACAGGTAACTTTGATATTTAAATGACTATAATCATGGTAATATGGTAATAACAACATGTAGCTGTGGTATTTGAGTGGTTATAATCGTGATAATCATGGTAGTAACAACAGGTAACTGTAGCATTTAAGTGGTTATAATTGTGATAAATATGGTAATAACAACAGGTAACAGGTAAGAGATTACAGAGTAGAAGTAGTTAATGTTGTGTGGTACGCAGAGGAGGTCGTAGTTGTTCAAATATGAATAATTATGATAATGGCAATGACGTACTAGTTGTAATGCTACTTCTGATCATGATTTTTACTTCGTCCTAGTCGGTCTTCTGCTTCGTATAGTCTATTATTTTGTCCCTTACTTCCGTTACCGTTATCCATCTTGAATACTCTTGAATAATCTCGATTTTAAAAGTCTGGCATTAAACCCTGGGAACATAAGTTTTATTCAAAATTTGTAATAATCTCATTGTGTCTTATAAATTACTTCCAAGCATGGACGTCGTACAAAGGTCTCTAAGTGTTCGTTCATAAGCTTCTAAGTTATTGTATCTATTCTTGTTTTATTAAGGGAAAAAGGTAAACAATTATCTAGTGCTTTCAAACGCAAGTTCAAGTGTCATAACAGAAATTACAGCCATAATTTACCATCTGCAGATGGAACAAAAACCCAGCATTAGTGCTTCAAAATTGTTCTAAAATGTGAGTTAGGGATAGAAACAACCAATGTAAAAATTTGAACCAGTATAATCGTTGTTAAGTATTGTTAAATATACAAAATGTGAACAATAGTTATACCAAAAATTTTTCCAGACTGAACCGTCTACAGTTAAATATGGTTTAATGAGAAAATAGTGATATCTCCTTATATTTTAAGCTTTATTGCAAACAATTTATACGGTAGGAAGTTTTGTGATACAACTGACTTACACATTTATGCATCAAAAGTGATATCTTGGACATTTTTAAGAATCACTGCTCCCAAGGGTAAACAGGACCTTTAAAGTAAGACTTACACAAAAGTGAACCATGATCTCACAAACGAGCAGCTCATTTTTTCATGGTTTCAAAGATATTATTGAAATGTAACTTACACGTCAAAATGTACATTGCATTCGACTGGATCTCAATAATTCGGCAAATATAAAATGTCTAAACTGATTGAAAAATGTCTTTAGGCCCTGTTCAAAGTGTAATTGATACAAGAATAGTAAAATACAGGCTTCAAAATTGTACATACCTTTGGATACTTTCCTTTTTCCACGATAGGTTTAAGACATTCCCCAATTTTACACAGTGTTGTTCTGTTGTCATAACTATACATGCCACAACATCAGGGTCACGGTGAGAGTTGTAAATCTTCATAAGCAAAATGACACTTAAGATCATGCTGTGATAAATTTCGATGAAATGAAACCCAACATTTTTTACTTCTTAACACAAATCTAGGAAGGAGGTAAACTTTTGAGCAGCATCCTTTGATTTTTTAGAACCCTTTCTTGAAGAAATGTCATAGAAGTTGAAAAGGACTTGGTTTCATTTACCCTGAAAATGATAATAGTATCGAACATGTAATGCCTAAACTGAGTGAAATGGTATTCATTGTTATGCACAGAACACGAATACGCAGACTCCGTGTACAAACAAGAAACATTATCATAACAACGGTCGCGGTGACTACGCTGTCGAATGCGCAGGCAGGAAAGGTTAATTTGTCCCAAGTAGCATTGTTTGATAGTGCTATTCATGGTCATCAAACACACATATAATCCATTGTTTGTTAACCGTTTCGATAGTATGTATTAGAATGCTACTCCTTTATTTGCAATTTTGTAATTTTGTACGTGACGAAATGACACGCTCTTAATAAAATGTGTTTATAAGCAAATTGCCTTTCCATTACATGTACTACAATTGAAGAATACATGACTTTACCTATTTCTGAAACATAAAACTTCATAGGAATTCATAGTGTGTTTAATATGTGCAATGCAATCATAATAAAATGTGTACGACAACTAAATGGACATCACAAAAGCTGACTCTGAAAATGCTCTTGTGACAAAGCTGTAGTTGGGCGACTGTATACAAGCTTCCTCTGTGCACTTTCTGACCACTTACCTGAGCACTTTAGTCGATTACCACAGTATTCTTTGTGGTTTATTTTCATGAATTTACAAACATTGGAAGTTAACACAAATGTTACTTGCTGTCACTGCTCTGTTGCACATAATTTCTATAGTACTCTTTAATAACCCTTCTTTTGGAGATGTTACTTTTTCGTTCTTATAGCCTTTCTGTGTCCATGCATCAGTCAATTCTTCGTCAGACGGCTCTGCACGGCTTACATCATTCGTTCACCACAGTTAGAAAACATTATATCATAGCAACAACAACGACAACAAACACAACAACATCTACTACAATTAACACTAAACTACTATTGCTACTACTACTATTACTACTACTACTACTACTATAATTATTATTACTACCTACTAATATTATTATTATCACTACTACTACCTCTATTACTACTACTACTACTACTGCTACTACTACTACTACTACTGCTACTACTACTACTACTACTACTACTACCACCACTACTACTACTACTACTACTACTACTACTACTATGACGACGACGATGACGACGACGGCGACGATAATCTTACTATCACTTTTCTTAGATTGACCCCTTGTGCTACAACTATTGTTTTCTTGTTTCAAGTAGTCATTCTGAAAAAAAAAATTCCAAAAAGGGTTGAACATGTATTGCCTAAACCTAACCCTAAAACAGAATAATGCATCGGAATATTTCTGTCCTTTCCCGGAATCAGTTGACATAGTTTTACTTTGCGTTATTATATTCATTCCTCATTATCTTATTGTATAGCAATAACTGCTATGATAGCAATGAAAACGTGTGACCACTATGCTGTGGACTCGTTTAGTATACATTTTGTGATACATGCTCAGAAAACAGTGCAAATAACAATGTAACATATGCCATACTTCTTCACAAGTCGGAATATTTTATGATTTCAAGACCTTTTTGCCGTCTGAAATGATTCTATATGATCATTTGGTAAGCAAAATAGCATGCTTATAATCAGGCCGTAGCAAAATCCCAGGAAAACACGTTACCACATCTACAGCTCATATCAAAACTTCAGAGCGCATAGATCAATACAGATCAACGCTGAGCTAATATTCCCGTCAAATCGGAAAGCTTACAGACTGGTTAATCATATTCGCCCCTTCTTAATCTCTTCGTTTGATGTGACCCCATTCAGCCCCTTCCCCACCCCCCTTTCTCTCCCCTCCGTCTCTCTCGCCGTTCCTCTTCAACTACTCAGTCGTGTTTCCATATTTAAACGCACTGTTTGGCGTGGGCTTCGTCTGCAAACACTGTACAGCGCATTCAACTCTGCTGTGTTTTCATTTCAGGCTCAAGCAGCCTGTTTCCCTACCGACTACTACTACACGGAGCTCATGACTTTTTATCTATGAATTTCATTTTGTCTCCCCGCGCAACTTTCGGGTGCAATTTTTCGTTTCACTTGCAGCCGTGAAGCAGTGGCAATGTGCTCTTTTTCTCTCCTTGATATCGCCACACAAACTCACAGCCAAGTCAAGTAGAATCAATGAAGAATTCCTCTCCTTTCTCAAGTCTTCTCTTAACTCTGTAGGGACAAAGGCGACAAACTTCACCTTTGGGGCAAAAACGACTTTCGATGTATTCTTACAGCCGAACAACGAGTATTTAGAGTATTAAACAGCCATTGATCGCGTTCTATCCGACTGGTAAATTGCCGCGAGGTGCGTAGAAATATGAGAGAAAGGAGAGAAGTATACAGATTGAGCAAAAGAGAAGGAGAGAGAGAGAGAGAGAGAGAGAGAGAGAGAGAGAGAGAGATAGGATTTTATTTGCTGACATGGAAATAAAGATGTTGGAGAAACTGTAATGCAGAGGTTAAATACACGAAAATTGTGTGATATTAACATGAAGAAGGCAAAAAGAGGGATAATAAGACTCCCCACAATTTCGGCAGATATAAAATACAGAGTGAAAGGGTAGGAAAGGAATGGAGAGATAGATAGATAGGTAGGTAGATAGATAGAGAGAGAGAGAGAGAAAGGGGAAGAGAGAGAGGAAGGGAGAGAGAAGGAAAGAGAAAGAGGAAGGGGGAAAGAGATGTCAAAGGGACTGAGAGGTTAAGAGGGGGGAGAGCTGAAGCTAACGTTGAATGAATTTCTTTAGATGGTGTTCAAGGGTGACATGGTAAGGCTGCGGTCACACAGCAAGCAGAGTGCGGCGGAGTGAGACGACACGCCCCGACGCTCGCCCGCCAAATACCAGGGACTGCCCGTCGTCTTGGCTCGCCACGACTCGCTGCTCTGCAGACACATTTTTTTTCTTCTCTTTCCTGCCCTGATCAGGGCGATAGTCAAGTGGATACAATATTTTAATCCCGCATAGTAAACATGGTGTCCCTAAAACAATACCAACCTAAAGCCTACTCTAAAGCAAGATCAACGGCATGCTGTTGGATATTAGGGCAAGATAGTGATATTATAAAACCGTGATGCATACTGTCCAATGTACAATTGCTCCCTAAATTATGAAGTATAGCCACTTGACACATCTTAACTACATGCATTGCGCCCTGTTAACATGGCATGTCTCCTCGGAATGGTCCCAAACTTCGTGAATTTTACATAAAGTTATCAGCCAAAAAGCAATAGAATACAAACCAAATCGTTGGAAAATTGTATTCTCTCAGCTTGTCTATTTCGCCCTTGCTTGACTCTGTCAAAACAGCCCACATCGCTGCCAGCGTAATAAGCTTTTGGACATTAAATATTTTGCGAATTACAGAAGTTAGGTAGACATATCTATGTTGAATGCATCTCGTTATGTATATAACCATCACCTTCTTACAAGAAACGGTGTTCTGTTGAGAGGAAATTACGTAATGTCTTAAAATGCATGAAACAAATCTATTACGTAGAAAATTGTGTCAATTATATTGCCAAGAATCGAACAATACATCAATATCTTTGAAACGCAGATAACCATAAACATGATAAAAGGACGCAACTGTAGGCACCTCACTTTTCTTTGAAATTCTTTTTTACAACAACAAAGGAATGTGAGTGATTCCGAATTCAATCCTGCCAGTTTAATGGCAGAACTGATGCGATGCATTTATTGCGATACTTCAATCGATTCAGCGACAGTTAGATGATGATGTATGAATTAGCCGTCAACATTAGACGACGAAATCGTCATAATTATCTGCTTTTGTGCGATCCCGTCCTTTCTTCTCTGCCACTCATGACTCACGCAGGACGGCAAGAGAGGGAAAGAGAGCGCGAGAGTAAAAAAAAAAAAAAAATGCCAGCACAAATCGCTGTATTATCATTATTATTGTGGGCCGTTAGCGATGTCATCAGGTCGCGATATCAATTCTGTTGATGTTTTGAAAAAAAGAGAGAGAGAGAGATATCTGTTCTCACTGAGCATAACGACTGGCCCTCGGGACATGTTAGAAGGAAAAATCATCTCATATTTGTTCTCAAAATTTCCGATTATCCCCATGGCGGTGTATTTAGATAGATGCGCCCGTAAGCCGCGATAAGCCCTGACAAGCTTAGCGCAAATCTTTCCCTATGGCGTTTAATATACGGCGTTGTAACACAGACACGTGCACAGTGTCCTCATCTGCCTATCTGTATCTCGCCTCAATTTTTTGCTGTTCTTCCGCTTTTTTTTAACTTCTAACTTGAGAACACTTTGCTCTCTGGCAGTTTCTTCCAAAGAAATTTGTGTATTGTGTCTAATGAAGACTTAGGTGTTCTTTTTTTCCCCTTGACAATTGAACCCAACTGCGAGGGACGGGATCTCCGACACGAGATGGTAGCCATGCGCACCATCGCGTAAACGAGAACACTCCTCCTAAATGTACATGCACAGCGGGTGCGAATTACTATCTACCGTCACGTACATACACTGCCGGCACAACACATGTATGAATTTATTGGAGACATGAGGAATGAATGCAGAATTGCTTACCTGTTTTGGGCGGATTTCTCTTGATCCTCATCCATTTGTAGAGTCCTGCCTCCCCTGGTGGTGAACCCTCGCCGTTCGAATTCGAGGTCGGCGATCTGCCATTCGTGATGGCATTCGCTCTCGACTCGTCGTCCGCGGCCGCCCCGTTGGAGCCGATGGGTTGCCCGCTGGTGGGCTCCTGCCCCGATCCTAGCGCGCAGGTGGTCGGTGACGGGGAGTCGAGGTTCGTTATCGACGGCGAGTCGCTGTTGAAACCACCATTGAAGTTCACCCCCGACGTCGCGCACGACACCGCTGATGTGGGACTTCGGACGTGTTTGTGGATATGTGGATATTCGGTCTCCGAGTTGCCGTAATGATTCACCGAACCGGGGTAAGCGTATGCCGACCGGTTGTAGACATAGTTCATACTCGACATGGAGTTGCATGTCGACGGCGGGCTGTAGTCGTGCAGTCGATGCCGACCGTCGGTGAGATGAGGGTAGGAGTTGGTGGAACCCTGAACTCCGATGCCTGAGACGAGATGGCCATCGAAGCCCTGTGGGTCGAGTCCCCCGTAAGACTTGGGATGGCCCTGGTAGAGGCCGACCCCCTGCGATACCGCGGCGCTGCAATAATCGAGACCTCGCACGCCGGAGTACATGCTGGTTTGATCTGCCGTGATGTAGTCGGCGTACGGCGCACTAGCTGTCGTTGGCGACGATTTATCCATGGCGCAGTTCTCACGCCCGTCGATTTAGAGTAATGACGGTAAATCCCGACCAGTTCGAAGTGCCAGTCTGGATTTGGTTGCAATGATAAATGACTGTTGGTTTGTCTCTCTCTCTAGGTGGGCGCCGGTACGGGACAAATGTGTATGGATGGAGACCTATCACGTGATGCTGGGTGACCAATCAATGTTGACTCTACGACTAGTGAGTACTTTGGCGCTGGTTTTGCAGCGCACTCAGCATGCGTGGAGTATTTTTTTGAAGCAATGTTTACATCGGGGATCTGAAAAGAGGCAGAAATATTTCCCAAACAGTAGACCTAAGCCACAAGCCGGGATCAATGTCTGTGTTGGCCTAGGCACGTGCCGTAGAGAAAACTATATAATCTTTTTTTTTCTCTCTCTCTCTCACTCTCTTTTTTTTCACACTCAGCAGACTGCCATGCTTTTTCTAAATGATATACTACAAGTGGAATCTTTTGTTTTTTTTACACACAATCAGCTCTTGCACACACACACACACACACACACACACACACACACACAAACACACACTTATATATATATATGTATATATGCGTTAAATACACTATGTTATGGTATATAATATAATATAATATAATATGATATGATATAATATGATATGATATAATATAATATAATAAAATATAATATAATATAATGTAATATTTCCTCACATGATATTAGATCATACTATAATATTATATCCTACACAATGCTGCCGAGACATAGAATAAGACGACATTTTTCGCAAATTCATACAAATATCTGATTTATATATTATATAGATTTGTTTGCATGACACTCACTGGCATACTGACTTATGCACGGATAACAAGATATTATGATATCCTCTTTCCACGTTTGTCGTATCTCGTGTGGAGATTTGTAGTGTGCAACTTCAAACGCCTAGGCTAAAATTTAATGAAAACTTCTCTCCGGCCGACTGATACTCATATGCAGGAAACTACCATGACACCATAGCAGTAATACATCGACAGGTACGTTTATAAACACCTACGTGTGGGGTATTTATTACAATTAAACACTTGGGACGCAGTACCCTGAGTGAATGTATAGAAAAGAACATTATTTCACATCAATTGAAGATGTTTGGGTTTTTCTCTTTGGCATTTTTTTTTCATTCGACGTGCTATGAAATGATATGGTAATAATGATATCAATTCATAAAGTGGGAAACCTATGTAAATATATTATTCTGGGCTGGAAGAGCTACTGGTTTGCTTTATGATAATGAGTTATGAGTCTCGATTTAAAGACTAACAGTTCGGAATTTCTTGATCTCTAATGGTAAGTTATTCCACAGTTTGGGAGCTGCACAGGCAAATGCTCGGTCTCATAATGCTAATTTTGTTTTACATGTTGGGCTTTATAGAAGAAAAGTGTCTCTAGAACTGCCCAGGTTATGAGTGTGTTTGTGAAATTTAAGTACTAATAGTTCAATAATGTAACCAGGGGCTTGAATAGTACGTGTTGTATACCTTATGTGTTCAAAATGCTTAAGGACTGTACTGCAATGCGTCTATGTGGATACCAAGGACGTGTAATCACTTTCCCTCTGAAAAATGAGAGCCTTTTTTGACGGCTTTTAAGAATGAACTGCTGAAGTGAGAGACATACATGAACCGTTTGGTTACGGAAACATAATAGCTTCTCTTAGATGCAACACATAGGAGACCCTGTCCTCAAAGTCATGGTTTAAGTGGATGTTGGATTTTAAAGTAACCATGGTAACCATTGATACCTATATGACGCAGTATATCGTCTGACATTAAGGACATTTAGCTCACCACGTTCTATCATGATAGTATATTTCTGCGTGTCGCCAACTTTCACTCTGGCGGCATCAGCACGTGCATATTGAAGAAAAAGGTATTTTTCCGTGGTCCAGTCTACTTTTTTCCCCCTCCCGTTTTCGCACGGAACCGCGTATGTCAGTGCGTCGAAAGCATCAGCATACGGTAATTGAAAATCACTTTAGGAGCCGCTTCTATTGTCAATTCAGACCCCAGCGAGTATCGCCTGCCACTATTTACCGAGTCCATTCACATCTGATTACCAGTTCAGATGGACTGACCCTTTCCCCCATTCCGGGCATGAATGTAAGAGGGTGAAAGTAAAGCAAGGGGTACAGAGCAAAACAAAAATCACCATGACGATCATCATTATCTCTCGTTGCTCTTTGCTACTTGATTATAATTTTCCAGCATGCAGCTGTATGTATATTGTTAGTCAGAATTCATGTTTCTCGGGGCAGGTGGTTTTATTGCATTTGATACTTTGTCGCATTAACTGATTGCCCAGCATACGACCCTTAAAAAACATGAATTCCAGCTGTTCAAGTATCTACTGACACTTATCGCTTACGGAGTGTAGAATGTATGCTTTTATTCTTTTAGTTATATGCTCACTAAACTGGGAGCAGGGTAGAACAGTAATATGTAAGATCAAACATTTCACATATACTCTGGACAGGTTATCATAATTACGTAAGTTGACACATTGTCAAATGATCTGAGTACAGCAGCATCAAACATACACTGGGCCCCCTAATGCCCGTGAATTCCAGCTTTTACAGTGTCTACTGACTTATGGAGTGTAGAATGTATGCATTCACTCTTATATATACATGAGACCAGATATTTTATGAATACTACTTAAATCTTGATTCCAAATCCAACAGGCTTCTCCTTTTCACCCTCTTCTCTTAACACTACTTCTACTAATTAGCTACTATCTTATAGCTGCTACATATCCACCACTTTGACTCCTTATCTTCCTCCTCCTACTACTACTACTGCAGAATCTAGGTTTAGTATACTGTATGTCCTCCAAAAATTACAATCAGATTTTCGCATTGATAACACCCAATATGATTAAACTGTCTGAATGCTACTTCAGGGTCTTAAAATATAACATCTTAGATCAATTTTTCAGAAAACCCCATTCAATTTGGTTTAGCGGTCACAGAGAAATGTGGATTGTTGTAAAGCATGTCATGAGTCTGATTCTTCCAAGTTTAGCACTTGGATGCTCTTTTGTGTGAACACAATAGACGGAACTTGGAGGGAAGAGATTCCTGACATGCTCTACAAAATTCCTCATTTCTCTGTGACCACTGAAGCAAATCGAATGGGGTTTTCTGTAAGATGTGGGAAATGAGTTATAGTTTCGTACCTTGAAATTGTATTTGGATTGATTTACTATTTTTAAAGTTATCATAACGGAGGGTCCCGTTGTATTTTTTTGGACATATGGTAGTTAAAAGGCTGCAACTACTACTACTACTCACTATTACTACTACTTCTACTACTACTACTACTACTACTACTACTACTACAACTACTACTACCACTTCTACTACTACTACTACTACTACTACTTCTACTACTTCTACTACTACTATTACTTCTACTACTACTACTACTACTACTACTACTACTACTACTTCTACTACTACTACTACTTCTACTACTACTACTACTACCACTACTACTTCTGCTACTACTACTACTACTACTACTATTACTAACTATTGTTACTACTATAGTACTTCTACTACCACTACTACTACTACAACTACTGATACTTGTTATTATTGTCATTATCATTATTATTGTTATTATCATTATCATTGTCATTATCATTATCATTATCATTATTATTATCATTATCATCATCATAATCGTTATTATTATTATTATTATTATTATCACTACTACTACTACTACTACTACTACTACAACTATACTATTACTACTGCTGCTGCTACTGCTGCTGCTTCGACTACATCTACTAATACTTTTGCAATAACCCACCAACTGCTAAAACGGTCAATATCTTCGCTAACGGAAGAAGGTCTCTAATCGACTGTAAATCATAAGTACCATTTGATCTGACTACACAGCTCTTTTCTTTGGCCTTGTTTAGTAAAATGAGCCACTGCTCAAAACCACTTTCAATTGTTATCACCCTCGAGTATGATTTTACTGTATGCTACCTCCCTGTACTTTATCTATGGGAGTACCTTAGTATGGTGGCTACGGATCTTGATTGTAAATAGCAGGTTATGGGGTCGAATCTCTTCTGTTTTCTTCGTAGGACTAGGTGTGTTACTTACAATATACCCCTACAAACGGATATCCAGTGATGATGGTTAATGAAAAAAACAGGACCCTATTGTAGAGTAGTACAAACTCGAAAGAGGCTATAGCTTGGTTTGATAAGACCACATTATTATCAGTTGATTATGATAACTATCATTCTGTAGTTATCTCTGGAATCTTTTCTTCTTTTTTTCAAATTTTTACTCCTGATAATTGTAACATTATCACTGCCACAAAGCAATCTTCTTTTCCCGGTGAGATCCTGGGTTATATTCATCCTTTTCTATTGCTTCTTTTTTGTACGTTTTTCAAATTATCTTCCATTTCCAGTCGCTGGTATAGCCTTACACAGTCATGCTATTGGCATCATAACGTAGGTGGATCATTACAATTGGCAGAAGATAAAGTGATATGGCTTGTTTGTGACTGACCGTGGCTAACAATTTAGAAAATAGATTCCGGCCTTTCAGATATGTATCAAATCATATTTTGGAAGGTCGGGATAAAGGCTCCGAGGAGATCCTCCGACTTTGAAGTCGGAAAATATTGGGTAAATGGCACATACACGCGGTAGCGAATCCTTCGTGGTGTTCCAGATACGTGCAAAGTGTTCATCTCCTCGCGCATTTGAAACGTGGCAAACTCGCATTGACGGCACCCGTTCTCGTCCACGCCATTAAGCATGACGTCACCAATTAGATTGACCAATGAGAATGCCATCCTTTCGTCCAGCTTTTATACTTCCACTATGAATCTCTGTATTATTATAAGGAACGACTTGAGAGTTTGGCTCCGGATCATCATCTGAAAACACAAACTCTGATCGAGTTTCGTCGAGCGCAATGCTTGCCATTCTGTTGACCATGCTGCACTGATTGTGTGGACATTTTGTTTGCTCTTTATGAATTTAACATACAGGTTAATAATTCATTCATTGATCTCTACTGGGTGTTTCCATACAGAGTGCAAAGGCTCATGACACAACTTGCTGCCATACGTTAGAGGTCACGATCCTTCTCTACGGAGTGGAAAACGTTCGCACAAAGAGGGCGCGATGCAGGATTTTTCTCCCATTTGTACCTAACCGCGATATATAGGCATTTGGTTTTCACAAGCCGTTTCGGGTATATACTATAAATGCTTTCTCACGTTTTCCCGTCTGTTATAGGCATGCAGATTAAACATACAACATGGACAAACGCTAAACATAACTTTGTATTAAAGAAAAGCGTACATCTCACCGACACTGCAATACCAAACTCAAGCATGAGACGTGACTCTTACGTTGTAGAGATTGCACCCTAATTTCAATCAGCGGAAAATTTTCAGAAAAATAACGAAAAGAAAAAGTACACAACCCTCTCCCCCGAACAAAACAAGCAAAAATATTAAAATTGTGTAAATCAAAAGGAAAATCAACCTTCCATGCCCTAAATACTTTGTTCATCTAATAACGCGATATTGTTATATCTTTGAACAGAAAAGAGAAAGAGGAAAGCTTTCACACACGCGCGCACACACAAAGGGCTTCATGCATTGTCACACACAAAAGGTCTAACTATACCAGGTCTGACAATATTCACTAGGGGCGACTGGCTCGCTTTCATGGTTCAATTTCGACCCTTTGCTGAATAGGCAACGATTTGATAGGAAGACGTACAAATGTTGCATGTCCCAATTAACTCGAAAGATGGTGCCCATAAGGCGGTCTCCATATCTCGTCACGTTTGCAACGAAGTCCACTCTTGTATTACTATCCTTAAGATTACTTCTTGTGTTTTTTGTTGCTTTGTATGTGTGTGTGTGTGTGGGGGGGGGGGGGTTGTGACATTGGGAATTTAGTTATCCTTATTGTCAATTCCCCACTTGAAATTTGATCCACAGCGCCGATTAATGTGCCAACGATAAACGGGGCTCGCTAATTTGAAGGGGCTAACGTTAGGTTCACGGACAAGTGGTCGAACTTTAAGGCGGGTTGGGGTATTCATGCCAATACCACCAAGCCCTTGAAGGACAATACCGAAAAAAACTATTGTTACGAAGTGACAAAAAACCCCAACCCAACTGCAGAGAGCAAAATTTCTTTGAACACAGATATTTTTAGACCACCAGCTCATATTCCTGCTAACAGATAATGAAATAATGACGGAAATATATACTGAAATTATAATTTCACAAAGGACATCAAAGGTCTCTTTAACTCTTAAAAAATGAGGACATTATAACCAATACCATATTTTTTCCCTTTTTTGGTGAGGGCTTGTAATGGGTTTCTAGCTTATTTTCATAAATCAAAAATGCCAAATGGCTCCATTTTTTTTTTGCTTATTGCAGAGAATATTACACCTATGCTTAGATAAATCATCTGCATTACTTTTTGGGTGAATAACAATCATCAAAAAAATGAAAATGTGTTAAGTTTAAAATCCTAACAACTAATAATGCAGTAAGCTTATTCATTTGCGTGGATTTTTGTCGAGAATACTATTGAAGCCTATACAGTCTTTGCTGTGCAAGTAGACCTGGTAATCTTCCCATATTTTTTTTTTTAGTATTTCCTGTTTGATATTTTGACTGCTTTAAAAACAACACCCCGGCCGTGCTAAATTTATGTGAATGCACAGATGCTCACCATCACTTTTTACCAAACTATTGAATATCACCATGCATGGAGATAAACGTAAATCCAATACATATGGACTATGATCGAGACAATTTTGTTTTAATCTTTTCCACTGCATACGATGCCCTGTAAAGAAAAAAAAACCAACCCAACACTAATTGTTATTTGCTTTCCTCTGGAGTTGATATTGGCCATCCATTCACGGTACTTTCCTTTTTTTTAATCTCTTTTTTTATGGAGTTTTAATTCTGCGTAGGAAGCGACACTAAAAGTTTGCAGGACAATCTAACTAAGATTTCAAAATGGTAACTTAGTTGTCAAACAGTGCATTTAAACTGAAACTTCAACAGAAAGAAAAAGGGGTGGGAAATCCGCGTGATATCGTACTATAGAGAGCAGTATAAGGAGATCATTTATCTCTGGGTTCTACTTCGAAGAGGCAGGATCACTTTCGGAAAGAGTAATTAACTACAACATGATTTATACTCTACGCAAACTTCTTTTCCAAATAAATCTCCTCTCCTCATTCTTTCTGCAACTCGAAATGTTTAATGATCGCCAGACGAATAAGCTCATAATTCAAAGAAAGAATCGGAGAGTAACACGAAATGGCGTGTTTCTTGTTGTACTATATCTATATCTCTATATCTCTCTATATTGTATATTATATATCATATATTATATATTATATATTATATATTATATGTTATGTATTATATACTATGTATTATACATTATATAT
This sequence comes from Diadema antillarum, assembly GCF_040938485.1. Classification (NCBI taxonomy): domain Eukaryota; kingdom Metazoa; phylum Echinodermata; class Echinoidea; order Diadematoida; family Diadematidae; genus Diadema; species Diadema antillarum. The sequence continues at coordinate 1,749,439 of NW_027271563.1, read as the reverse complement.
TGTATATTATGTATCATATATCATATATGATAGATTATATATTTTATATTATATGTTACATATTATATACTATGTATTACATATCATATATAACATATTATTTTGTTAAACTTTTGTATTAGTTATTGTATTATAAAAGCGTGACACTCTTGTTTGTTCTGCAAAGAGGTGTATTGAAAACAGATTCCCCTCACGCCAATTTCGAGATATTTGATATTGCGCCCACTGAATCAACTCCATTCTCATTTGAGAGCATTGCGTGTATCTTTACCATCGCATGTTATCGTGGAATTAATTCGCAAATATCATTTAGACATATACGAAGAAATGCATTCATAATGTACTTAAAAACAAAGACTTCCTTTTTTAATTAGAAATTAATCTGAGCTCAGGTTAAAATTGAATTTAGTCAAAGAGTTGTTCATAATTACTCTTTGTTTTAAGAGACCGGTTTACAAAATATAATTATATTGGAAATTTTGTTTTGGTTGGTATGCTTTCAAGGATACTGTTGCTGCAAACATGCCCCGTGCAGAAACAAGCAATGTCAACATCTTTTTGGGTGTGAATACATTATAATTTTGCCAGTTAACACGATGATAGCAATATTAGACACATAGTTAGGTACACAAGAACGCTAGCACAGTTTAAAACTAAGAATAATGAATCAAAAAATTGTGTTGATTTACTGGTTTTACATAATGATTATCTAATGTTTGTGGTTACATATAGTTATTCACAAGGTCCCGTACAATCTCTAACTCAGTGAGTGTTATTGGGTTAACTCTCTTTCTGTAAGCATTTCATACCAAAGGACTCCTTTGAGGCGAGGGACAAACAGTGACATCGTTTTTATTGAAGCGACTGAAGCTAGCGAACGTGAAGTGTGTTGGAATAGATACATTTTCTGTGAAGGTAACGTCGGAAAGAATGAATCATCGTCGTATTTTTATCACATTAAATGAGGCTACCTTTGAATAGTGTGGTGATGGATGTAGATTTAGAAAAGGATGGACTAAAGTATTCCTTTGCTTTCAGGGGGTTGATGCAATTAATATGGATCGTGTCACGGCACGACATTGTCCCAAGTTAAAGCGCACGTTTCTTCCTCCTCTTGACTGGCGAGTATGAGGGTGACAGTGCCTGACCGCTGAGCAGCGGCCTTGCTGTAATTGAAAAGTACATGGCGGTCGGTCCTAATGAGAATGACTTTGATACGGGAAGGGGGAAAACTTTGAAATCGTGCCGCACCGTGAACAGCCAATTACAGCCAGCGTCACGTTCGTTGCTGTATGTGCTCCAAGATGCGATTTGTTTTTGATCATTTCTCGCTCAGAGTCAACTGGATATGAATCTATTAACAAAAAAGAGAGACGGGGGATTCAGGGCGGCACGCCAAAGTGCATAGCCTTGCGGGATTAGGCGCCAAAACTTCTGGGTAGGATGGCGCTCAAGGTGCGCCCAGCAAGGCCGCTGACAAAGCATTCACATCATCGGCCGCCTTTTCGCGCCGGCTTGTCACAGGCTGTGCTCTCTAAGTCAGGCCGTTACACAACACCAGCGAATGGAACTTGTCGGGGGACGGTCAGCGGTGTGATACGAGCCGATAAATTAGCCACTTAAACGATGCCTTTCCCGCCTAGGTCAGCGTGTGATTATTTTACTGCGGTTGATTGATATTAAGAAACTATCGCGGTTACGGCGCATGAAATTGAACGGCACGTACAACCCACCAGTCTCTTCCATGCAGATAGTACTTGCTGTGGATGAAGAAAAATAGCATTGTTGCCATGGAAATATTGCAAAATTTACTCTTTGTCAGCTATCATGTCATCGATCTCATATCAGCGTATTATTTAAAGTGTAATCGTCTTTATATATACCACATACGCTAAGTAAAGGTGCAACACCTTCTGATCCCATGACACTGTCATTATCTTTAAACATTTTTTTTCTCCTTATCGGTATTGTTGGCCAATATCGCGGGGAGGTGAAGACAGTCCTTTGAAAGGAATAATTAAAAAAAAGAAGAAAGAAACGCAGTCATAGCTCCGCTTGAGTTACGCCATCAACATGCACATTTCCATCACTATCACCGACAATCCACAATTCAATGAATACGTCTCTACTCGTGTCAAAGCAAGGCGTTTATCTATCTTTTTCCTGGTTTTTGTATTCTTTCACAGACCCACGATAGGCCATTTGATCGTGCGCTCCGGGGCGAGAAGGCGTTGATGGCAATCTCCAGGTTTAATAGCCTACACTTGACACCCATCGCCCGCCGGTTTTTTTTTTCTTCTATATCTTTTTTTTACGTCTCTGCAGATAAGACAACATATACTCATCGTCGACGGAAAATGTTTGTTGTTGTATGATGCAAGAAAGTAATATGCATTCTGCAGTCATCTGTTTTATGAAGCCAAATAAATCTTTCGCTTTCTTTCCTTCATTCTCTCTTCATTATTGTCTGTAATCTTGCAGAATTATGACGATGACTTTTGCACTCTATTTTCATTAATCGGATGTGCATTTATCAAGCATCTGATGTAACAAAGTGGACATGCTTTTCACTATTACCAATAGAATGAAATAGATTTAAAATTTCTCTTGTATATTTATGAATACCATACTCGTCTTTGTCTTACAATCATAAAACATAAATGTTTTTATGCCAAATTCGTGGATGTGTATAATTATTTTTGTGCTTTCAATTCCCGAGCATGCACTACAAAACAAACTATGCGCAGTAAAAGATGTTAATGTGGTAAAATCATCTCAGGTAATAATTTTTAAAATTATTATGTGAAGCTTTTTACTTTAGTAATTTATTCTACTTTATTCACTCCTTTGTCTCTCAATAACTTATATTCTTACTCTGTCTATATACATACAATGAATACATTCTACTACAACATATACACACAATCACTATTTCATGCGTTTGTCTTCTTGCACAAATATAATTTGCAGGGTCCCTATATCAGGATTATGTTAAGTTAGAGTGATATGTTTTCTATCATGCGAAGGCGAGGACATCTGCATACGTTTTATTCAAAAATTCAGTCCCCGTGACAGCTTTACGGATTGCACTGCAGTATGCCAAGAGCCATAATAATTGGACGACATATGCATTCGGGCATGCTAAACATGCAGCCTCTTGGTGGTGTTGGGGAAAGATGAGACTGACATAGAGACAGTACGAGAGAGATATTGATAGAGGGATATATATAGAAAAACATATATATATGATATATAGACAGAAAGAGAGAAATATAGAAGATAGATAAAGAGATAGAGAGAGATAGAGAGATAGAGAAATATACACATATATGATACATACAGAGAGAAAGAGAGAAATAGAGAAGATAGATAAAGAGATAGAGATAGAGAACTTGAGAATGGAGATTAAATAAGAGAAATAAGAGTCAGAGAATGGGTATGCATGATTTCCTGTTCTACTTAAACTTACATTACCCCCATTAAAAAATCTTTAAAAAAATACACAAACAATATATTTGCCCTTACTCTGCGTTTTCCTTTGCCCAAATCCCCCCCCCCAAAAAAAAAGAGGGAAACGATATATACGCATTATATTTTTTACTTGTGATTTGTAAAGAAAAAAGAAAATACTAAATGGGTCTGTTTACTCTCTGTGTTAAGGACTTGGATGTACAGATCTCATTGTTTTCCAGGTATATATTGATCCTATGGTTGTGATTTTTAGGGTGTAAAAAATTGGAATTACAGTTGAAGTTCTTTGGAGATATAGGAAGTGCTGATAATTTTTATTTAAACTATTTAGGATGGTGCAACAAAATGGCATTAAGGAACTCTTGCAGCGTAGCAGAATATATAGATATAGTTTCTGCGCTCAACAGTCATTATTATGATTATTCAACAATTAAAAGCAAATATCTTATAAACTCTTGTACGGTTGTATACGAGTATTTTTGCTTTTTCGTCCCGCTTTATCTTTCATTAAAAAAAATATGGAGAAAGCGATGCTGTTTTCAAATGGAAAATTGTCCAAAGTCTGATTTCACAAATCTAGGACAAATCATACGATTAACCTTGGTTCTTTAATACGAAAATAACATCTCACATTCCTTCGTACAACACCTATTATTGGGTGTGGTCGTGTTGGTATGCATACCATATCTGTCGCCTAGCAACTTCGCGTTTGCTTAGCACACACAGTGACATTTACAAACTCGCCTTCCCGTCATAACCCTTAAAAGCGTAAAAAAAGCCCCAACAACCCTGAAACACTGAACACTGCCACCATGGCCACAGTACGGGATTTGTGTTTTTATCTTCAGTACTGTAGAATATAAATGAATACTGAAGAATGATAATGTGAGAGTCATGCCCGTTTCCCAAATGACGTCATACTCTTGTTGCCATGGCGATCATGTTGTAGTTATAGGATGCCAAGATGAATGTGAAATTGGGACCTATCAGATATTCTTTCTCGTGGTTGATTTTTTTTTCGGGTGTTTACGCTAAATTGTTTTAATTTACAATCTTTGGTAAACTATTTTGTTTTCAACATCATGTGGATTGTGTGTGTGTGTGTGTGTGTGTGTGCGCGCGCGCGTGTGTGTAATGCTGTACATTTCCTTCATCTAATAAATAATAAAAACTTTTTTAGAAGACACGTTGGAGAAATTAAACTAAATTTTGAGTTATTTTTATTTTCTAATCACAATGTTGAATTATTTGGAATACATTTGTAGATCTCGTTCGCAAATATGCAATCATGTAGGCCACTCTTCAATCGTTTAATATCTTTTTATGTTCTTATCCGAAAGAAATTGTAATCCGTATCACCTCTTGCTCACATATTTTCTGACCTATTCGGCTTTGCGAAGATTAACGCCTAACGTTACTTATGCAAGAAAGCCTTCATACTTTTGATATCATTTCTTCAAAAGAAATTATGTCAGCTTATGCTCACAGCTTATTTTGTGGTGCGAAGATTGCCTCTCAGCATTAGTTCTGCATTCATTTCTTGTATTCTTCCTCTTTTCCTTTCAGTAAGAGAACAAATACTACAGTAGTCACGTCATGTTAAATAATCCTAATCAATCTTTTTTGAACTTCTTTACAAAAGATACAAATACGGATATAGATGATGTGATTACAAGCCACTTGTTAACTTTAAATAGCATATTTTCCCTGTCCTGATTGCATATATTTCAAAGGATAAAATTGTAACTATAACCCGATAACTGTCATTAAAAGTGTTCTGCATGTATATGCTGAACTCAATAGGACTTTTGCAGTGTGAAAAAAGTAAAATTTTTGCAATTTTCAACGAAAGACAAGCACAAATCAGAAAGTATTTTATGTTTATGTTATAATAGAATAATGAAGTTACATGATACAGACTATCACCACGAAGTAGACGAGCCGATTTTATGATTTCAGTATTCTTTTTTAAATTTCTCCAAACACTAAGCTTGCCAGTCACACATTGTTCCACTTTACTGCAAATATATGGGAAATTTCATGCAAATAATCACTGACCACAATTTGATAAACACAACTTTTTTTTTTCTTTTAGCAGATGAATCTTTGTTTTCGTTCTTTTATCTAGGGAACTTATTGATTGTACAAGCTCTGTCTTTTTTTTTGGCAAGTTCCCTTCCGATTCCTTAATTTACTGCTACTTAGTGCTATTCCAACTCACAGTGATTTCATGAAGATCAAAATGTTTGTATGTTATGATTGTGTATCCGTATGTGCATGTCATTTTATTGTTGTACTATTGTCTTTACTTCATGTTATTTCACCTTTTTCTACAAATCTCAATGTTACTTTGCAACAATTTTATATTTTTTATTTTATACAATTTCATATTTGTTTATACTATGAAATCAAATCAAATAAATTGAATTAAATGAAACTTGGAAGCGGTCTGCAGTTGACGTGAGTTGATGTTTGTCGTGAATAATTTGCTGTAGAATATACTTCCTTTATAGTGATTCAATGCATATTTGCATTAAATTTGTTTATTGCATATTTGCATTAAATTTGTTTATTCAACAAGAAATCAGTGTGCATCAATAATGCTGCAAACATGAAGCGAGAACAACTTACTACTTCAGTTAGACCTATCTATCATGTCAATGGGACAAAAAGTGCGTATTAGTCATTTATTTCAATTCAATTCAATTCAAACTTTAATTTCACAGAGAATATGCAAAGAAATGTGTGATATTTGACATGCATTTTATCAAATGATACACAGGCAGCAAAGAATAACAACATGTTCATGTAATCATGGTAGTAAGACATATCTATACAATTACTAGAGGAGACATACTTTGAAAAAAAAAGAGCTATTCATTGTTGTTTCTCTCAAGTTTAAGGTTGCATATTGCTATACGACTTAGCACAGTTTTTTTGTGATTTGCTTTTCATAAAAATATGCCTGTAGCACAAGCGCGGGCCGCGATTTGGTTTGCGGTGAGTTGTGAGGGAGAGAGGCACAGCTCTCCCGGTCGGTCCAACATACCCGGTATAGAAGCGCCAAGCCCCCACAGGGCATTTGACAACTGGCTTCTGTCTGTAGTCCATACACCCATCTATCACGCTCGTCGTCGACCAGGAACGAAGACGCGGAACAGCGTCTCCTCCCCCCCCCCCATTTTCTTCTTCATCTTTTTATCCGCGCTCGAATTCGTGTAAGAGGAGAAGCGTAGAAAGCACAATATACGAAGAGAAATGAGAAAGTGAGGAATAAAAAAAAAGAGAGATAGAAGAACTTAAACAGTTGCCTTCCGTGGATCATGCACAGTTATCCTTTTTTTTTTATCCCGCTCACGACATTCTCTCTCAAACAAGCCCCACGGACTGTTTCGGAGGGGGAGAGAGAACGAGGGAGATATTTTAACGCAATGAACATAAATCATCATAAATCTTTCCTTAACGTATATGTTCGAGCGACCTTAATTTGATATTACAATATGAATGTTCCATCAATCTAGTGTGCTCAGTGGTAGGTATTTGTGTTCATATATAGCTAAACGCACACACACACACACACACACACACACACACAACACACACAAATATAGACGTATTTATGTCTTTGCATATTTGTTTCATAAACTGGCCCCCTTTTTAAAGAAAGATTGGAAGATTGGGTTAAGTGGAATAAAGCGAAACAAGCATTAAAAGAAATACGAAAAATCGACAGAAAAGTGTATACATATATATATATATATATATATATATATATATATATATATCTTTTTGTTCATTTCATTAGGTAGTAGTCATTAACAAAAAGAAAGGTATAAACAAGGGAGTTATTTTGTAAAAAATGAAAGTAAGAAAATCTGTTTTGTAAACTACTTAGTAGTCTGTTTGTGAGAGAAGACTTCGAAAGTAAGGTCAAGGAGAGAGAGAGAGATTGAAAGATATATGACAGATAGATAGAAAGATAGATATATATAGAAAGGTAGATGTATAGAAAGCAGAATTTATATAAGAGAGAGAAATTGGGCAGACGGGTGGGAGAGGAAGATAAATAGCGTCGCTGATGACGGAAAGACTGATGATCTTGGAATTACGAGAAGCTCTGCTTAGTTTGTTGTTCGGTGTTGGATCTGCGAGTTCGTCGGGTTGCCGAGAAGAGTGACGCCACGAGTTTTCGATTTTAGACAGAAATCTTGACAGAAAAAAAAAAGAAAGTCAAAATGGAAGTCACGCGTAATCATAGCAACTGGATGGGAGTGTAAAAACGCAAATATGCCTTTCGAAGCTGAGAAATAAGAATATTTGAGATATAACATTTGTGTTATATATCAACGCGACAATGGTGATGTAAACGTTATCACGGATCACAGCGATACTTCGGATATTCTGCAAAGTGAACCAAGTGCCTTGTTATGAAGATTACCTAACTCAATGCCTTTGATGAGCTAATTCCTTTTTCTCCCTTTTCTTTTCCTGTATCATGCTGTATATTCATTTCAATTATCATGCGTGCTTAGAGTAAAAAGTCATGCATAAACAGTTTTACTAACTTTATACTTAAATGGATCTAATGATCGAAATATAAGCACAATTGAAAAGGTACCTAAGTCTGTTCGTCTGATAGATATGTTTGAAAGTGTTGAATACATAATGAATTTTCTTTTGATTATTTTAAAATATCGATGACAATTTGTGGATTTGATGACAAGTATATTTGTTAGTCAAATAATTGATAGCTTGAGAGCACCCTGAGCAGTAACGGGAACCTATGATATTTCTGAATTGAAGTGAGGTATCTCAGATGTTGTTGATACTCAGTTCAAGAAATTTCCCGAATTCTTTCTTTTTTCCTTGAAACAAGTAAGATCTCTTTGATTAACTTTTGAGATAACCCTTACGTAAATTCGTTGCTTTGTGATTTGTACCTGCCAACAACACCTGTAAGGCACGGAAAAAATATATAGGAGTATGTAGAAATAATTGGATGAGGAATTGCCCGGGGTTTCGGGGATGATAATTGTTTTAGAGGAGACGCACGTGCCCCTTGATTACAGCGTTCTAAACGTTGATACCGTTCTTTTCCTTTCGGCTCAGGATCCAAGGTATTTATCAACTCCTTGTAATGGAAAAATTGCAAGTTGTAAGTGGATATGCGACCCTCGGAACAAACACATCTCGGACGGGAACTCTCTCCCGTAGCCAGACCGCCGAAATATCCAACGGGGGTGCAATGATATCCCAGGTCCATGCATCATTCTGCTGTCGCTTTGATTGCCAATTTGCGGTGAAATCTCACGTTTCTACCACCCACAAGCCTGGCATGCTATTACTGCAACTCGGGCGCGAAGTTTGAAACTCGAGCGTCTTTTTTTACGCAATGCCCTCTGCGTGAAGACGATTTTGTCTCTTACGGGCGTGTATATTTTCGTATATAGACAAAATGGGGTAGGTAAGTGCGCAGGAGTGTTTGTTAGTGTGCATCGTTTCTTTCAGGCACATTTATTTTGATACTACAAAACTTTTGATCAAGGATTAACCCGAGGTTTTGCATCAGGGAAACGGTTTCGGTAACCTAACAAATCTTCACAATTCAGCGAGCAAACCCATTTACAACGCCAATCGGCTTGACTGTATTTCAGAGGAGTTCAATTAAGATGTTGTCCTCGAAAGTTGTAATATCGCATGGCAGGTCTGATCTCTCGACAATCGTGCTGGGTAGGTGAAGCGTGTGCACTGGGTCTTCTACAGCAATTTGTATAGGCCTATATACTTATTCGATCCTCATGATGATGATTTCTTTTTCTTTTGTGTTTTTAAAGATTTAACTCTCTTTGCACAGCAAGAATCTGTCTAATACCATTTTGGGTTTCCGTCTCTTGAATACTATCCGTGACTATTGCATACAGTCATCTTGTCAGAGGTATTTTTTATTTCTAGAAAGTCATCACATCACAAAAGGAATTGAGAATGCAGTAGTTTAATTCTCCATAAACAACTTATCAGAAATCGACAATGTTACCTTCTAAATAGCACTTACAAATTAAATTATTACATCACGAAGGTTTCATGACTAAGGTGTGTCTTGATCTAAAAGAAGCATTACAGTGGTGTGATTCAGGACCATTCAGGAAAATGCAAATGTATACCCATTAAAAACAAACAAACATCATCTTCACTCTTCCAGCAAGGGTTGCTAAAGAATCCTCGACGGTTTCTATTGATGCGTGGTTGTACATCGCGCCATATTTGTTTTATAGTTAATCACACCACGTCTCGTCATTTGATGGCTGTAATGGTAATGAGTGCACCTCTGAGGGGTCGTCTGCTGTCTGTTCATGACAACACATCGGTAACATTTGCCTGTTGCTAAGGTAAATTTCTCTCCAGGTTTCGATCCTCATCCATTAACTTGATTAAGATACTTTCCTGTCACTTATTATTCACTGGTTACCGGTTGAGAAACAAGCGATATTCATAGAAATTCATATGCCTCAGAGCACCAAACAATCGCCCAACTAAATCTCCAACCTAATTATCAGAAATTGTTAACCAAAAATTCTCTAACATACAGCTTTCGACCTATATATTTTCATCATCTTTTGTCGACCTATTCTTTTGACATGCACGCGCATAGCAACCGATTGTTGGTAGCCTGAGGTCCGAAGCTTTGAAATTAATCAATACTGATATACACTTCGTCCTACTTGGACAACTTTAAAAGAGCTCTAAAGACTTGTTTGATATCGCTGTATAATCAGTTTATGTATACCTCATGTTGACAATTGAATAATCAAAACACTCCCAAGTTACCAGTAACTTTGTAAAACAAATAACAGCGGCATTTTTCTCCATGCTATACTTATTTCTACACGAACCATAGTCCTTATGTTTTACTCGAAGACATGAGGACATTACCTGTTTTTTATTCTATTTTTTAGTTCAAGATTGAAAAAAGAAAATATTGCTCATTTTTTCTCATCCTTGTGGTTAGGTTCGACGCATGGCTAGGGTATCCTACGTGTATTATATTCTAACCACTCTCTATCCAGAATCACTCGTATAAATATCGAAGTTTTAGAAAAAACCTGATTAATGTCTTTAAATATATAGTACATCACTACGTTGGAAGAAACAAGGCACTTTTTTTTTTGGAAGAGCAAGCACAGCTGAGGACAGGATGAATCTCGCCTATCAATGTTCGTTTTCTTTTTGACAGAGGTAATCATGTTACTGACTTTGAGACATAAAACTACTTTTCGTCATTTCAAAATAAAAATGCCGCATGCATCGGATGTCCTCTAAAAAAAAAAAATTGTACAAGTCTTTGGTCATATGTACAACAGGGTAATGTCATAGATCACTGAATACAAGCCGGCAGAAATGTCTCATCTTGTCGCAGTTTTTAACATTCAAAAGACTACTGGAAAGAGATAATCCAGTGTTGTGTGACCTAAAAACATATGGATGATGCTAAATAACAAGTTGGTCAGTACAGTGAGGTTTTCAGGTACTGCCGTAACACGTGCCTATCAGCAGTAGGATTAACTACCTAAGATCTTGACATGTTGCTCCCTCAATTCCATGCCCTTATGTTGACCGAAGAGTTCAGTGATTCTTGCGGAATACTGCCATATGTTATCCACTTTCAAACTACAGCTGCATTTTGTGTCTTTATTCGTCATCGTCAACATCATCACCATTATCGTTTTTCATTTTCCTTCAGATCGCGGTTGAATCAGACGATTTCCTCTTTGTTTCTTTGCTTGGGGAACGATGAGGTAAGTCAGTGTTTGCAGTCGAACGATTTCTCTTCGTCCCCTGACCTTTCCCGCGCGAACTCGTGGCAATGGCGGGAAACGAACGCCCTCAAACACCAATGAAAACGACAATACACCATAGCAACGATAGTCTTAGATGATGTCGTTGTCTTTGTATAAAAGCATTTAAATTTTCCCTTCACTGAAATGAAATTCAATATTGATCGTAGTAAATTGATAATAACAAACGCATTGCTAAAAGTGTTTGTGTGTGTGTGTGTTTTGAAGCTTTTAATCAAGTATTTCAAAAATCACCAAGTTGAGTGAAGTTACTTTTCGAAGATTTAATATGATCGTTCTAAGATACGGATGTTTAGAATAACAGACACGAGTATGCGTTCTTGCACTCTAAATTCCATGTCGCTTCTTATATTAAAAAAAAAATCAAATGAGACTGTTAAAATAAACCAAAATCTGTATAAAATCATAAAGGCACTTCAACAAATGTGTCAATTTCCGAGAAAAAAAGAGAACTTTAGTCCAAATCGTGTTGCAAATTTAAGAATCATCTTAAAGTCAGTTATAAGAGACATTTTAAGATTCTTGAACATCACATAATATTGGCATAAAAAGGTTCAAATAGATATAAAGGTTTACTCCAAGTTATACAACACAATTGATATCAAAAGTAGATAATAGCATAAGGTATATAATATAGAATAGACATGTGTTTTGGGGGACTGGATGAGTTAACGTATAGAATGATAAGCATAACATTTTTTATTGTTTTGATATAGATATATTAGTCAGATTGAAATAGACAGGGATAAAAAAAGTAGGAACTTTCATAGCAAATAATTTCTCACGACTATGACCTGGGTGATGAAACTGTTCGATGTCTCAGAGTCTACTACAGTCTTCGTCATCAGGATTTTAAGGTATTACTTAATCTGATCGCATATTAGAAACATCACAATATTTGCAATTCAATGAAATGGGTTATTTTTCTACCTGGTATTTTCAAACACAAAACAAAAAAGCCACTTGGTGATGTTCAATGACATGTGAGTGTCGCAGCATTTCCTCCTGAAATCTTATTTTTAGTCATTCCTCTTCAAACATAGCATATAGAACTATGCATTTCTACTATTTTCATCGAAATGAGCTAGGTAAGTTATATGACCCTGTGACACGTCATAATCATTTTGGTCTTGCAGTTTTTATTATCATCTTGCTACTTTTATTTTCCCACTTGCGACTTGTCATTTAATAATTGCAACAACTCCCGAGCTGATTCGAATATATTCTGCACAAGCCAGTCACGTATGCCACCTATTGTGACTGCCAGATTGCATGTAATTTATTTACCAGTGTAGATTTTCATTTGGGAATTTTTTCTGCTTTTTATGATCGTGGGCTTGTTGATTCAAGTGCATATATTGACAACTATTTCACTTTCGTTACCTCAGCAACTATTGTAATGTATTGCTACTGTTAGTTTTTTTCTATTATTGTTGTTTTCTCTGTACAATAGTATGCATTGTTCCTTTCACTCAAGAAAGCGAGATTTATGTTTGTATATTGTGGAAAATAGGAATAAATTTGAACTTGAACTTGAAGTTCTTACTGGTAGAGTTTTTAAACTCCTTTTGTACACCAAATGGTTTGATTGTGTATATAATCTTGCATCATTTTGTTCGCTGTTTTGATATATCCTTTTCTATCAGATTGTTTTGTCATATCGTACATTGATCTGGTTACTACTGATTTTAACTAGACGTTTTGCTCCTTTCAACTCTGATTGCTTGTTTGTAGTGTTTTTTATGCTTATATCTATGTAACATGATTTTATATTCATATAGTTGAATTGTACAGGACCTTGATGTAAAACAGCACTCATCTGCTGATCTTGTTATCCTGTCAAAATATGTTGAAATAAATAGATAAATAAATAGATAGATAGATAAATAAATAAATAAATAAATAGATACATAAATAAATAAATAAATAAATAATTCTGTTTAGACATGGAATAAAGACATGATTAGGTAATATAATCCTTCAGCTGATACGTATGGCAGGAAAATACAAACATATGGGTGTACAGCTACTGTGAGTTTGTTGTAGAGACACTTGTGAGTTTGGAATATTTTTTTTTCACTCAGCGGTAGATGTGTTTATTCAAATCGGAAAGCACGCCTTTTGAACTTCCTTGATAAAATCAGCAATTACCGATATTGTATTTACATAACGATAATCATTCATCGCCTATCGGCGAGGCGTAGACAATTCTACACCTACTCAATCACGGCTAATATCGGAATGATAATCCCAGGCAATTCAAATTGTGCCATTGTTACCTCTCACCTGGGCATTTTGCTATGAGAGTTTCTGCTTTAATTAGAATGAAATGAACTGTAATGTTGTGTTTGTGATTGCCAAACAGTTAGTAAGATGGTAAATCAAGATGCCTAGCTGTACTGTGCAACTGCTGGCATAATTCTTTATGTAGGCGGAGTTTAAAGTGAGTAGCTGTAGCATGCTAATTTTCTCATTCTAAATTATCAATATAATGAATAAAAAGTATGACCTGAAATGTTTGGCAGGTGACAAGAACTCTGTATATTGTCTCCTGAAAGAACCAAAGCAAAGCGACATTAAAAAAAAATTCTAACTATATTCCATTAACCAGTCTCGATCGGTAAATGGTTAAATTCATCGGACCTCTTCTTGCGGTCACATTTTATGTATTTTGTTTTCTCTTTGTGACCATACAATTAATATTCCGATTAATATTCAGGATAGGGGGCCTATCTGTGATATTTTTACATCGTTGATTGATGAGTGTATTACGCATAAAACGAAAGATAAGCTAAAACGAAATCGATATGCATGTAGATACATAGTTCAGTTAATTCATGACAGTAGGTGTTATGAATGAAAGCACCATTCCCGAAGTAAAGTGCGTGTCAAAAAAAGTTCACATTGCTAAAGGGTTGAAAACATTACAAAATGTGTTCGAAAAACAAAAACAGCAAATTACGGAAGGAAAAACAAGTTACCACACATACACAGCAACGCCTGACAAGCGGGAGAAACGGCACAGCCAAAAAAGGTGCAAAAAATGCAGAAATACGGGGAAAAATCGGCCGGAATAGCGCAAGAAAGGAATTAAGGGCGGGCAGCGGAGGCAGCGTGGGGTGAGGAGGTACCAGCCGGCGCCTTGTAACCATGTAACCCGACGAATCCCCGAGGATTTGGTCCCTGCGACGGCCCGTCCACCACTTAACACCCGAATTTGCATGCCACGGGACTGAGGCCATTGATCAAAACCCTCTTCCTTATCAATCACGAGCCAACAACTTGCTTCACACCTCTTCTGCTGTGTTCACTTTTTCCCCCTTCTCTTCTTCCTCTTTGGTTAACACTTGCTTCATCCGATGTTTTCTGGGCTCCGAACGGAACAGATTTCTTGTTTCTGCGTCGAATTGGCACCGCGCGCAGCGAAACGCAACACGGGATGATAACGCCAAAGATCAGATGGTGAGAAAGAGGGTAGAAATCTCGGATGGAATTTCAGCTCTTTAACGAGTTCGGGAAATTGCTGTTTCTCTTGTCGAAGGAAGGATTCTACGTTCGAGTACCCCCTGCCCTTCATACAGCGTGTTTTTAGATAACACAGACCTCTTGCCTTCTGCACGAACGTGACACCAAAATATCATCAACACAATCTTACGACTTGGACGCACTTGTAAAAAGAGAGCGAAGAAAAATCCAGCATTTATTTGGACGTAACGTTTTCCTCCTTCGCGTATGATTAATGTTTTGATATCTAATGGATCTTGAGATTGCTCTGCTCCGAACCGTTCTAAAAAGCTACAAGCAGACACAGAGAAGACGATTTACGCCAAGGAAAAATGCCTTATTTTGACACTCTTCTTTCACCGTCAAATTTAGATATTTCGCCACAGTATCTGTTGAACCCACTTAGTCGTCTAGAAAGATATTGATAATTGGAGAATGAGGTGAAAACGAAATGTCCAGGTAGCAATTTGCGGCAACAATTTAATCTTGTCCCCCAAATTGTTAAAATGCAAAAAACAAGTTCAAAGAAGCAAATTACCTCACAGATTGTGTTTCGGATTATTGTATGGGATGAACAATTTTCTTCCTCCGCAAATTTTCTCTGATTTCGTTACATTGATAACGCGATCTTCAGGGGAATTAAATAAGTTTTGAATTAGAAACTGAAATGACCTCTCGTATGACACCAAATTTTGCTATGCTTTTGTACAGGATCTGCAACAATGAAGTAAGAAAAAAAAATCAATTAACGGTTGCTGCAACTACAACAAAGTCTGAAATAAACCTTGCGGTAGTGGCACACAACGTTATACAACAGCTGCGTTAATGACGTCATGAGCAATAGTAAGGGGAAAAAAAACAGTTACAACAACAACAACTATGACAAGCGACACGAACTTTTTCTGACCCTGAAGAAAACGGTGCAATTTCCTCCCTGAAATCATTTTTGAGACTGCTCCTGCGCTAGTTTCAAAGATTGTGCCAAAATAAGACTCAGTCTGGGGAGGGGGATATGTCCTTCCTTTTACATTTGCTATATCATGGGGAATGCTAATTTTGTCTCTTCAGAATTTTGAATCCATCTCTCAGTAATCTATCGTGCATACTCTCTAATGATTTTGTCATGGTCTAAGTATTTACATACCGGCAGACATAGACACAGGAAGACTGACACACAGACAAATAGACTGACATACAGACAAACAGACGACTTGATAGACAGATGTATACGTAGCCAATATAACTTATAGGATAGCGACAAGCAAGATCCTTAAACCGACTGTGCTTTTCAAATCTTTCCACTTAATCTTTTCAAGGAGCCATACGCTCTACAGGCCATGGTAATTTCTCAAAACCATTTGGTCTGACCTATTCTTCCTTAAACAGTGCAGTCAGTCAAATTTGGCTTCAAGACCTAAAGCCAGGGCGCTTGCTTGATATGCCACCTGAGGTTATGATGATGATGATGATGATGACGAGGACGATGATAACATGGTCCCATCTACCGAGCCCTAGCTTCTTAAATCTTATCCAGTCGTGTGGTTTGTTTTTACACTTATCTTGTGGACAAAACACGTTGTATGACCTCAAATGTTTAGGCAGGCAAAATTCGATCTTTGGCTCCCCTGTGCAAGAGATCCGTCTTGAGTTGTTCTCTGCAATACATACCATTTCCGATTAGTGAATACTTGCAAAGGGAAAAATTTCACCCTGATACTATGTTTGTTTGTGCGCATACAGAAAAGTCCGAGAAGTACTTTAGTGAAAATTTGGAAAAATATCTGACACATAAAATAGTTACAAATTATTGTTCAAGTTTAGAGAGCAAGACAATTTGGCAACTCTGTGTGATATAGACATTAAGCAGCTCCCCTTTCTACACATTTTCCCTAATTTTTGCATATCTCGGTATTTTGGCACAGACAGAACATATCCGCAGAGGAGGAAATGCACAAATGTAATATTTCAATTTGTACAAATAGCATGTCTGAAGAAATTTTTTCTCGGAAGAAATATGAACATTGATAAAGTTTTGTGCACAGGCAAAATGGAGACCTGCTCAACACCTAGATCACACAGATTTTCTGATTTGTCTTGCTCTTTATACTTTTACAATTCTTAAGTTTATTTCCGTGTCCGATGCTTGCACTGATCTATGAGTAAGTTTTCACTGTTCTATTTATATACACTCTTTGTTTTCGTATCAAGCAACATGATATCAGAATGAAATTTCCATTTAAGAGCAAGCATATGAATTCAGAGGACTCAATTTGATCAGAGATTTGGTTGTACTCGTGAAAGAAGTTGTCCAATTATGTTTATATAAATGGGTGTGAGCATTCTTACTGGTGACAATTCAAGACAATGCTCCTTTGGTGACCCTTCCCCAAAAGTCATTCTTGAGGTCAGCTTAACATTTTTTTTTTGCAAACAATATTCTTGTCGTTAAAAGCACGTTCATATGATCTTTGCAGTACGGTCAAGATTTCAAGATGCACAGACATTGTTTCTGAGTCAATATTACAGGCTGGCAATGTAATCATAGTCACTCAATAATCATGCTATACATCTTGACGATATCTTTTCATTTGGATTTTTTCTTTTCAATTTCCGACAGAATCCTCCATGAATGAAAATGGTAACTAGTATTGTCTGCGTACCGAAGACATATCTGTTCTCCTACCAATAGATGTTCCTTACTTTCATGACGATCCCTGTAATGCCACTTTGCTCTCCCATTTCATAAAATAAAATGTCACATTCAAACGTTAAAACATGTGTGCTCCCTTGGAGGATCCCCAATAATGAATATACTTTGCAATAATTAACTTTCTTATCCTTGCATACATGAAATTGGCATTGCAGCATATATGGAAGACGACGGTTTTGCACGTGTGGTGGTATGAAATTTATTCATAACGACCTCAAGAAATAAAAGCGCACATCGTGTTAAGAAATCATCCGTCACGGACTGTGTCTCGCCTTCTGAAGAGTCTCTCGTCTTTGATTCGTAAAGATGGCGGATTTACAACCATCGCCACATATTTTATCCGAGTGTGATCTAACCCCAATACAGTCAGGGGCTAATACCTCGTCTGAAAAATGCACACTTCTTATTTTGTTCCGGGGGTATAATCTGGCATCGCGTGGATCCAAACAAGGAAAGAGAAAGAAAATAAAAGGAGAAAAGAAGAATATTCGATCAGGTATAGCATGTAAGGCGGGGAAATCAGCAAAGATTCTTCAGTTAATGCCGTTATAATGAAGTCGATCTATCAAGGGTTTTACAGATAACATCAATCATTGTTAACACTCCGGGATGAGTTATTCACGGATTCACGCTTTTCGGCCGAGACGAGAAACGGCCCGTCTCTCCCGGCCTTAGTCCTCCACTACCGGGCTCATCTGGCGTAACTTGCCTGTACAAATCGTATGCGTCGTTGCTCTAGATTGTGTCTTTTTCGGAGTAGGAATGACATCTACGCTAGCGAGAGGAAAGGGGGTGGGGTAGGAGTTATCAAATAAACATAAATGTAGTCTATAATGGCTTTTTCAAAGTATTCATTTCCTACCAGGAAGCGTAATGTCTCAAGTCACCACATTTAGTTGCACGGAGTGAAGGATATACGATTATGGGCCATCGATTAAAATGCCGCAAACAACAGATTTGTAAGCTAACCTTGAGAACAAAGAGAGACAATATCAGCTTCCACGCATTGATAGTCCTTACACAGAAAATTCCTCCTGCAAGCGAGCTGAGAAGTGTTTACATTCATTAACATAGATTAGCGTTTGAAAAAAAAAAATTGTCTGTAAACATAAACAAAATTGCAACTGATAGACAAATTGCCCTACAACGACGTTAATAAGTACTGAATTGATTAGTGTTTAAATTGCACTATAACAATTTACAACCCATAATCTATGAATCCCCCACTGCGAATGTGCTGGAGCACATACTCATTCTACTTCGTTTTATGCATGTACAGACGTTTGATGTTTGATTTTGTTAAAATGATAAATGGTCGTATTCAATTTGTACCAGAAAATATATGAAAGCCTTTGTATGGCTTGACCTTTGGAACCATTTTAGTAACAGAGAAAGTTTGACTGCCAGAGTGAGGCACAAAAGGTTCATGCATGTTAACTAGTTTTATAACAACAATTTGATTATAACATCTAAATACACTGGTCCATTGCCCATTGTACCCTTCCACCATAAAAATTCCCTTTCTCCCCCCTCATAAGCCTTTCAATCGTCTGTTTTAAGTTTTGATCTATGAATCTTTAGATATTGCGATGATACAGTTATAGACTTGTACATACATTGTCATTAACAATGATGATGACATCTTTAGAGAACGCGCGTTTGAAGGTCCGGTAGGAATAAATTATGATACCTATCTCTATACAAAAATGTTTAAACATCTCATTTTTTGAATGTAGTTATTTGTGTCCAAGAATTTTGTTTAAAAGAAACATTCAAACTATGCCCTATTTGTAAATAGACTTAACTCCACAAACAACCTTTATCACTAGATCTTAAAAGAAAGCTTCCTTTCAAACATCTATTTTAAGCTTAAAGAATCTTCAGTTACCTGACACGATATGTGTGAAAAAAAAACAACAACCAATGTTTTTCAGCTTTGCAATTGAGTTGTTTGGACTGTGGTCCCTTTAGTGTACCAACAATTTTCTTGTAGTTTATCATACATTGGTGTCATAAATGGCACTTTACTTATTAAAAACATGAAATTACTTAGAAATATATCAATGTTACATCATTTTATTCATTCATTCATTCAGGTTTTCTTTAAAAAATACAGAGTATAGGCAGATTCAGTTTGCTAACTGCTTTACAATGGCGTCATGTATGTTCACAAACTAAAATGACAAATACGTTTGTAGTGATATGATTCACACCATACAGAACAGTGATCGCATTAACAAAAGAAATAAACTTAACTACATTTTTGTTACATGCTGTACAATACCGTATACATCAAAGGTAGGGCTTAAGCAATTTGGAAAAGGGGAGAGTAACCATAAGAATGTCTAGTAAGTGTGACAACGAAAAACATAATTTTGGATTCACGGGAGAAAAATTAAAGCACGCGGATAAATCTTAAACAATCTGTTTTGAATATATTCAGAGATAAAGTCAGTTGTACTGCAATGGGGAGTTTGTTGAAAAGAGAGCTATCGGTGTATGAAGAGGAACATTTCTGATATTCGGTTATCGGGGTAGGTATTTATAGCGTACTATTCTGAGAGTATTGTGTTTTGTAGTAATTGGTGGAATAAAAAGTAATCAAAGGTGTTAAATAAGTAGGTACCAGATTATGAAGGATTTTGAAGTTGAGGGTGTAATATTGTAGCTTGATTCTGTCTTCAGTAGAGAGCCAGTTTAATGTGGTAAGCGGAGAGCACTGAAGGTGTATAGCAATCAGCATCAATCACTAATCGCGCATACTTATTCTGCATCCTTTGTAAGTTTTGCACATTGTTTTAGAGCAACATTAAAGGCATAATTTGAAGAGTTTGTTCGCAAAAACCGATAAGCCCATTTTTGAAGATTTTGAAGTACGGTCTCTGTCATAAAGTCCAAAATTATACCTTTTGAATGATATATTGGTCACTACATACAAAGGTACATTTTTGAAGTTATGGTCAAAATAAGCAAACAGTTTCTTATTATTCTCTTTATTTTTCTTGACATTTCATCGCAAATATCTCCATTTAGCAAATATGGACTTATCGGTTTTTGCGAACAAACTCTTCATTTACCATTGCAGATGAAACAAAAACTCAGCTTTAGTGCTTCAAAATAGTTCTAAAATGTGAGTTAGGGATAGAAACAACCAATGTAAAAATTTGAATCAGTATAATTGATTTTAAGTATTGTTAAATATACAAAATGTGAACAATAGTTATGATAAAAATGTTTCTATACTAAACCGTCTACAGTTATGGTTTATTGAGCAAAATAGTGATATCTCCCTATGTTTTAGACTTTATTGCAAAATTTTTACTTGGTATATAATGTTTTGTGTTACAACTGACCTACACATTTGCATCAAATGTGATAACTCGAACATTTTAAAGTCACTTCTCTCAATGGTAAACAATGCCTTTAAAAGTCTGCACATAATATGAAATGAGAGAAACAGCACATTTTACACTGTGCCTTGCATACAGAGATTCACAATAAAAAAAAACCCAAACAAATCCCACCACAAACAAGTATAACCTGTCACATAGTTCACGATAACTGCTTTCATGGCAAGCATTCAGTAGTTGTTAAAAGTGTGAAAAATGCTATTTCACCAGCCTTCAGTACTTGATTCAATAACGTCTGAATATTTGTCACTTTATTCATTTTCATTTACATTTGTTTGATCTTTTAATTCAAGTATCTAAGTACTTTTAATCTAATCCCATACATTCATAATGACACGGAGATATAAAAGAATTAACAAAAAACGACAAACACGCACACACACAGACACACACCAGCTGACAAAGGAATTTTACGCTCTCACTTAATCTTGCCACAACGTTAAACAGATACAGAATTACAGCATGTAATTCCACTTTCAACAAGTGGAATATTTTGTTCACACCTGTGTCGTCACAATTAGCCACACAACAGCGTACTACCCACCTTTGATTCACCTAAGGTGAAATGCTAGACACCAACCGTGTATTCCTCGTATTTCAATCGGGCTCCCTTGAGCAGCTCGGCCGAGTTCAAGTTTAACCTTTGTTACAAGGCAACGAGAAGTCGCACCGTCTGTTCTGCAGAAACGCGGTGTGATAAAACCGCCAGTGGAATGTTGCTGCTTGTTCTTCCATACGTTTGGCTCTTAAGGCCTGTTCATTAGCTGCCGGTTGTTAAAAACTTGGTAAATAAACATGGCGTCGCAGACCATCGAAACCCTCAATCATCAGTTCTACAGCAAATTCTCTGTTGTTATTGTTGTTTTCTTTTTCAAGTCTTCCATTCCCAGTGGACATAACCACAAGCATTCAACCCAAGTAGTGAGGTAATTAATGACTGCGATGAAACATTTGAAGATATCGCTTTCTACTTTGATCCATCATTATTCTATCATTCTAGTCGCATACAAATATGTACAATCTACATTAGCACAACAGCGTGGCATACAAATTCAGAAAAAACCCTAATTTGAGTAATTATGCAAATATATGTTTGCATATCTTTGTATATATACGTATTGTCATAAGTATATTAATATCATAAAAAAACCTATCAATTTCATATACAGCTGTATACATATTCAGATATATTCAGTTTATCAAGTTGAAATATTCATATTAAAATAAACGGTTATTTTTCTCGTTACTGAAGAAGATCCACAATGACTGATGTGTGATATTTAGTTTAATCTTGATTGAATTCATATAATACTACGCAATGCTGCAGCGAATTTCTGTTTATTTAAAAGCAAGGAATGTACCATAAACTTGTTTTGACTTTTCTCTCTCGCTCTAGATGTTTACAAATCATCATGTACGATTCTTTTGTGGTAGTCTTGGAATATTTGAATTTTAGAATCGACCCATTCGGCTCCACCAGGTGAATCAACAAAGCAGAGATCAAACGGAAGCCGAGCCTAATAAGGCCCTAAATTACCATTGTTATAATTTGATGAATTGCTCTGAATAAAGACTGCTGATGTCGAGACGTATGATGGCAGAAAAAAAACATGTGAAGGTTACGAAAACAAGTGTGTTTGATGAAACACTTCACCTTTTGCCGAGGCCATGGGCTAGTTCAAGGACAAATTTGTGTTTGGAGGTCGTGAGGAAATATTGATCTTTCTGGTTTAGGCTACAGCGCTGGATGACGTCAAACTCTGTGAATATGCCGAGTTTGAGAGAAAACTGTTCATGGAGTACATTATTTACTTCTTGTATCATAGATATAGATTCAAACATTTTGTAGTTTTGTCTATTCCAAGTGTGTGTGTAAGGGTGTGTGTGTGTGTGTGTGTGTGTGTGTGTGTGTGTGTGTGTGTGTGTGTGTGTGTGTGTGTGTGTGTGTGTGTGTGTGTGTTAATAGTGTTTGGAAGACTCATTCGCCAATTACAGTTTCTCACGTCATCTATTAATACCAGTTCACTCGTTTCGGTAACTATCACAGCTACGGTGTTCCAGGATATGATATCATGAATGGTTGTGTTGCAGTGATTTTGATTATCAAAGAACCCTTAAGTATGGACAAAACTTAAAATCCATTCACCTGTAAGAGTATACTGTAAGAATCAGCACATATACATGCATACATTGCACATAGGCTACATACCACATACATACATACATACATACATACATACATACATACATACATTTATGCATATATACATACATCACGGAGCTGAGTAGATCCATTCATATACATACATAAATACATATATACATATTACATGTATTATGCATACATACACACTTGCAAAAAAAGGATAATTATTCTCGGAATCTTGGTAAATCATAATTATGTAGAGTGAAAGATACCTGGATTACATCTTCGTTTTCTTTTCTTTTTTCTTGTTTGAAGCTTAGTCGAAAATCCCTTGACTGGATATAATTTCTCTGTGAATCTAGTTTTGTCTCGATATTGTGTCAGCGTTTATCTATTCATTCATTCACTTGTCTTTAATATGTAAACACAAAATGAGATGCAAAACGTAACATTGAATATTTCATCAATTTCATAGTGTTTGATATATGAATTATATCAATTCAACAAGGATATGAAAGACCTGTTGAAGAACAAAATACACATGCTATCATCATGTATTCAATTCAATTCATTTATTTTCATACTTCTCCTTTATGAATATTACAATAGAAATAATAATGCAAGTTATTTTACCTTGTAAACAATGTGCAAAACACAAACAATATACATGGTGATAACACAGAAATTGTAATGATAACTGGTCGAAATCGAAATGGGGTTGAACAAAGAGAAGTATGACGAGACCCACATGAATGCTAACTTGTTTAGCTGTAAGCCCCAAGTAATCAGTGTTTGTGAAAAAGAAACGGAGAACGGATAGAAGATAAGACCAGGCGATTTAGTGGTACCAAATAAGAAAAGCAGGGTATGCCTATGTGATAAAAAAGAAAGAAAAAAAAAAAAAACCTATGCTAAAATGTGAACCATTACTGTGACCGAGCTATCTTTGGTTTCCGAAGTAGAACATGATTTGCATGTAAAGCCTACTTTGGTGTATACACTATAAACTGTTGTTGCATTAAAACTATCACAAGCTTATGATCAAAGTGTAAATGTAAGTGGAAGAAGTGAAAAAGAAATACACAAGACCGCCTGCAAAGGCAACCTTCGAGTGGGACTTAAATTGGCAAATACATCACCAGGAACTACACGTTCATCGACTCAATTTCTTTATCTAGCTAATTCGTATATGAATGAGTACGTATGTGTGTGTGTTTGTACATTGTACGTATGTTTCTTTTCCCATCTACCGATTGCTTTTAATCACATAGTCTTTTACAAACTTTCATATGACCGCTTATCTTGGATATCTTGGATTCTCCCGATCCTATAAACAATCTACTTGTAGTAGTGTATGCACGTCATACTGTAGATACGTTGACTTGACGAATTAAACAAAATTGTCCTTGAACTCAGACTTCTGACTACATACGACTGATTTATGTCGAAGGCAGAATCATATACATATTGTATATGAGCGTGGATAATTATGTATGCCCCGAGTTCGTCTATTTTTTATTTTATTTTAGCAGACATCTGAAGAACTTCCATCATGAAAAATGCTTGAACGGAAAGTAAAGTAAAAACAAACTCAGTGTAAAGCTTCCTACTCAAGCGAGAGAAGAGGAGGGTAGTGGAAGATCATGACAGTAATGAAAAGATGAAGTTATTCATAAAGGAAATATGTTAGAAAACAGACAGAGTATGAGAGAGTATATAGAAGAGACAGAGAGAAGACAGAGGGATTTACAAATCATAGAAAAAATAAAAAAAGAGGAATGGACTAAGTCAAGTATGAGAGTAAGGAGGTAAGGCCGGATGGGTGAAATGAGACGGACGAGAGAGAATAATAATGAGATTATGTAGAGGTGCAGCTGAAGGGAGAAAAAGAAATGGTAGTGGGGATATTGTAGAAATCTAGATAAATAGATTATAGAAACATAAAAAGATAGAAAGATAAAAAAGTTAGACAAATAAATTGTATATATATAAAAAAGATAGATGAAATAATAGATTACAGATACATACAAAGACAGACCGAAAGATAAATACACAGAATAACAGAGAGATGGATAGACGTTAGAAGTAAAGACAAAGATTGGTAGGGAGTACACATAAATGAGCATAGTACTGATCAAAAACAGAATATAGACTTGAAATATATATACAGACAAACATAGACATAAAACCGACAGGTAATGAAATGAAGAAATGGATAGAGGATTTAGGAGGGGGTACGAAGGAACGGATATATGGAGGGATAGAGAAAGAGACAGTAATTAGTAGGGAGTGAATATGTGTTAGTAAAACGCAGACTGAGAGAAAGATCGACAGGGAGTGAGTATGGAAGAATATGAGTTAGATGGAAAGAAAGAGATAGAAAGATAAGGAGACATATGGAAGAATAGACGGGCAGAAAGAGAGAAAGAGATAGAGTACAGGAAGATAGAGAGAGGGGGAGGCAGACATTGGAGAGGTGGAGGAAGAGGAGAGCCAACCCGACAGAGAATGGGAGGCGAGTGAGAATGGGACTCGTGCACTTTTCAATGCCCCTTATCTTAGCACAATGAATCACCAAATGAAGCGTCATTACAGATGACACAGCGACTATCATTGCCAATGAATATTCATCATGATGTTAATGGATCGCTCGCAATTGCACCTAGTCCTCTATTTAGCTGCTGGGATTGAACCAAGAGTGCAAGAAATTTACCAAACATTGCAATGCACTAAATGCAGATATTTCCTTCCAGAAGTGGGAATGATGAAAAATAAAGAGCTTCCGTCAGATATGGCCAAATTATTTCTTTGGAGACATGCAGATTTCCTCGCCCTCGGCTGGACAGGAACAAAAGAGGACGTCCTTGGCATATTAATATCAGAATAATGATAAAATCACCCTCCTGAATTTGTTTGCGCAACTGTTGCTAGGTGTGCGATACATGTTTAGATGTAGACACTTTAGCAAGAAGTGCGTTGGCATGGTCAGACAAAAAAAGGAGAGAGAAAATAGTCATGCGGGATACAAAAGGGAAAACAAGACAAAACAAAAACATGCAGACAACTATGACTTGAAGTGCTTCGTTCACCTGATGATTGTATCGTTTAATTTTGATCAGGCCGTCGCGTTAAGATAATAACGGGAATGGCGTATTCATTCAGCCCTATTCCAGGACAAATCGGGCCCGAATGAGTGTTTGGATTGCCTGAAAAAGGGTCGCAATTCACGAAGATGACATGCGATTTTCTCCCGCTCAATCAGCGAGTAAGCGGTCACTGCGCCTTTGAAAGCTAGCCGCTGCCTCCTCGCACTCATCTACCGTAGCTAGGCGACCGTCCCAACTTCCAAGCACGTTTGCGCCCGTGCAAGGGTCGAGAAGGATATTCAGCAATGAGTGTGCGTGTGTATATTCCATCATTTTTTTTTTCCTGACATGCATTATATTCATCATCTTCCTAATGCCGCCACTTTCATGTGCTGCATAGGTATTTTGATACAAGGAACATCTGAAAGACCATCAATGTCAGGTAAGCCTTTAAAGCTCTTGGTTTTTGACCTTGCGATTTTACCTCTTTATTCAGTCACAGATGAAAATCCACCAAACAATTCAGTAGGACTAGGAAATCGATAAGATAAATCTAGCAGTGCATCGCCTTTACTCTCATTTCTCTTTCCGTCTTCACATTGATCAATACAGCCATCAATCCAACCAAACAAGACTGGATAAAAAACAAAACAAACCAAAAAACCCTGCGCAGGAAATGCCATCATTTTGTCGACCATTTCACATCTTATTATCAAACGATTGCAATCAGTCAGTGCAGTTAGATTTATCAGTTTTATTGACCTGGTGTAGCCTTCAAACAAATTTGTTTGTCAAATTTTTCTACAAAATGCATAAATAGCACGTTACCGGGGAATATACGCGTGACCCGACCTCAAGTTCGTCTCCGCGTAACCTTTCTCATATTCAATTGGCAACACTCCGTTTCTTCATCCGTTAATTTCCCGCAGACCTTACCCCGGTCGCGATCTCGTCGATCACCGATTGTTCGGCTGATCGATCACCGAACTGCAAGAATCAATTTGCAATTTCTTCCACCGCCTGGTCAGTTGTTTTATGTTGTTGAAGCCGCACACTGCGTGCACTGCTTTCTCCCAAGCTTGCCAAGGAAAAAAAAAAAAGGAGGGGGGGGGGGTGGGGTGAGAAAACTGACTTGGAACAATGCTGTGATGTTCAATGGACATTCGAAGCCCAAAAACCAAAACAAAACTAAAAATTGAACCATATCTCTTCGTGAAGCCTCAACTTTTGTTTTGATATTGGTACTTAAAATTCGGATTTTATTCTTCTATTTTGATGCCATGACAGCACTCAGCTTATAAAAGCCTTAGAAAACAAGATAAATACCAGGAAAGCTTGAAGCCTCCACTACTGTTTTGATAACATTCTTACTTCGTTTTCTGAAATCCAGATTTTATTCTTGCATTCAGATAACACGACAGCATTCAGTTTTTAAAAAGCTTTAGCAAACAAGATAGAAACTAGGAAAGCACCCAGAGAGCGCAGTACTTCGGCAAGAGCTCATTTTCACCTATATTATGATTTCCACCCTATGTTATAGTCCAATATTAATTCATATCATCCGCACTATTATATTCCTTGACAATCAAAAAATATCCGTAGCATTTGGAATCTCATTGGGAATCGCATCACTGTTTAGTAGCTATTCACAAATGATCCTATTTCCCTTTATTAAAGAATCCCCCCAATACATAATGTAATCTTATATAATGACAGTGATCCGGATGAATACCAAATTTCATCGTCTGTTTCTTGTGTTATTATCAACTTCTCCCCCCCCCCAAAAAAAAAAAAATATATATATATATCCAAATCCGTTCATCACTTTTTACGTTATTTTGCAAACGAACAAACCAACGACGACAAAAACATGGCATCGTTGGCGGAGGTATACCGTAATAACGTAAATGCGGTGTACATGGTGTGAGCACTATTCTGCTATGAACTACATTCTTGTTCATTTCATATTTAAGTGTTTGTTTATTATCGACATTCCTTAATCTTGCCAATTTTTTCCAGAAGTTTCCCTAGATCAAGCAATTATATTTTGCACAAATTCAGTCAAATGCACTATTTCGTTTCTTTGTTTCGGTGGTGTGACTGTTTAAACTTTTTTTTTTTCTGTGTATATCTTAATCGTAAAATGGTTACTTGTCATAATATACATGGAATATTCCTTGCAATGATGAAATAGTTTAAATGACCATTTCTATATTGATATCAAATCTCAGAAAGACAAAAACAGATCACCACCACCAACAAAAGTAACGTCTCCTATAAGAAGCTCAGTTCAACCGCTAGATGTTTGCTGTCTTAGTACTAGCAGTCACAACCCAATCGTAAACTCCGTATGGCCATTGTGTGTGTAAAAAGAAAACAGGATAGAAAGCAACAGGACAACTGAGAGAGGCGCATTGATATTTTAAGGAAACTGCCAAACATTCTTTATGTGTGTTATCGGTGCTTTGCCTTCTTTAGATATCATCGTGGAGAATTTTTAAGGTAAATGATTTCTGAATAGTTATTATTCAACCCTTAATTTCCAGACTCAAGTAAAGCAAGGTCCGATGTTACATGAAATAATGAGCGTATTCTCATCATGAATGTTATTCGTCCTCGTATTACGTACACCATAGAATTAACGTGCAACATCCATTATCATGATGCTGAAAGTAAAGACGTAATTATTACATTTTGTGAGTAGAAATGGAATGTAGTAAGTCTTCTATGTAAAGTTTTATGTACTACATGTATACTTGTTTGCATATGTGCAATACTGGCAATGATGTGTATGTGGTGACACGACATTTGCTCCTGCGACAATTGCTCCAGTCTTATTTTCTACAAGGACTTAGGGTTGTCATAGGGTTTCAGGAGGATTAGGATTAGGGTTAGGTTATAGGTTCATGTTTGTCGGTATAGAATCTACGCTTGGCTTAGCGTTCAGATATTTCATGGGAGCAATTGCCGCAGGAGCAAATATCATGGAATTGTGTATGATTGTGTATGCGTACCTCCGTAGTGTGTATCATTATGTTGGTATTATGCGCCTGTGTGATTATTCATGTGCATGATTATTATGACAGGGAGAATGTATGTACGATGTCAGATTGCATGCTTTTATACCCGGAAATATGTAACTATAGGTATGAGTGTGTGCATGTTCGTGTATCTAAAATTATTATGGATTGTATACTGCAACTTATTCTTGTTTCTTAAAATGAGAAAGCTGTAAAGAATCTATGCAACAGACGTCATGTGAACAAGTTTGTGCGCGAGATCTACTCCAGTATTAGTCTTCACCCCTTTATGACCTTACGAGAGTTTTCTCTTTCCATCATATTTTGGAAAAACACAAACACGGCAGCGTGTATATAGATATGGTGTATATACACATGTGGCTACAATTTACCTGGGTAGCCTGTGATAAATAGAATCAAATTTGGCACAAAATATGAAAAGATTTTCTTCAAGTTCATTAAGGCCTTGAATTCCATCACCGGGCTGTAAAGCTACTGGTAACGATACTAATAATAACTATAATCAGGATGATAGTGATGACAATGATGTTGACGAGTATGACAACGATGATGATGATGATGATGATGATGATGATGATGATGATGATGATGATGATAATGATGATAACCATAATGATTAGGATGGTAATGATAATGATGATAATGATGTTAACGGGTATGACAATGATGATTAATCGATGATAGGTTTATTACAACGACAATGATAATTACAGTAGAATGAAAGCGGTGAAGATAATGACAAAAACAAACAAAATATCCTGCCAGGAATGAGTCCACGTCGCATACCTCAATCAGCTACTACAATGAAATGACGATAAAAAGTCCGAGTTTATCTGATATGATACCTCCACTTGACAAGACGAACATGTCATGCCCATCACGAACTAGGGACACCCCGGACGACGAGAGGTCTCCGATTATGATAGCTGCTCAGCTTGAAAACGTCAAATTGACATCCTCGAGCCCCTATAGGATGAAGGGGGAAAAAAACCCAGAATGGTAACACAGGAGAAATCCTGCGATTGGAAACATACAATGCGGATCTAGCGGAGAATATCCGAGAAAGATGAGAGTCAAAGAATTACCACTGTTGACTCAACAAAGACAATAGCTCGGTCGGAATGCTCGCACTTGAAAGAAAGCTCTTATAGTATGAATTTGAGGTAGAACGATAAAGAGGGTGAGGCAAGGGAAAACTGAAATGAGAATAAAGTGAAAACTTAGATAAAGGGGAAAAACTGGAAGGAAGGAAGGAGGAGAGAAAAAAAAGGCGGCGGAAATATTGAGATTTAGATAAGTAGGTGGTCTTTAGTGTGCGATTTGGCGAGGCGAAGATGCAGCCGAGAGCCGGTTGGATGGGGGTAGGGATTCTGAGCGGACCGCACGTCGCAACCGTAGAGTGGGCCCTGGCGCCGGCTTCGTGTACCGTGCAGTTCATTTGAGCTTCCGGTGGTCGACCGGCGGGGGAAAGGAGCAGGCGTGAGTTAAAGGCACGGTTAGCTCGGAATCCGTGATTGCGTACTATGATTGTCATTGCATTTTAGTATGAGAATGTATATAGATACAGTGTGAAAACACGTGATTAAATAACATTAGTTCCTCTTTGTATGTGTATATCCATGCATATTATGTATGTGTGTATATGTGTGTGTGTATGTGTGTAAATGTATGTATGCATAATCATATTCCTATGCATTCCCATACATATAGATATTTTCTCATAAGCATGATTACAGCTAATACTATTCACTTACCTAGTTATCAAAGCACACCTCTTTGTTAACCAGCATTTTTTAAAATCTATTTACTGTTTTTTTTTATCTGACTTTAGAAATCAGTAATCAACACCAACAGCAGTCGATACTGGGATGTTGCTTTCTGGAAGATACCCTTTGATTGTCTAAAATCAAACACAGATTGAAGCATATTAATCAGTCTTAAATTAAACTTGATTTTGCAATGCATCAGAAATGCAAAGTCAGTAATACATGGAATAAGAAATGAAATCATGAAATGATGCGTGGATATCTCTTTTTTTAAACAATCCAGTACGCAACAGAAGACAAAGTCATACCAATTTGACGATTTTCCACAAATAAAACTAACTTGACATTTGACATTTCCGTTAATCATTAATCACTGCATTTTTGACCCACTTCTCTCGCTGGTTTGATTAGCACAATCTTTATGCTATGGTTTATAGGACACAAGAGAACAATTTGTCCCCCCCCCCCGCCTGCAGATGTCAAAACGATCTAATAGCGCTCCTTTAAATTTGTGATATTCTGTGAGTGATACAGGGGCTCAAGTGGCGCGCTCTCCCAAGCCTCTTCAGCCGATGTCGTGACGGCCTACGGCGGTCCGAGACCCTTTTCGTGATGTCATCGGCCAAAACCGCGGTCAGCATATTATCGAATAAAAAAAAATCAGCTATTAGCGTTCACAGAGAAGTACTCAGATACGTCACATCATGAGAACCACCATGTAATGGTATACAACTAAAAAAATTGAAAAGTATGTTCATTGTTTTGTACTCTGGAGGTAAGAGAGGTATGCCTATGGACAACCAATCCCTTTTGAATGGTGGATTCCATTGTTTACTTGAAACCGCGCAAGCCATTAAATATACACTTTGCAAAGGCAAGGTTTCGTGTTTTTGCGTCCTAATTTGAACTGTGCATCTGTATTTGAGTTTGCAAAGAGTCAATACTCGTCTGTCCACGATATTTCTTATATCTCACTTTCATTTTCTACATTACCTTTGGTGGAGTTCATTCTTTTCTTGCACAATGAAATGAAATATATTCTTAGCAAAGGCAAGTTATGATGTTAGAATCCTCCATTTTTGCATCCTAATTTGCACTGCACATCTTTATTTGTATTTCTAAAGAGTCAATACTCGTTTGTCATACATGTCGCCTTTATCATGTCTAAACCTCACTTTCGTTTTCTAATTACCTTCGGTGGGGTCTATTGTTTTCTTAAAATTGCACAAGGAAATGAAATGTTCATTTTGCAAAGGCATGCTTTGATGTTAAGTCCAGTCCTATATTCCTGCGTCTTTTGTACTGTGCATCTGTATTTGAGTTTGCAAAGAGTCAATACTCGTTTGTCCAACATAATTGTTTAATCTCACTTTCATTTTCTACAATATACCTTTAGTGGAGTTCAGTGTTTTTATTGAAATCACACAAGGAAACGAATATTAATGTACACTGTGCAAAGGCCAGTTTTGATGTATACTGTGCATCTGTATTTGTGTTTGCAGAGTCAATACTCCTCAGTCTATATCCCCTTATCTCACTTTCATCTTCTACCTTACCTTTACATGATTTTTAGACCACATGTACATGTATGAACATGATTTTGCAGACGATAGAAAGGTTGGAGAAAAAAAAAAAGGATAATGTGAACTTTCAAATGTGTCTTGCTGAAATCAAAGGTATTGTTCAAGAAAATTCTACAGAAATGCGAAAAAAATTTAAACAATTGTCCAAAGATCTTTGTAAACTATAGGGTGCCTGTAACCTCGTTTACCTATTACACTCTGGACCTACGACGTGTTCTATAATTTCATCTTAAGTTCAGAAATATTCTTAAAACTGCGAAGACTTTTATCCAATTGCCATTTCGCCCTGAAGAGATTGTCGGTGTAGTATTTTGAACTTTCACTGGAATATTGACATTCACGGGATAACTGGATGATCATCAGAAAATCAAAAAAATCTTAGAAACCGAAGAATAGGCGATGATGTTTTGATGAGCTCAGCACAATGAAGAGCAAACTACCATACATCGAAATTGACAGTGTAAATTCGACTGGGTGCGATTCGTTTCCGATAACACACAATAAAAGGCTTGTTGACTTGTGTACGCAGAAGCCTGTTGGTCTGTTTATATGTACATATATCCTCAGAAATCACAGTTTAATGAGCTGAAAACGGGCGCAAATTTGAAGTGATTCATTTGAGTCCCATCAGCCGATTAATAAATAACCGAAGGTCAATCGAACTGCTAAGGCGGCTCCCCTTCTCCTGTCAATTCGAGCGGGCAGTCTTCTCTTACAGGTTCCGGTTCTCTCCCTGGAAGGACGCCACACTCCCGCCTCTAAGTGGCCGTCCGATGGCCTCTTTCAAACTGGCCACTTCATAGGGACCTTTCTGTAGCTTTGGCGAACCAAATGCGACGATATAGATAGGAAAATAGACACATATATAGATATAGTTAGAAAGAGAGTCAAAGGTAAGAAGGGAGAGGGAGAGAGAGAAAAGCGAGTTTGATAGAACAAGAAATATGGAGACAGATAGACAAATAGCTAGATAGATAATAATAAAGAGAGGGAGATAGGGAGAGAGAGAGAGAGAGAGAGAGAGAGAGAGAGAGAGAGAGATGGAGCACACGAGTGGGGTGTGAAGGAGAGTGAGTGCTGATTGGAGAGACTAGGGAAAAGTACAAAGAATCTTTGGTATTATGTGAAGCTGGTTACAAAAGGTGGACCAGCCGGTGTATGCGAATAGTAATTCATCTCATCGTATCTGATACTTCATAAGGTGTAGGAGCTTTTGTCTGCACGCCTGGATCTGAAGATAAATACTTGCACTAATTGTTACCATGTTCGATGCAGACTACAATTAACGTCATATCAAATAACAGTGCACTTCTATTATCTATAACGTATTTTATATCGGCGTGTCTTTGTGTACTATGTCTGTATGCCGGTCATCCAATCTCCGCCCTTCACAAACATTTATGAAACATAAAGGCCCGAATTCACAACGGTGGTTTCGCTCGAAACCATGGTTTCAAACCTAAGTATCGTTTCAACTTGCGATTCACAAAGGTGGTTTCGGCAGAAAACACGGTTTCTAGAAACCGTGGTTTCGTTTGAAATCATCTTTGTGAATTCGGGCCAAAATGTTTATATTATGAATTACGTTCATGGCAATATGTTTTTATTATGAATCATAAAATGCTCTTATGAACTATTATGCGTGATGCATACAGCCGATCGATGTTAAAGGAATTTTATTTAGTTATAGATCTATCCACATATTTATATTATAATTATATCTATATATATATATATATATATATATATATATATATATATATATATATATGTATATATATATATATATATGTATATATATAGATATATATATATATATATATATATATATATATCATGTGTTTGTAGAGAGAGAATCAGAGAGAGAAAGAAAGGGAGAGAGAGAGAGAGAGAGAGAGAGATTCATATTTTCATCTATTCTTCTATAGTTAGTAGAATGTACATGACAAACGTTCAAGTTTTAACAGAAGGACTGACGTCCTATAGTCCTATACTACAAGAAAATAGTTCCGGTAGAACATTTATGGCACTGCTTTGGAAGTAGATAGTCTTTTCGTACACATGATGTTTACCAAGTGACATTTTTTTTTTGATTCGCAAGCCTTACAAATGATTACAAGCCTTACAAATGATTACGCATATGAAATGACTCAATTCAAACGTTGAGTTTGACCTACTGTTGGGCTGCATTTAGCAGTTTCCTTGTACTCTATGGTCTGAAAATTGCACGTTACCACTTCTCAACTTGTAATCGTAGAACAGTTATGCACGTCCATGTCGAATATCACTGAAATTTCGTATGAAACAAAAATGAAACCAATAAAATTTGTAAGGATGATCGTTACGTTTCCTGATGATGATAACGCAAATGAAGATTATCAAACTGCTAGCAATTACATAAAGTCAATTCCATATTTACCTTGTGTAATTGAAAGTTCTTCAGATTCAGTAATTCATATACATATATTGAAAGTGACTCTCCAATCAGACCGGTGCGTAATAATGAACAATTTGAATCAGTGCATCGGTATGGTGAAAGGCAATGCTATTAAAAAGCAGCCTCACATGCAACCAAATCAAGACCAGATTTATTAAATGATGAACAAAATATACATACGACGTTTATCATGAATAGAACTGGATTTCATTTGTCCTTTAAGGAAGATAAGCTCTTGGGGGGGGGGGGATAAAACCTACAATCACAACTCATATACGATTTGCATTACGAACACAACTAAGTTTAGTGTTGTGAAATTCGAACAGTAAGAAATTCTAACTAAAGCTCTAGAAAGGAGATGAAAATCCACAATCACTGCTCATGCGACATGCATTACGAACACAACTAAGTAGTGGTGTGAAATTCTAACTAAAGATTCTGTCACTTAGATCAGGTTTGCATTTGAATTGAGGAAATTTACATGTGTCACCCTCCTTGCCGATAACGCAACTGGAAAGGGAGAGGGTCAGAGAGAGAGAGAAAAAAAGAAGAAGAAAGAATGAGAGGAGAGATAAATGGAAAGAGAGGGAGTAAGATGAAGAACAGAAAGCGGAAAGAGAGGGGAAAAAAATATCGTATGCAATTCTCCGTCGCCTATCCTCAGGCCTAGAATAAGATATACGTCTGCGTAGACATACGGCGATCTGGAAGTCTGGTATCGGAACCATGGAAAGCCCACTAGCAAGAAAGGGTACCAGACGCTCAGAGGGCAACCGATACTTCGGCGAGGGATGGTGGCGGGATGCTTGTAATTGGCGCTCTCTCGCGCACCGGTAACATTATCCGCTCGCAGTTTGTTTAAAAATAGCGCCTGGGAATGATACCAGTGCGGTTTTACATCTCTCCGAATTGAATAAAATACAAGGAGGGTAAGAATGACGGGGGAAAAATAAATGAAGTATGTTCTTAGCAGGTTTCTTGTCACAAATCCAATTATCACTTACAATTAGGGAAGTGTATGGCTACGCTTAACTTGCGA
Organism: Diadema antillarum; assembly: GCF_040938485.1. Lineage (NCBI taxonomy): Eukaryota > Metazoa > Echinodermata > Echinoidea > Diadematoida > Diadematidae > Diadema > Diadema antillarum. The sequence continues at coordinate 1,713,393 of NW_027271563.1, read as the reverse complement.
AGTCATGTTGCATTACAATTCAAGAGAGAAAGGGGGAAAACTGACACAAAAAATACAAGGAAGAAAAGGAGAGCGAGAGAAGAAAAAATGAGAAAAAAACTGAAGAGGGAGAAGAGCCTTGAGTGGATGTAAATGAGAAAGAGCAGGTAAAACAGCAGAATATCAAGAATGCCCGCGGGGAATAGTAACAAGCTGTCAACGCGTAACCTTTATTGGGCAAATGCTCTCTACTTTGCTTGCGTGCAGCCTTATTCCTTCAAACTTAATTCTCCAGTTCTTGCGGCCTGCTATCCCACCAAAGTGATCCTTTCCAAGGTATGCCTTGGAAGACGTTAACCTTGGCATACTTGAACAATATAGATTAGTATGAGCTGCGCGGCGAATAATACATAAGGGCCTTTTATATTTTTACTGAAAATAATACATCAATTTGGTGATGCTATTGCCATCATTAGTAATCAATTATCTATCATCAAGTTTTATTCGCGCCAATAAGTTGTTAGTGAGTTTTCCTACCTTTTTTAATATTCTTACTAAAAGAAAACATACGGCAAAAGACTGTTCAACGTGCGGGGTAGAGAGGGAAAGTAAGAGAAAAAAAAAAAAACCAAGGCAAAAGGCACATCAATCAAAGTAACAATAAATGGTGAGATAATCTGATAATGACAAAATCGTGCAAAGCGCTAACATAATAATAAACTGCAGATCAGGCAGAAAGTATGAATAACACTAATATAGAGTCATATGAATAAAACGGAATCTACATACATACATTATATACATATATATATATATATATATATATATATATATATACAGATATATAAATATTATTACATGACTATATATGAAGAAAGATAAAGAAACATGTAGGGAGATATAGAAAGATAGAGGAGTGAGAAATACTCAATGTGCAATTCACAGTATGAATAAGCTTTACCACACAACTGTATATGTAACTTTATAAATAGAAAATGAGTAATTCTTTTTCACTCTTTCTCGTTCTATAAGATGTATAAAGAAGAATAAGTATGTATAAAGTTTAGTTGTTATAAAGGAATAGAACACTTGCATTTACATCAAAATCAAACAATACTTTACACTTTATCATTTGAAATTTCAGAGTCGATATGAAATGAAAGAAAATGATACTAAATGGCAACGACGGGATATCTAAGAGCGGGAATAGGTACGAGTTGAAGATAAACAACAACAACAACAACAACAGCGATAAGAAAGAAGAGATGGAGAATAAATATACTCTATAAACAGAAAAAAAAAAGCTCAGGCAGATATGGGGGAGGGGAGTGAGAGGGAAGGGAAGGGGGAGACTTAAAATATAATATCTATATAAACATATGTATGTGTGAGTGAGTGAAGAGACACGGAAACAGGGGAAGTTGATGTTAAGTCCCGCCGCGGCCGAGCGACCTACAGGGGTTGTCAATTGACTCCCAGGAGAATAGCGGGGGAGACAAAAGGGTCACTGGACCCCAACGGGTGTCGCCGATGCACCCCCAAGCTTACACCGCTCCCGTTGAATCCATATCCACGTCTGGTCGGTTGGTGAGGGACAGAAACTGAAGGAAAAAAAAAGAATAGCTGACGCAAATTAGTAGGGTACATTTGCAGTGGATTCGTTTACTAGAAGGTATATAAGTCTTTAAATACCTGGGATGTAGAAAAAATATGAAAAAAAGACCTCAAGCGGATATAAAAAGAGAATTGAACAGAAACGTTACATGTATTCGACGAACAATCTACGATGGCTGGTTCCAGCTGGTGATTGTGGACTTGAATAGAAAAAAAAAATGGAAAAATGTATTCTTTTGCTTTGCTTGCCCGTGTGATATTTTACCATAATCTCGTGAAAAGGGGAAGCCTGGTAGTACTTCTGTTCCCCCAGGCATAGATTCCAGTTCATAAAAGGAGCTCCCACAATGGAACTGTCACGTGGAATAGTTGGATAATGCCCTTCCATTGCCGGCAACGCAATTATGGCCATATATCTTGTTGATACAAAATTTATCAAAGAAAATATGAACCACGTGTTATCGGCGGATTAACCACGCACTTCAATGCGCAACGCTTTGGTGCGATATTAGAAACTGTAATTTATTTTTAACCGTTTTTGCCCACGGGGCTAGATCCCTTTTTTGGATTGCTGCCTTTGTGTCCGTGTAGTGCTCCTCCGTCTTATGATTAATACCAGCGGCTCTTGACTCCCCCCCCCCCCCCCCCAAAAAAAAAAAAAAAAAAAAAGAGAAAAAATGTTTGGGAGCGATCAAGCTTCATTATAATACAGGCATACCCTATACCATGAAGTTTGAAGATAGGGCGTTGATTACATCTAAAATATTATCGGGCTTTTTGACACTACAGCTGTATTAAAAATCAAGCCATGCGGCCTTTGAAGTAGTGAAAATGAGATGTAATGTGAGAGTTGGAGAATGAGAGAGAAAAATCTATGTTTTTTTTTCTTTTTTTTTTAGATGACAGATGTTAGTAGCCTGGTCAATGAGATTAAATATGACAAGTTAGAAAAGGACAGACTAATGCTTTTCTGAACAAAATGTGTTTTCCTTTTTTTTCTTTTGTGACTTCTCAAAAGGACTAAAGAGAACGTTTCGTAGTATTAAATAGACTTTTCTCAGAATTTGATTCTTTATATTATGATAAATTGATATGTATAAAGCAATAATTGTTAGGTGAACTCATACATCAAAAGTTTGTCGGGAGGCTTGTAAAGAAGCCCAAGATTACGATAATAATTTGTATTCATTTCCAAAAGAAAAAAGAAAGGAAAACAAGATGTTCACCATTATCATAGTTGTTTGGGTTTGATGGTGGACTAAAAGTGATGCACACCTACTATCATGTCATCATGACTGTAAGAGAATCAAATACAGAGATGGCATGTGAAATTTAAAGTGATGATAAATTTTGGTTGGGATGGGAATTCAGATTTTAGCTTTTTTGCGAGATGGGGATTCAGGTCTCCAACTTTTCTTTTTGTGAGATAATTAGAAACCACTTATGAAATATTAGAGAGCATACAATTCTATATAAAGAGGAATTGAACGTTTATTTGATGAAAATAAGGTTTGAAATAGCTGAGATATCCAAAGACAAAGTCAAACAAAGTGGTCCTAATAAAAGGTGGGTCTCACCTTTTATTAAAACCTTTTTGTTTCTGGATATCTCAGCCATATCAAAACCAGTTTTCAGATCAAAAAACTTTGAATTCCTCTTAGGATTGTATGCTCTTTCATATTTCATATGAGGTTTTCTATTATCTCACAAAAAAGTTAGAAACCCGAAGCCCCATGTCAACCAAAACTATTCCATCCCTTTAAGAGTGTTTGTCTTTGTGTTATTTTTGTGTATGTGGAAGTGTGTGTGGGCGTGTCCAGTGTATATACATGTGCATTTACTATCGCAGAAATTTTGATTATTTTGAGATAAATGAAAACATAGATTACTGCTACCAATTGATGTAAATCAAATTTACGTTTTTGAAATTTAATCTCATTAAAATAATTTCATTGTCTTCAGAAAAGGAAAAAACAATTTACTAACAGTTTCCCAAAATACTTCACTTTTTTGTTCCTGTATACATAACATTCTGTACCTGAGGGGCCCACATTCTACAAGCATTGCCTTTTTAATGGGTCCCTCCATTTTTCGATATTTTGTGTTATGTTATATCGTCTATATCACTTCAGTCAATTTTCATTACAACATTATTTGTTACCCCAAGGTTCCACAATTATGTTTTCTCAATATACTCTGTTTTGATTATACGTAACCTTATTCTCTGTACCAAAGAAAGTGAAATGTTTATGTTCTTTTCGAAAAATGAAATAAAGATTGAATTGAATTGAATTGAATTGAATACCACTACAGCCCATTTACCATTAACTCTTTGCCAACGGCTTTTGGCAAATATTTTGGTATATTGCTTGGCAGCATTAACACGGATCACAAGAATTCAATAGCGGACGTTATTATGACAAACCCTTTATTCCATTTTGAGCTCAACGAAAGAGACAAGAAATCTACCAAACTCTCTATAAAACATTGGCCACATAATTAAGAAAATTAAGGAAGTGTTTCTCAATAACCGTTTCTTTTTTTATTCATTGTAGACTCAGTTTATTTTGTCTAGAGCGACATATGGAATTCAAAAAGGTTATACCTTTGTAATTTTTTCCCATTTTTTAAAATTGTCATTTAATGCATTATTATTATTGTACTCTTCACAAGAATGATGTTATTAACACAGCTTCTTTTCCATACTGCTTTATTGCATTGGCTGCTGTTCAAAAACATTATTTTTGTTGAAATTGAAGTTGATATTTAGATTACGATTTCTTCTTTGAACTAAGGACGTAAACAAATTAAGCTATGATATAAGACTTAGTTTATTATTCTAGAATGAAATGCGTGATGTCAGTTTACATAGCGCTTTGTACTACTTATAAATCTATGAATTTAGATTAACGTACGAAAATCGCATCTTTGTTTTAGTCTAACCATACTAAGTAACATGTGAATCCATGCAGTTTAAGCAGAGAATTTAGACAAGTATTTAAAAAATCATATGTAATTTATATATATATATATATATATATATATATATATATACGGTGTGTGTGTGTGTGTGTGTGTGTGTGTGTGTGTGTGTATGTGTGTGTGTATGAAACATTCCCCTGAGCTCATACCTACAAAAGGAAGATCAAACTTATGATTTGTACAAGAGTAAAAAAAAAAAAAACATACTAAACTTTCAGGATAAGGGGTTGAACATTCAGAGACAACAACTCTGTTGCTTTCTTATCCACTTGGAAATGCATCTTTCTTGATATTTTCTTTAATTTTCTTGTGGGACGTCGTTTCTAAATGATGCATTTGAACGCAAAGCTGTGATCTAACCCATTTCATTTTACGCGCGCGTGTGTGCATAGATAGCCTGCTGATAAACACCATGAAATATCTTGCTTAGCTCTACGCTTGATAAGTAGTTAACGACTTTTCAAGACTTGTCAACAGTAAAATACGAGTTACTTACTGTATACTTGCTTGACCAACCATCTCATAAACTAAAGGGATGAGGTAGGGAGAAATAAGTGGGGCGATTCCCCAACTCCCGTCATGGCCAATGGATCGACAAAAATACACATACACATCCTCAAACCCACACCCAGTTATTATGTCATCTATTTCCCCTATCTCTTCTATATCTCTCCATCTTCTTCATCTTAGGTTCCTTCATTTCATACTTCAAAGAAATAAATGAATATAATATAGTACATAAACAAAAGTTGCAAGACGCACAGACTGTCTTAGAAAAGGTATACATAACCATCAAAACCACCCACACAAATTAATTTACACATGGGTGCCCCACGCACCTCCCACCACATTCCACATACATTGTGCTTTCAACCTATACACTTGGGATGGGCTGAAATGGAGAATGCGACGATGCAGTCAAGTTCGAAGAGAAGCCAGCTTTGCGAATCAGTTCCCACGTAGCTTGACTGGACATGAACCTGTCTCCTCCTCCCCCCCTCCTCCTTCTGCTCCTCCTACTTCTCAACCCATTGAGCAATTCATGTATCGCGGGATTAATTATCCTCCGGCCTTGACCGGCGTGTCCAAACTCCGCGACCATACATCATGACCGACTTCTACTCACTTCACCAACAACTGGGCCTCTGCGTTTAATTATCATTATATATATATATATATATATATATATATATATATATATATATAGCAATAAAATAGCAAACCATTATTCCAAATAGTATGGCATACAATAATGGAATGATAGCAAAATGAAACAAAGCAAAACATCTGCAGCGGCAGCAACAACAACAGTAACATTAACAGCAAAATGATTATTCTCCACCATAAAAGCAAACAGCATCCAAAGCGCGTGATTGCTTTCTGGTTTTGTTTTGTTTTATTCCGTGATTTAATCATCTATTTAACTATATTGGGGGAAACGCAGGATTTTGATGAGAATATATGGATGTGATAATCCTCTACGTTCTCACCTCTGTTCGACCTCACACCCACCCCTTAAGCTTGAGAGTATCATGTATATGAAGGTCCAGCATACCCTCCTTCTAAAAATAAATAAGTACTAGCGGGAGTAAAAAATAATGATGATAATATTAGTGTTATTACATGGTAAAAATGATAATATCGAAAGACGTAATAATGACTATAATAACGAAAATAATAAGAATACTAACAACAATGATAATAAGAGTAACATATGTATAAGAATGATGGTTAATATTAGTAGTTAAACGAATAAACACATGAGTAAAATAATGGGTACATACGTACACAAATGCATTCATGCATACATCTATACATACATACATACATACAAATAGACAGACAGGCAAACATATAGAAATTTTTTTATTATTATACGCATAGCTTAGCAGAATTTGCCCTTGAAGGGCCTGACATCAATAAGAAAATGTGACGTACACATCAACCCACTTATGCGTAAACTTGAGATACGAACAAAGTTCTGCGGTTGTGTGTAAGTTATTTCTTAGACAACCATGATCAATCATTGTACACTGCTCTTCCCACCTATATACGTTTCCAAGTTTTGCAGTCTATTCAAATATAATGAGTGAATGTAAGAGGCTACCACCAACGAGCTAATCTTTTCAGCTTAAACCCATAGAACAATCTAAAATATAGATACTGATATTTGGGTTATCAGTAACCAGGACGAAACGTTTGCTGTATAGTAATTTTCTATTATTCAACAGCCAGAAATACAGCATGAAAAGAAGTGGAACAGGGACAGAACGATTATCGCCATTTTGGAATTTAAAATAGTTAGAGAGGACGTTCTCTCTCTAGCTGTTCCCGCTCCTAGTCTTACTGTATTGTAGATTATATCCATTATACTTTGAACTACTGTCACGACCTTTTCAATGTTTCTTAGTACTTTTCCTTGCTCTCTAAAGGCGTCATTTTTTTTAAAACTATGGACAGCAAACTTTGGTTATTCCGTCTGATGTCTCGAGGTTGTAACAAAGGAATCTCAAACCCTGTCCATTCAGTCTGATATACCAGGGCCCCGATTTATCAAAATATATAATCGCTGGTAAATTTCCTTACCACACAGGCTGCCATAGACCTATGATAGAAATCAACTGTATAATCAATTATAACTCTTCATGGAGCTTAGGACCCCGTTTTATCAAAAGATATAATCGATTATAAATTTCCTTACCACACAGGCTGCCATAGACTTACGGTATGATATTATAATCAAGTCTAACTCTTCATAAAACAGGGCCCAGGTCTTGTAGTTCGTATTTTGGATTATCTGGCTAACTCGATCATGTAAATAAAAGTTACTGTAATAAGTAAATAATGATATGTAAATAAAACTTACTGAAATTTATTGAAACTGATGTACGGCTCTAGAGACACCAGCGTCCTGTTCGAGCGACCACTTGTCCTGTCCTTAAAGTCTATACTAGTTAATACAGACCACTGACTGTGTGTGGTTATATCTCTGTAGAGCATTTATACTTGGTTTAAATGACATGGAAGGGATTTACAGTACCATTGAATATTATGTATCTGGATTTGGATTTATGTAATTTTATTTAAATAAGTTGATGAGATAAGTTTTCAAGGAGAGAATTGTGATTTCACAGATAAAGGAAATTATGATCATTTTTATTTAAAGATTGTAATTGTATTTTATGTATTATAATCTATATGTATAAAATATATAAAACTTCTCGAAGAGTAGATTTTAGTTGATAAGTTAAGAGTGACGATTAATACTAATTCTTTGTAGTTATTTTATTGTAACATATCCAATTAGTTATTTCACTATTGATAGTTTTCTATTATGTTATTTCAATTATTATATTGTAAATAATAACTATTTACTTTTAATAATGCAGAAGATTTTTATGTTGTTCTTGTAATGATCATGTATGCCATGTTTGTTATTTATATAATTGTATTACGTTATATTATGTTAATTCTCAATGCTACATGTATGGGTTAGCATGCTTCCGAGCAACAGCAGTTCATACTCTTCCTTTTGCCAGGTCAGACCAGCAGGTAGCACTTTCCTTTCTTTATTCTCATGTGTCATTCTTATGTGCAATGTAAACGTATTGTACTTGTAGTGGTATACTGTATAGTTTCTTGGCCAAATAAATAGATAAACAAATAACTAATGAGATAAATAAATAAACAAATAATTAATGAGATAAACAAATGAAATTATAATGAATATAATGATAGTAATAGTATCAGTAATAGTAGTAATAAGAATGATAATAATAGTAATAATAAATGAATAAACAAATAATTAAATAGATACATAAATAAAATTATAATGAATATAATGATAGTAATTGTATCAGTAGTAATAATAATAATGATAATGATAATAATAGTAATAACAATAATAAAAAATATAAAAGTTCAAACTCCTTACAAGTTAAAAACTAATTTTTACTATATTTAAAATTATTCTGTATTGCAGTTTCACGATCTTGCCCCTTGAAGAGTTAGAAGCCAGGATTGAAAAGAATGCAGTCGTGATTTTATATTTGTCTGCTTTGAAGTTGTAACCAATTGTGCAAGTCAGTGGACGTTCTTGTCCCAATAGGCTGATCACAAGAAGGAAATACGTGAACCTGTTATCACAGCCGTTAGGAGAAAAAGAGAAATATTCCCTTATGTTTCTTAAATCAGTCAAAGTTCAATCGTACAATAGTACTTTTGTCGCACAATTAAGGACTTTTGGACATTGGCAGTATCAATACAAGCTGGCTTTTTTGACCGGCTATAGAAGTTCTTGGGAGCTTTAATTTCATCCATGTCACATTGTTCGGATTATCTCCTACTGGGAAAGAGTAATGTTTTTCTTTTAAACCGGCTTGGAAAATGTCTCTTTTTTTGGTTCTTTGTTGTCTTTTTTTTTACAGTAATCCCCTGTGTAGGAATCCGCGATGTCCATACATAACTATAGCTCTATAGTTTTATTCTGCATAATTATGTTTAAATGAATAAATGAATAGATAGATAGATAGATAGACAGATAGATTAATGAACAAATAAATAGATAGATAGATAAATAAATAAATAAATGAATAAATGAATAAATAAATAAATAAATAAATAAATACATACATTTTGTTCGCGAAACTTCACAACTTTACACAGACTCAAGTCACTCTTTACAGGCAAAATCAACACTGGTATAGTGTGAGCGCCATTTTGCTTTGATACTCTCTTTTTACATTTTTTTTCTCGCTTCCTTAGGTTTTAAATTTTCTGCCATGTGAACAAAGACTTCTGCACCTGGTTGCGGCAAGTTCCTTGCTTGCAGGATGGAATCAGAAAAAAAAATCGACTTCCACAGAATTCAAAGCTTTCAAAGTACACGAAGGAAATATTTGTCGCACAAAGCGTGACTTTTACACAGTTTTTTTTTTTTTTTTTGGTCGCATTGATCGAGAATGCCGACTGACACTGTTTGGTGGTGATGCTATGAGAGAAAGGAAAACACGCAAAAGATAATAACCGCGAAGACGTAATTTCTCATTTGGTGCGGTACGCGCACAACATTTGTGCAATCCATCATTTTAGCAAAATGTTTTCCCTACTTACTTCGTCATCCGCTTGATGAAGGTGCTTGAGAGTTTATTTTTAACTCAACAAACCGAGCTTGCATTGAAACGTTCATAGAGTTTACCTCCACATTTAATAATTTTGCATCAGTTGCCAGGGAAAATTTTTATTTTGTGAATAAATGTGATTTGATTTTTTTTTCTTCTATTGTTGTTGGATGGTCTTTTTATTTTGCGGGACCTTGAATTGTTTAAACAAAAGAGAAAAAGAGCTCTGTGGTGAAAGCAGTGCGAGAAGGGTGGAGGTGTGCACACATTGGGAAGTGGAGAGAAAAAAAAGAGCTGGAGATCAAACACGAAAGTAAATTGATTTTGGGTCGACCACGTCCTCTGAAGCCAAGCAGGTGCAAACTGTCTCCATGGCAACGTAAAAACAAAAGGCCTTTGCCCCTTTCCGACTTGTTTTGGAATACTCCAAATGACGAATGCCTTGACACACAACTGACTGCGAATAAACCAAACAACACTGCTCAGATCAAACAAGCAAGATATATATGTATATCATTAGGCATACAACATAGTGCAATTCTTCTTATGGGTCACATTTGGTGTACTCCAACAGAACAGCAGCTATGCGCCAAAACTTGTGAGACTGTTACGGCGAGTTTATTACATGGTATCAGGGTTGTGGCGTTCATGTTAGAAACATGTATATTAGAAACATGTAGGGAAGCTAAAGTTACTCCATTCCGCTAATACTCGTTTACGAAAGTTCAGTTGCTGATCTTTCCTAGCTTGAAGTATATAGGTGTATGTGTATACATAAATTAATGGAAATGTTATTCATAAACATTGATATAAGACATTGATAGGTCCACTATACACTGGCCGCTAGACCGATATAATGTAACGCCAACTTACTCTTTATTATAAGAATGGTCTATTTCAAAAAATGAAAATCGTAGCCCGAAGGCTAAAATACATTGCAGTGACATATGAACACCTCCAAATTAAATAGAACACATTGAGCTGTCATACATGATGCCCAATAATGCCAAACCTTACAATAAATCATCGAGTGATATAAAAACTCTGCATAAATCTCAGAAAAAGCTATCTTGATCAACCCGATGAAACTAATCAATATCTGCTTCATAACACAACAATCGTGCTGCTGAATCACATTTTTTAAACATATGATACAATTTTTTTAAAAATCATACACATGCACACGCGCACACGCACACACACATACAGACACATACACGGGCACCCACACCCACGTGCATGCAAGCACATCGACATCAGCAAACTGAAAGACTGTAACGGACACGCATCGCGTGGATGCTCATTCAAGGCTGTTCCTGTCTCCGGAACAGATACCATGGCGCATTGTGTCCTCCAGGCGCCCTCCCAGACACTAACCTTCACCATCTCAAGGGAAAGAATGGCCATGATATTATACATGAATCCTGCAGTAACCAAATATGGTCGTCGAATTCCATGCAGGACATGTGTCCAATGGGCCCACTTTTCGAGAATTTATTTGAATGATTTATTTGGATGATTCTTGGAAACGTACAATTTCATTTCGTCACGCCCATGAATTGAATTACAGGAAAGTATATATCATGACATACAACATTTATTTCTTGTCTCTCTTAGGGGCGATTTGAAGTAAAGACAACATTTTATTCAATTAGATTTTCACCTATTTCCATCCAACAAAAGGTACAATGTACAAAGCATACATCACACAAATCATATTGTTTTATTGATTTGTAAGAATTCCATATGATTGTGTAATTCCTGTAGCCTACTATTATGGATCATACTATAGCGCAATGAGCTGCAAAGTTATTTGATTGATGTTCTAGGCGTCATCAATTTACTATACAAATCAGGTTTTTTCGTGCATTCTCCCTGTACAGATAGGAAAACAAAATGGTGTATAAAGTATTCAAACAATAAGATCAAACTCACTGAAAGACAACTATCACACTATTTCACGATTGAGCGATATTCTATTTGATGTACTGGGCGTCACCAATTTACTGTGGACATAATTCTTTTTATTTTTTCTGCACATTCCCTGTAGATTTTTCACCCTCACTGACAAACAAAATTAATGTCACAGTAGTGCATAACCGTGTACTTTGATAAAATCGATGGATGTTGCACCTTGCACATTCAACCAAATCATGTTATGTTTACAGTATGAGCCTATCATTAATACGTTGCATTTCTTGGCCACCCGTATTCATGTACTTGGGTTGGGTCACAGGGTGTAGGGCGCCACACTTGGAAAAATGCCATCGTCTCAAGGTCGCCAATTGAGCCATTGATACAGAGGAGGGAGGAATTTCTCAACAAGACACGGAAAGCAAGTTTCAGTGCACCAGACCCCGCTCAATATAAGAAGTTATGTATTTGCTCTATGGAATGTTTTAGTATTCAACCGCCAGATTATAACTATTATTTCGCGAAATCTTCTTATGTTTTTAGGGGTCTTGGGATTTCTAAAAACATCTCGACACTAACTCCAAGATTTTTTTTTTTCAAACCAGCGTAATCAGTAATAATCATTTGTATAATGACACTTTGACTGGGATGACCTTGTTCATTTGTTGAACAGGTGTGCCCATTATGGTGCTTTTAACATACTTGTCATAATATATGTCTGGTTATTAAAAGGCGGAATGTCTGTGATTTATATAATATTTATGAACATGATTTTTTACAAAATGGTGTATTCACACTTGCTTTTATATCACAAATAGTACATTTAACAGCTATAACAACTGATTTCATCTTAGATTTGTACATAAATTCTTTAAAATGTGCTATCAATAATGTAAAAAATGTAATATGTGTAAACAGAATATTTGGAATCTGAAATTACGGAAATTCACTACTTAATCTTCTCGTGACCAAGCAGTTGCGCTCGTTTTGTTCCCTTTTTGTTGAAGAATTGATTTATGCATGAAATTATGCATAACCGGACAAGAATTGAATTATTCCGATAAGTTGAAATGAACTCAATGTCTAAAAGACCATTGATTATACGGCAAAATGAAGCGAGTTCCAGTAACATTATTCAAAATTGTCAAGACAGTTGCTAGCAGGCAGAATCTTACTTGGTTCTTCGGAATTGTTGGAAGTGCTGTTGATGTGGTTTTTCTCTCATTTGCACAATACATATAACTTGAGTACATTTCTTTCTAATTGAAAAAAAAATCGTTATTAAAAGCTTTGTGGCGTCTCAATGAAAACTCTATAAAAAGCAAAAAGTTTAGATTGCTAACTTGAACGAGAATAACGAATATTTTCCATGCATAAGCCCATGAGTAGTGAAATTATAAAATTATTGCCCAACTTAATTTGCATATCACTGTTACGGGAAAAATTTAATGGTTAATTTTGTTAAACGTTTTTGTTATACCCTATTCAATCTATCAAAATTAGCGTGATCGTGAACTGGAGTTTCTTTTCAAGCACTTTGGTCAAGTTGATTTCTAAGCCACTTTGCAATGGTAATTATCTGTAGAGAGAGACTTTCTTCGTGGAGTGAAAATGCGCAATTTCTGAGCTGTACGCAAAAGCTTATAGATGGCGAGTACGGTTGGAATCCTCAAAGCTTTATTCCTCTGGAGCTCTGCCGCATTGAGAGCAGTCTAGCGCCATCATCGTCAGTGTGGTGAACTTGCCGAACTTGACGTTTCACAAAGCGAGCTCGTAGATCAGACGCAATGCACAAGTCGTAGTAAAAATTGCAATTAGAGTATAATTCTTTAACCCTTTTTCTTGTCGGTAGTCTTTTCTCACAAATTACCTTTTATTTCTTCTGTAATCCTTTGCAGTTATATTACTTATCACAAAAATCATAAGCGACTACAACTTTATGCTAATTAATCATTGACAATTAAAAAAAAAAGATAACTGCTTTGCAAATGCATTTTGTAATTATTCGAATAGCGGACAGAGAGAGAGGAAGAGAGAGAGAGGGAGGGAAACAAAAGTAAAAAAAAAAAGACACAGTAAATTCCTGTCTGTAAAAATCACTGTTATCTAAATAGTCTACATCCTTGTTCTTAGGATCCATTCCGATCTTTTGATTAATGTGTTGATAGAGTGCCATGTTTAACCAAAACAATCTAACACGTATCCATGGATGCTCTTTACGATTATCATTGAATGAATGAAATTGAAACAAGAGCCCCATCCCCTGGAGAGACATAACGGAGCCTAATTTCACGACCGTGATAAATTTCAGTTGTACGATATAAATTGCACCATTGCCGGCTTGAAGTATAACATGTGAGGGCACTTATTAATTTTACATAGACATTTACTACAAATGATATCATAAGTGACAATCGGCGTTTCGGATTTCCTTCAAAGAATGCTTTCATAAATTCTAGCATTGTGTGGTCTTGGAAAAAAAGAGATGAAGAAAAAAACAAGATAAGTCATAATCATTGTTGTTTCATTGAGTGAATTCAGTTGATTTTTTTTCACAGCTCTTGTGATTGAAAATGAAAGAAGACAACGTAGGACAGATTAATCGAGAGAGAGAGAGAGAGAGAGAGAGAGAGAGAGAGGATTACATTATGTAGTACTTCACTATAAATTGAGAAATGTTGAGGGTTAATCCGTGTGTGTCTATGTTTGTTAAGAAAGAACTTATTATTGTCATAGTCGTAGTTCCCTCCACATTGGAGTACAAACACATCCCGAAATAATAGTCATATCAATTTTGTATTATAATCATGTTTGAATTAGTCATTTTTCACATTTATTCATGGCGGAGACTGATTTGTTTATAATCCAAATGATCTAATAACTCTCTTGTTTCATTGATGATTACATCGTAGCCTGCATTTGAACACGTGCATTGAAAATACGCAATAAAGATTCGTTATTATTATTATTATTGTTATTATCATTATTATTACTGTTATTATTGTTGTTATTATTATTATTATTATTGCTATTATTATTACTTTTTTATCATAATTATTGTAACCATTGCTATTATCATTATCATTATGTTTATTATCATCATGACTAGTATTATCATTATCTGAATTATTTGTCAATCTATTAATTGTTATCATTATGTAGTTACTGACTCATTAATTAATAATTCACTTTATTTCAGCTCGTAGTGTGTAAGTTTGGCGTTTCCGTATACATTGTATATGTCTGTGGAAACGTATGACTGGGTTAAGAGTCAAGCAAGGTGTAGGCCTGCTAGTCAGTAAACGATGCAACGTGCATCCAAATAGGTTTACGCTTAAATCACTGGAAGTGGACGCAGGACCTGAAAGAAAGTCATTCTGGTCCTACCTAGAGGGAAAATCAAGGGGCTCCTAATTGTGATGGGTAAGACCATAGAAGAGATAGCGAGCTGTGGTATGGTCAACCTAAAGCTGCGCTAGCGATAACTGCCTTGCAGACCACTAGGGACAGCCAGCCCAACGGGTTCGTTACGTGGCCACTCTGGTAATCGCATTGCAGCGTGCGGCGCGAAATTTCATGCCTCGCGTAAGCGGCAAAAGTCGCCAGGCAAAAGTCGCCAGAAATCGTCGACTAGATTCGCTGTTACTTTCTTGCAAGCTGAAGAGGAGCAAGCACCGAAAAGAATTACAGAAAGAGGGCAGGAAGCTCGACGTTTCTTTCTGCTTTTTGTTAAAAGCAGACGAGCAGTAAATTGACTGCGGTGGAAAATGCAGCCGTGCGTGACGGAGTGCTAGCGCCACGTGTGGTGGCCAAACGGGTCGTGCATTCCCGAAGGAGAACGGTCGTAGTCACAGCGGTGTATCACTTACTAGCAGGCATGCGCCTGTTCACTCTATATATCAACGAACACACGCCCACGTGCGTCTCTCCACAGCATACTAGTATTTGGAACCCAAATTGGCGTCGCATACACAAATCCAGACGTTGGTGGCGTTTGGGTAATTCTGAAATGGAAGTCTGACGCTTTCTAGGGTGGCGCCATTTTGGAAGGTGTTCATGCCAATGATACGAAATCAGAGTTTGTGGACATGTCATCACATATAATATGTATATAACTACGGTGAGCTATCACCGTAGCATTCCAGCCATTTTCGCAGATGGAAATGAAGCAACCCCCCTCCCACAAAAGAACCGCACGCACGCACACAACCACACACACACACACACACACACACACACATACACATAAGGATGTCAACATCTTATTACGATATACATAAAGGAGAGTGCAAGGGTCATAGATGTTGTTACATATTTGTTTTTTGTTTTTTAGACATATGCACCGGCTTGAAACTTGTCTTTAATGACTACCTATATTTTGTTTCTGTCCAGAGCGGTCTCTCTACCCAGGTTTGAATGTGTATACGTACATAATGCATAATTATGCATACACACAAACTTGTAATTGTGTGCTTTATTGTGCATTCAGTTCTGTTTATGAAACTGACCTAATAGAAGTCAATCACTCTCTTTCAATACTGGCAGGCATTGTTTACAAAGAGCACATTTTAGACACCATGTTGCATCATTGATATTTCTTTAGTTACATGATTTTTTCCCTTCAGGTTAATTGATTGATTGATTTTATTTCCGCAAAATAAAATATGTACATCACTTCTTATTGACTAATAGAAAGAAATCCAAAGAAATAATACAAACGTTGTATAGTCATGACACCACAACATATCTAATGACGATAACAGTCCTGAAATTATCTGAAGTGCTGAATTTTCTTGTTTAACATCATATTCATATCTATCAACTTATCTATCTATCTATTATCTATCTGTCTACCTACTTATTTACCTATCTATTTAAATAACTGTTATCTATCTGTTCATCTATTTATTTATTTATTAATCTATCCATCTGTCATATCTATCTATTTTCTATCAATTAATCAATCAATCAATCAGTCAATCAATCGATCGATCAATCAATCAACCAATCACTCTATCTATATCTCTTTCTATCTACATTGAATATATATATATATATATATATATACATATATATATATATATATATATATATATATGAATATATATATATATATGAATATATATATATATATATATATATATATATATATATATACATATATATATATATATGGAGAGACAGAGAGAGGAAGAGAAAGAAAAGGAGACAGATAACATTGTCTGTGATTATCAGTTTAAATGTAGGACATTACACAGCTCTCTTCATCTCCTTATCAAAGCAGCAGTTCAAATGAATTTGGTCTTTCTTATAAATATCATCATTAAACTTTGTCGCACACAATATACGGTAATATCCGTTGAATGAAGGTTTCTAGGAGCACCTAGATTCCACTAGCTCATCCTTATTGGTGGATATCACTCCAATTTTCCTTTATCGTGATAGATCCATTGCTGACGGTGATGGTTCTGTGAATTTTGTGTCGTGCCAAGGAAATGAAGAGACCGCAACTTAAGACTCCCCACTTCTTCTCATATTGCTTTCGATAGAATCCAAACAATGTTTCTTCCGGAGTACACAATCGCCACGATCCATAGAACACTAGCGATACTTTGTTTACATTGGACTGTTGGAGGCGCTTTATTCATATTCCGTAATATCTAACTTGTTCTCAACATGGCACAAAAAGGTCACACACATAAAAACGGTGCCATGGACGTAGGTTGAATAATTCTTGATTTAGAAAGTTATCAAAAGCGAAACAGGAAAACAAACCAACAAGCAAACAAACAAACAAACAAACAAACAAGCAATAAACGAACAAAGACAAAATTCAAGCGAAAGTAACATACCGGTAAGGAAACTACAAATTCTTGTTATTATTCAGAGCACCGTTTGGGGAATGTTACGGGGGAAAAAAATGATGTATATAATGGAAGAGACAAGGGGGAGAGAGAAACAAACAAAGCAATCTAACAGGTAATATCAGGAGACGCGGGGCTGAATTGGATGTAAGAATCATGGGGGAGATGTATTGCGCGGCTTGTCAAGAAATTATAATTCCTACGAGGTCGCAGACCTTGGAGACCCACGTTGACCTCCCTTCCCCCCTTTTGGATTATTTTGCCCCCTTTCTTTTCTTTCTACCCTGATCCCGTGGCAGTCACGTCTTCTTTCCCCTCGCGACCCCTCGGCGGGTTGGCATTCCCCGAGTCCCGTGGGTCCTGAGCTACCATGGCCTTAGCGTTCTAAAGCCCCGCCGATATGGATGGGTCGACAACTGCGTTCTGACGGCGGACAGCTGGCGTACTGAGTCGGCCCCGGGAACGCAGCGTTCGATGATGACGAAATTCTGCGAGGGGGCAAAACTGTTCTTCGTTGGTGCTGGGGACGGGTCATGTATGTTCCTTCCAGTAACTTACATAGTTTTCTCTCTTTCTTATGTACCCTGAAATTCACGTTCCTCCATTTCTAATGTTTACCTTGCTTTGATTTTAATTTTTCTGCCTTGCAAAAATCCTTTACCCTCCCCACCACTTGTATGCTAATCAGTGTTTTAGATTTGTTCATTAATGTATTCATTATGTATGCAAGGTGTCTGCAAATATGCATGATGTGCATAAAATTATTTTGAAACAGATGTTACTTACTAAAGTTTGCTTATAACCTCATTAGGAGTTTTCACATCAGCCCGATGTTTCGAAATAGCGCGCTATTTTCTGACTTGGGAAATTGGAAAATATCTCGAGCTTGGATTTTTATCGGGCTGATGTGAAAACGCCTAATGTGATGCACTGAGGTAAACATTCTGACTATCATCAAACAACAACAACGACAACAACGACAAGAACAAAAACACAATTCTATTAGGTATGCCCAAACGTTTCGGCAAAACATTATTTTCAAATGATTCTCATGAATACGTCATGTTACAGAAGCACAAGTCAGCTGGTACTATGAAAACAGTTTTCAATTTCAGTAGATATATTTCTTTACTAAGGGCTTGATGCCCCTCTTATACACACACACTCGGGTACACACACACACACATTTACATGTACATACACACACATAAAATTTATTATATCGGTAAAATTATTGTTATGAGTAATGTGTGTTTGTGTGTTGAAATGATATCATCTATTAATAAAGATGGGTGTAATTACAGAGCATTTCAGACTTATTAATGATCACTGTTTTCGACAGAACTATTCCTGAGAGTGTCACTGAATGGGAAGATAAAATCATTAAATTTAGTCTACTTATAATAACTTAAATTAGTTTGGTAAGGTTTTATTACTGTGCCATTTTCTTCCAGGTATAGCTTAAGTATGCAAGGATAGTAAGAGAGACTAATGAATAACAGTATTGTCAATTTCTTGACACAGTAGTCATTGTTATGATAATGACATAATGATAGCAAAATTGCATATCATAATTTCAGTGCAATATTTGATAATGGAATTGATATATACATTTATTCTCTTTCTTCCTATCATGAACTTTATAATCCGTATATTGATGTTGGGCACAATGATATTGTGGGGGCACTGTGGCATAGTGGATAAGACTCCCGACTCCCGATCGGAGGACCCGAGTTCGAATCCCGCCCAGAGCTTACGTCCTTGGACAAGATGTTTTTACCCACTGTGTCCCTCTCGGCCCAGGTGTATAAATGGGTACCTGGCCACGCTAGGGTAATAATAATAGCAGGGCCCTCTGGTAGAGCAGTGGTAACACTGAAGAGGCTACCCTGGGTAAATAAGACCTTATTATCATATTACTATTATTATTATTATTATTATTGTTATCATTATTATTGTTGTTATTATTATTATTAGTGTTATTATTATTATTATTATTATTATTATTATTATTATTATTGTTATTATTACTATTATTATTGTTTTTATTATCATTATTATTATTATTATTATTATTATTATTATTATTATTATTATTTCTGTGGTATTACTGAAAAGAAATTTCATTTATGTAATATGATATCTGACATAATGTTGAAAAAATGTAATCAAACAAACAAAATAGAATAAATTGGAAGCAAAGGACCAAATACGATACAGGTGACCACCATCGTCATTGTTAGAGCTTGACGGGTATAGTGGCGCCAAAAGTCATACATGTATGTGCATGTATATGCCTTCCATCACATTTAAATGCAAATCCTACTTTATTACTAAATCATCCAACTGTATACTTTTATTTGGCTTATCTGCTATGCAAGCCCAGTCTTACAACAACCTTTAGTTACAATTGCAGAGTACGAAAACTGAAGGGTGAAGTGAATTTGGCAGTGTTTATGTTTGTGTATACATCATGATTGAGTGTGTGTGTGTGTGTGTATGCTTGTGTTTGTGTGTTTTACTTTTGTATATGAGCGTTTGTTTATATTTGTATAAGAGACATATGTTATTTTCATTACGCGTCAGAAGAGTTTGGATTGTTTGAATTCGACGACAAACTTTCTTAGGCGCGAGAAAGGATGTGCGAAAAGCAATATCGGGGAAACTAGCTCTTGCCCTTGCGCTGAAAGATGCTGATCTTAAGCGCATATCAATGCATGAAATGGACTAAAGTGCACACGACTCCAAACTTCCCCTTTAGTAATCTTAAGATTACACACATCTGTAATAGTGCATGTGTCGAACGTGCCAAAAAAATTGCGGTAGACATGTAGACGCAGTTATTGTTGTGTTGACGTCCACTTCTCACCACGTTGCCAATTCACGGCATGGTCGCACTGCTAACTTCTGATACACACTTCCGTCAACCAAGTGTGTTTTTTCGCGATAAATCCATGGTTTTGTCATAAAAGAGAACCTTTGTATTTCTTTTCTTTAATTTACGCATGCTTTATATTACATCAGTTTATTTCACTCCTTGCTGGATAACAAAAATGAACTGAAACTGAACTGAACCTAATTTAACCTCTTTTGACACTTTCAAATATTGTTTATATGCCCTTTCCTACTTATTCGCATTTTGCATGTTTACATATTCATGATGCTTTGATGAAGAACAAAACACACCAGTGCAAAGGTTTACTTAAATGTTATCAACTTATTCCACGTGAAATGTTATAACAAGATGTGGATTAAAATTGGATTGATTGAAAAAAAATGTTCGTTTTGTAATGTAGATGTTGAAACTACAATGTATCTATACAGTGAATATCAATACGTTGATACATATTTTCGACTGAACTATATAGGTTATAGGACCTACGGACTTATAATCTATATCTTCAACGAAAAATTGATTATTTGGTTTGATTGGTGTCAGTAATTCGACGTTACATTTTATTGCTATGATTGCAAAAAGGAAACCTATGACTGTAAATGAAGAAAAATAGTACCTCGTTGTCACTGATTCAAAGATAGCATCAGGGAATATTATGATAATGAAATATACCATTGCAAGACGTAATTGTACGCTGCAAGTGTTTCAGAAAACATGGTGTCTGCTTAGACACTCTTGTGTAAGTAGCATGTCATACTACAATAGCTTTTACTACATAGGAGTTACCAAGTTCGCACAATGCTTATTAATATATAATGTACATTCATTTCACTGCTTGATACTCAGGTGATGTACTCCTAATTAAAGATATCTTTGTCTTCAATTCCCTCATCAACTTTTGTTTGCACTTGCACTTTGTATACAAACTGATTTTTTTTTGTGTGAAATGTTCAGTGCTACCCCCAAGATCACGGTATTAGTGATATATTATATCACTGATACCGTGATCTTGGGTGTAGCACTGAACATTTCAAAAATATGAAAAAAAGTATATGTATTTACATTTTACAGACATTTACTTTTTTTCACATTTCAGGATAAAATTAAGTAGGGCCTACAGGGTACTTTGTTATACGACTACATTATAATGTCCTTTATCTTACGCTATTCTTTGTAAATCATGTATGCAAATAAATCATATGTATATATGATATCGTGACATCACGCATATCCTTCTAACCATCTAAAAACTGTGCATGTGTGTGTGTGTGTGGGGGGGGGGGGTCGCGGTCGACAATGAAATATGGTGGAAAGCCATATGAAACGTCACCCTCTGGGGGAAATGATTGGCAGGAATCCAGAATGCGTGGGATATTTTCGTTTTACACCGTTCCCCCCAAAACCATACACTGCCATACAGATATTGTATTGTATTTCAATTACGCCTTAACCACTCACCGTAAAACAAATATTAGTCTGTCCCTTGACTACGTGCAAGAGACGGCCTCCCTTCCACAGCGCCAGACATTGTCGTCCATGGAACTAGGGCTGTTGCGAGCAGTCTATGCAAAGTTTCAGCAAAACCAATGAAAATATCATTTCATATCACGGAAAGTGATGATAACCTGTCATAGACTAACTTTACACTTTATTGTTCTTTGAATATGAAGTGTAACGGATCAAAAGCTTTCCAAAAAGATGAGATAACGAGACACAGAGAAAGAACAGGCGAAACTGTAATGATTGCATGCATGAACCGGCCCAGATCCAATAGCTGTGTTTTGGCTCTTTGTTCAAACAAACTCAAGCGATTGTGACTCCTGTGAAACGTTAAACAAACTGTAGAAAGAGGAAAAGCCGCAGCGAACATTGGACATTATATATAATGTGTGAAGCGACCATCTGGAGTTAAACTTCTCTACAGGAAGACACTTTTTTCAGTAAGATGAAATATTCCAATCATAAGACATCATAATTATTACAAGCATTGCTTTTAGTTGGTCCTGTTTACCTTTGGGAACAGTGATTTAAAAAAATGCTCAAGATATCACTTTTGATGCATATGTGTAGGTCAGTTGTTTCACAAACATCCTACCATATAAAATTTTTGCAATAAAGCCTAAAATATAAGGAGATATCAGGATTTTTCGCAATAAACCATAACCGTAGACTGTTTAGTCAGGAAACATTTTTATTATAACTATTGTTCACATTTTGTATATTTAACAATACTTAACATCGATTATACTTGTTGAAATCTTTACATTGGTTATTTCTATCCCTAACTCACATTTTAGAACTATTTTGAAGCACTAGTGCTGAGTATTTGTTTCATCTGCAAATGGTAAATTATGCCTTTCCAATCATTAAGACATCATAATTAATACAAGCATTGCTTTTAGTTGGTTCCATTATATTTGGTTCCGTCATGTACTCACAGATAACCTTGTGTTGTCGATTCGCCTTGATATCACTGCATTTAGTTTTGTAGCAATACCTTTTTTCTCTCTCTCTCTCTTTTTTCCCCGCAGGAAATGGCGGCTAAAATGATTATAGTTATGACTTCTTTCTTTTTTTTTCTTGGTCAATCAGAGTCAATGTCTTTATCATTTTTATTGTTTTCACGTCAGCTAAGGGTTGAAGTAACGTTTCAAATAGTCTTCTTTCTTTACTATTTTCAGTTTTTTTTTACCCTAATTGAAATGATGAACTTTATAGAATAAAGGATAAAAACTCTCTGTGATATATAAAATGATTTTGCCCAAGAATAACGTGATATACAAGAATAACACATAATATCCATAACTAGGCCCATGTGCAATATAATGTAGTATAAACATATGTTCATATACGTATGTATATGTATATACATTATACACATATATCTATATATTTATATTGATAGACATATAAGAGTACATTTATATATATATATATATATATATATATATATATATATATATATATATATATTCAGGTATATATATTTATCGATTCATTTGCTTATTCATTCATTTATTTATCTATATACATTTCTGTGTATGCAATGTGGTTGAAGTGTGTGTAGGAAGACAATCTACTTTAGATGAGGCCCATGCAATTTGCGAAAAACTAGGGCAGTGGGACATTTTGTTTGATTCGTGACAAACCATGCACCAGGGTCCTCGGACACATGATTTAAAGATCAAAGATATTACATAATGAACGCAATTTGGCGGCAACGCGTGCTTATAAGTGGCGTGGGATGAACAATACACTACTTTGGCGCTGTAATATACTCCTACGTAAGCATCTATGGCGGCGTATCGAAATTGAAGATGCATAAAAAGCTTTGCCTAAAGACTGACGCAATAAAACAGCAATTCAATTTTTATGATTTGCTCGACACTGTTCCAGCGCAAAAACCTTCTGGGACGTGGTATGTTGATTGTAGTTTTGGCAGCCGCGCATTTTAAAAATTTAATCTCCAATAACCCTCGTCAGATTTCACCTGGTGTTTACGACATAATGACGGAATAAAAACACTCAGTTCTTTCTTCCAGTCCAGAACGTTTGTTGACCAACGGCGATACAAATAGATAAAAGAAAGTGATGCTGGAAAAAAAAAGAGTGATTAATACTCTCCAACGTGTTATGAAATATTGATAAAGCCGAGGGGTGGTGAGCGAGCGAGCGTACGCGCTGCGGCGATCATCGGGGCTTTATAGGGGCTGAAAACTCCGGCGGGAGCGCAGCCGTGCGTGGCCCTAGCGGTGGCGCCGGGCGAGCAGCTGAAAAAGTCATCAACAGCCCAACACGAATTACTGCGGCCCGCGCAGCGCCGGCTGAATTCCTCGCTGTCAAGTCCATGCCTCGCTCTGATGTGCAAGGGGAGAACGTAATTTGTACAAACGGAATTCTTCCCCATGATAGCTTTTCCTTAAGCCCCTCATCTGCATATCATTTAAACCGTCAAGAGTTGTTCTAATGGGAGAGAAAGCGTAGAAGACGAATCTTCGCTGGAGAGAGAGAGAGAGAGGGGGGGGGGGGGGGAGAGAGAAAGAGAGTGGGGAACGTAGAAAATGCTGTAGATGATTATCCAGAGGAAGAGAGGCCAGTAAGAACAATACAGTAAAAATGGAGGAAAAGGAAGGTACATTGAGTGGTGCATGTAAAATTCGAAATGTCTAAAAAACTCTCAAAAAAAAAAAACTGAACCAAAAAAAAAAAAAACAGTTGTAAAACTACGTATAAAAAAAGATTCTGCGTGAGTACCACTCACTTATGAATAAATATAAATGACAAGCAAACAAGAGCATGAGGAACTGATGAGTAGAAAATATGGGGACACATACACAAACAGACAAACAGATAAACACACACACAGACATGAGAAAAAAAGGAGAGAATCAACTACCAACCGAAATTAGCATTAGAGAAAAACGAAATAAAAACAAACAAACATTTAAACAAAGAATGAAGCGCCCTCCTTTTCGACAGGACAAAAAAAAAGGAATAAACTGCAAGACATGTAAAGTGATTTATTTGAAAGTATGTATAGAATAGCTTGAATATAAGGAACGAAAATCATGAGAACCGACATATCATGTCAGTGAAAAATACCTTTATTATGATTATACTACTTTGGCTCAAATTTTAGGATTTCTGAATGAAATGAATGAAAAGAGTGTTGCTCAAGATGACACTGACAATAATTCGTTTTCTTCTTTATTCATCTTTCTGTTTTTCATTTTTTCTCCCTATCTATGTCTGACTCTTTATCTATCTATCTATCTATCTATCTATCTATCTATCTGTCTATCTATCTATCTATCTATCTATCTATCTATCTATCTATCTATAATTATATGCAAACATAAATCAAAGAGGAGAAGAGAGAGAAAGAAGACAGATAGATAAACAGAAAAAGAGAGATGAAATGACATCCATAGGTGTTGGAAGCCAGTTTCTGAACAGTGTTAACCCGGAAACATAAGAGATGAATGGAAGAAACAAGATAGCTTGGACTGTCTTCATCTTTTTTTTTCTCCATCTCCGCTGGAGCTTGGTGGATGACACCACATAGCCTTCTTCCTGTATCCCTTCTTCATTATCTTTCATTCCCTCGCTCCTGTTTTCTTAATGGCTCTACCTGTTTTCCTTTCCAACTCCTCGACTAGCTGACTCATATCATCTTCGTGGTCATCCTATGCCTTGAGCAGCCAGCGATCATTACATTTTCTCTCCCCCCTATCTTTTCCCCCCTCGAGCTCTAAAAGAAGAAAACACATGTCGAGCGATTAATATTGCAATTATTTAATAACGGGCCCTGGATCCCCCCGCGCCGGCTACCCCCGGTAGACCAGCCACGTTTTTATTGCTTGTGGGAGTTTGCGGCGCTAGCAGGGGAAGCTGAGGAGAGAAAAGGAGCCCCTACCAGCTCGGCCCGGCAAATTTTATGTAATGTAATCCAGGACGGGGTGATGCTGAGAAGAGAACGAGAAAAAGAAATAGGAAGCTGATTAGAGAAAGATAAAGAAGAGATATAGAGTGAAGAGAAAGAGAGGGAGAGAGAGATAGGAGAGGGAGAGAGGGAGATAGGAGAGGGAAGGAGGAAGGTGAGTGCGCGTCGAAAAAACAACAACAACGACCCGAAACATTGATAATTAGAGCAAACTTTTACATATTGATATAACAAGATGGGAGTGG
The DNA here is from genome assembly GCF_040938485.1 of Diadema antillarum. Lineage (NCBI taxonomy): Eukaryota > Metazoa > Echinodermata > Echinoidea > Diadematoida > Diadematidae > Diadema > Diadema antillarum. The sequence goes on along the minus strand of NW_027271563.1, from coordinate 1,687,336 downwards.
ATGGTTAATAGGCTAAACATTAGCCAAATTGAGTTGGAGGGACAGGATGTTGATAATTACATCATGCACCCGCAGCATCATATTCCCATTTCCCATGTTAAAGTAATGTAGCGCATATATAAACACGTTATCGAGTACTGCTTTGAAATGGTGATAGTTAAAAATGGAAAACTAGTAGGACATAATCACTGGAGTTATTTTACGATGCTACAAGGGGTCATTTTTCATTCTTATTCATAATGCTCTGAGACAAAAGAAATTGGTATTTGATATCATTCTTGTGTGAATCTATGAATATATAACATTTATGGCAGTAAACATTATTGTTATCCTACTATCTCAGTAATGATGTAAATTGTTAACATTGTCATCCTAATTATGATTCCTCTAGGCATTGTCATTTTAATCAACTTTGACCTTAATGGCTATGTTTTAATCCATGTCAATTATTTGCGCTTCGCACAGGGTATCTCAAATTCTTTAATTGTCACACTGTCATGCTAATGGCGATTGTTATCATTATTTTTATGAAAACAGAACAATAAAATATGATTCAAAATTGATCAAAGTCTCCAGAATTGTATTTGAATGGCTCTGATACATTCACTACACACATGCATACACACAAATTACATACATACACACATACACACACACATACTGACATACATTCACACACACAGACATGTATACACACAAACACACACATGCATGCATACAAACACAATTATATTACACCTACAAGTATCATCCCTGCAATTCACTTATATACCCATGAGCACATTAATTATACCTGTATTAAGATACATTAGACAGTTATGATACTTCATCCACGTCGTCATTACAGTCAGAAAAGAAATAACAACACATGTAAAATATTGTATTCATTTAATTATTTATATTGGGTTTTTTTTTTCTTTTTGATATCACCACGAAATGACATTGGAGAAATCTGATCCTATCAATAAAGCATAATAAAAATGATCTCTCCTTTTCTATATCCAGTCTAAAATAATGTTCGAAGTTTTCCATTCTAACTCTATTAACAGCTTTGTCAAAAGTCCATCACGTTAATTCACTAGGACCTTCTTGTTACGGTTATATATCAAGAACAAACAGACCAGTATTTAAAGAAATATAAAATGTCATGCCACACTTGCATATTACCTTTTTACATATTTTTTTTTTCATTTAAGATCTTTCAATTGGGCAACATTATGTCGAATTTGGTCACGTATTAAACAGTTGCATGGAAAGTAGCATCACAAACCAACCCCATTAATGGTGAAAACGCTCTGTTCCATTGGTATAACTTCCCAACGACATAGTATCAGCACAAACTTTGAATTCTTTCAAGAACAAATTAAAATCATTTCTATTGAAATCTTAGGATATACAACCGAATTAGGTTCGTTTTTATTGTCTCAGTCATCTTTTTTACAAGCATTAAGAAATCATACAGAAATCATTTTTTAAAGAAAAATAATCTGTTAAACATAAGTTTTCCTCAGATATTACTTTTATTGTACCATATAACAGTGTGTCTATTTTCTTTCTCTCTTTTTTTTAATGTCCGTTCTTCTGCATTCATACCAGTCAATGCCAGTATATGTACCCAATCCTTCGCAATATCAATCCAGGGAGCGTTTTATCATTACACTTACATCATAAAGTCCAGTGTGCTTGTGTCCACGATGGCGCGTGTTGTACCATAGTCTCATTTTCTCCCTTTTTTCTTCTTTTTCCTTCTTTTTCTTCCTTTTTTTCCCCTTACTAAGTTAATTTCATGTCAGTTGACATTGGTTTCTTTGATTTTGTGTATGTATTTTCCGAGGGTCCCATACCCTACAAGCTTTGCTTTTTTAGTGGGACCCTCCATTTCCATTCTAATCCTTGTATTACGCATATGTATATACCTTAGAAAATGAATTTATGTTGTTACTCGTGATCACATGTACGTTTTCTTTGAAATTGTTACAAATATGTTCTGTTAATGCATTGTATATAATTTTCCCTGTTTATTCAATGGAAATAAAAATAAAGTCGAAAGTTGAAAGTTGAAGCGCGCAAGCCTTGGCACGACGATAACACATTATGCATTCATGATTGACTTTGTTCTATATCCCAGAATATATTGACTTTAAAGATCATATCACATTGCAAATTTCTTTTCAGTACTTTCCATGGCAATCCCTCTTTCCAGCCTATCTTTGTCATGTTCGGAGGTCATATTTTTACAAGATAAGCGTTTAATCTTCCGTCTCTGCAGCATAACAGTGTTTGTCTTTTTCCCATCTTTTATCTTAATTTCATTACACGTCATTGCTAGATTATTCCGAGAGGAATTAAATGGTGCAGGTGAAAGAGAGGTCATCTTCCGTGCTTGTCATGCGAACACATGCCAAGAACCAAGTCATCATAATTCCCTCTGACAGCTGAGGTGATGGCTTTTACAACCGGCGTTTGAGGAGCTCCGGTAAACTGAGGAGTGACGTTTTGCCCACCCGGATGTTGGTGTACCTAGCTCCCCGATTCATCTCGTCCTGGTATAAGCCATGTAACAGTCTTTTATCCAACGTGATAGTTCAAAACCTCTATCGAAGGATTAAATTTTCTACTGGACGTTACAGATATTTGCCCATAATCAAATAGCGTCCTTTTTCATCAAAACTTCTTTTAAATACAGGTTGGATTAAGGATAATCCTAGTCTGGTTTAACATTGTTAATAATATTGGAGGTCACCATGGTATACATTAGTGTGTGTGTATGTGTGTGTGTGTGTGTAAGCAACCAAATTAAAGTACCTTCAAGATGAAATTTAGGAAAGTTTACTTTATTCAGAATTTGGCTCTTCCAATTCAATCCAATGCTTCGTCATCAGATCTTGCTACTATGTTCATGTCTACTTGTGATGACGTAATAATGGCGGGAATATGTGAATTTGCATTCACTCATGAAACCAATTAAGGTAAATAGAAATGTTTATGAACAAATTGTACGTCACTTACAATCAAAGTAAATTACCAGCATACTACAAACGATAGGAGTCGTGATTTGCATTAGAGAAAATGTAATTTCAGTATTGTTAGTCAAATCCATTTTAAATTGCAGAGAAAGGACATGCTGAAGCCATAAAGATCCAATCAAATTTGCTTGCACTGGTGTAGGTTAATGGGAAATGTCGATTTACACCTTAAAGCCACTGTTTACCCTTGGGAGAAGTGATTAAAAAATGTTCGAGCTATCACATTTGATGCATATGTATTATAGTTTAGTTGTACACTGTATTACAAAATGTCCTCCCGTATAAAACATTTTGCAAGAAAGCTGCAAATATAGGGAGATGTCACTAATTTTTTCAATAAACCATAACTATAAAAGGTTTACTCTAGAAACAATTTTAAAGTGAGGCAGTCCTCACGAATTTCAAAAAAAAAATGTCGTTGTTGGTACCACCAATGAACTACTTTCACCAAAAAAAAAACATCAAATAAGCTCGTAAATTTTGATTGAAAAAGTGTGAATCTGCATGGTGAATATGCTAATGAGCAAGTCTTGGCGGAGAGTCAGACGTCACCGAGGCACAACTCTTCCCAGCCGTGTTCTGCTCGCGCTCCCTAGTTATTTATAAATTCATGTTTACTATTTATTTTTATATCAATTATATGTATAAATAAGCTTGAAATATTTTGTTTGGAATAATAAAACCACATATTGTCACATTTTATGACAAAATCAGATATGATCATTTTAACACTTAAATTGGTTTTCTGAGGCACGGCTGTCAACTTAGTGAGTTGGGCAACAATGACGTTGAACCTTTTTGCAGGCTTTTACACGATCGCTTCCAGGAATTATTTTAAAAAAATCGCGTACAGAGACAGTGTTTGCTTTCCACGTGTATAAATTGGTGAAAGGTTATATTTTTTACTCTTCTTAATTATCATACAGTGATAATTCTCAGGACTGCCTCCTTTTAATAAAACTATCGTTCACATTTTTCATATCTAAAGGCATCGTTAACCATTTGCAAATGAAACAAAAACCCAGCTTTACTGCTTTAAAATAGTTCTAAAATGTGAGTTAAGGATAGAAACAAATAATGTAAAGATGTTAATCAATATAATCAATGTTAAGTATTGTTAAATGTCCAAAATGTGAACAATAGCTGTAATAAAAAAATGTTTCAAGACTAAACCGTCTACAGTTATGGTTTATTGAGAAAAATAGTGAGATATCCTTATATTTTAGACTTTAATGCAACACGTTTATGTGGTTAGGTGTTTTGTGATACAACTGGCCTACATGCATTTATCAAATGTGATAACATTTTTCAAATCAGTGCTCCAAATGGTGACAGTACCTTTAACATGAATATACTGCTTTATATTTTTACATTGGTTGATTCTATTCCTAACTCACGCTTAAAAACTATTTTGAAGCACTAAAATTGTTTTTTTTTTTAATCTACAAATAGTAAATAGTGGCTTTAGGATCGATGACGGATCTACATCATCCTATTGCGTTAATATCAGTGTCGGGAAACAAATCGGATCAAGCTGACGTTTACCATGTTTACGATAATGAGCGACCACGATGACAAGGCAGAACAAAGTTACATAGCAGTAACACTAAGTGCCATTGGCTTAGCGTAATGACATGCTCACAGTTGGATTTAGAAAGACAGTATCACTGCATGATTTTAGCGTACGTTATTTTCATATTTCTTTTTTACACTTGAGGTGATCGTGCCAAGTGAGCGCTGATACTGAGTGAACAATAGATATAATAATAATAATAATAATACATGCAATTATAATAAACCCCATTTTGTTTAAGGAAAGTATGAAATTGCAGATATGACACCTTATCACTTAGATGCCAAGGTAACGTTCATTAGCCTTGACACGTCATATTCAAATGGAGGTTTCTTTAAAGAAACAGAACCGCAATGGACTGGGAAGTCATATTGTTGACGTTCAGGTCAGTTCATTAGAAGCATATCTTTGTTGTTGTTATTTTTTTCGTTGTTTGCAGATGAATAACATAGTCGAAGACAATCTTAGTACTTTCCCATCGGCACTAATACCTCAAGGTGATCACAAACATGGATCCTGCTTTAACGTCATGAGCATCATCATACGATGAAAATGATGTTTTCGCTTTGCTGGTATGAAATGAAAATTCGAATGATATTATCTTTTGTAGAGCTTGGAAAACACAAACCACTAATTTCATCACGCCAATATTGTCGTCGCTATTGTTCTCATCACTTCTCTAAACTTTGATATTCATATTTGCTGTAGTTATGATCATCGTTGTCATCATTACCAGATCATCAATACTGCAAATCTGAAAAGTGAAGTAACTTTAGATTTCGACAATGATTAATAGTGCCGTTATGACTCTCTGGAGTGATTGATGTCATTCAAGTCCAAAGAGTTGGCAAAAAAGGACGAAAAACACATCTATGAAATAACAATACACCACGGGGTAAAATAGTACACCAAACATACTATATGGAATATACGATATACAAAGATTAATCTCTCCCTGTTGTTCTATGATGGAATCGGGAGTTCCGTTTTACGAACCGAAGTTTTCGTGAACCACCTGCCTGTCCAGAAGCCAAACATCTGGCTTTTTGTTATCATTCAGCGTTCCGCGTAGAAAGTCGGTCTCGATAAAAAGATCACAGTGCTACTGGGTCAACCCACCGGACTCACCCTTTTTTTGTCCACTTTTCTAATTTTCTCAGAGGTGTATCCAAGGTCAGTCGAGTTGGAGACTGATGAGTGGTCACACTTTCGTCCAATTGGATCCATCGCTGTTTAGTGCGCATTACTTTTTTCTCACTTTACCCGCGTTCCTGGTTGGTTGCATTTTCTCGGTCGTCGTATTGGTCCCCGGTCGCCCGGGATGCGAGGAGGAAGGGGGTGACGAAGAATTGGTTGTTCCGCTTCCGGGGCTCTTGATCTCCAATCTCCGCTGTTTCATGCGTCGGTTCTGGAACCATATCTTGACCTGGCGTTCGGAGAGCTCGAGAAAGTCAGCGATTTCGATTCGGCGGGGCCTGCAGAGATAGCGGTTGAGGCGGAACTCGCGCTCGAGTTCGAGCAGCTGGGTTGTCGTGAATGCAGTCCGCACTCGACGATGTCGAACGGTCTGTCCTGAGAAAATATGCAAAGGAGGAGAAGAATTACAAATTTTGCCGGCTTGAGAATTATGCTAACTGTAAACACAGTAAATACGTTTCAATTTTCACTCACATCCACGCTTATCAATCATTGATTGTCCTACACAAAATCTTAATTTGTCTCATGACATCTCTTGGGCTAACATTTCTTTATAACAAGTATGACTATCTGAATGACCTGATGGCAACTGAAATTGATCTAAACTAGTAAGTCGATAAATGAATAGGTCATGACATGAGCTGACGATCTGAATGGGATGGTATGAAAATAGCAGAGGACATTTGGTGTCATATTTTTATCCCAGGGGAAACGTTAACCAGTCTATAATCTTTGGAGCTTTCTACCACAGTTACATGACAATCAGTTGGCAAAACTCGTGAATAGTGTGGTCTCATGCTCATATAATAGTGTTTTGATGTTTGAAATGTTTGCTGTGGGATCGTAGTAACCGACCTGTTGTTCGCTCTTGTTCGTCTTCCGGATCCTGCTCGACCTCGTCTAATTTGACGGGGGGCGTGTCGATCACCCAGGGGTATTCCGGGAGTCTGACTGTCGGGATCGCCAACTGGGGGCCGCTACGGACCTTTTCCAAGACACACCCTTCGCTCCAGGCGCCATCGGCATAAGCGCACGAGGATATTTCGCCCAAAGACGGAGATGAATCAGGGGTAGAGGATGACGTAACAGGTGGGTCCCACAAGGCCGGTGATGACGTTGACGACGTCAATGGAGGTATGGAAGGGAGAGCGTCTGGAGTGGACGGGATTGCGACCGCTGCTCTAGGAGAGAGATCGCAAGGGAGAGCGGGCCATGTAGCGAACATGGCATCACAGGTTTTTTTTCGGGAAAGGTGATGGAGGTGCGTTATCGGAGGGAGACCTTTTGATGGATCGGTGCGACGCACCTGCCCGATGGGGCCTGGCTTCGATGTCTCGCAAGAGGGGGTCAAGGGCTACCCCTCTGGCGGATCGGCTGCGGCTGACATCAAAGGGAGCGCGATATACAAGGCGGAGCAAACGAGGAGACAGGCAACGAACACACCTGTAACTCCTGCCTACTCCTTTAATGGTGGCTACTTCACAGGTCAAAATGTTAGTGGTCCTACCGAAATAAAAGTTGGACCTTGCCTTCAACGACAGGGACATCTATGAAAATTCTGCAAACAAGATGCTGCTTATAAACCTCAAAAAATGCACATACTGCACCCTCGACAGGGCAATGCATTAATATTCATTAAAATACAGACCCTTTATTTATTGGTGTCATTTGTCCGGTTTTGTCAGTCCCGCCTCACGGTTTTTGTAATTCCCATACCGGACACTGCGACGTGAAAAGGTGACACTTAATATGGAGTGAAATACAGACAGACAGAGAGAAACAGAAAGAAAGAGGAAAAGAAAAAGAGAGAAATGGGGGGGGGGGGTATGAACATCAACAAAAAAAGGGGTAGAGAATGGCAGAGAGAGAAAAAAAGGAGACCATCTATGGAGACGAAACTGTAAAGCTACGCGGGATTCGCTAAGAGCGATCGGCTTGCTGAAATTTGCCGTCATATTCTCAGGGAGGTGTGAACAGTCGGTAACCGGGGGATTTCTCCAGTATCATGGCTGGCGCTTGCCTCCCTTCACCCCATGTCCATTTCTAGCTATAGGACAGGATGTCTTAGTTTCCTCTCCCTCTATCTTTTCTTTGTTTTCTTTGGTTGGAGTACTCCCTTACCCTTTCTCTCTCCCTATATTTCTCTCTTTAACTCTCTGTCTACCCTTCTCAGCCTATATGCTTCCTATTCTTTATGCTTTTTTCCCCCCATTCGGTTCAATTCCCTGAGACGCAGCAGTGATTGAGCGCCGAGGTCAGCCTGATGAAAGCATGCGTCTTGTGGCGCAACTACTTTACACAGCCAGTCACACGCACACACACACACACACACACACACACACACACACACACACACACACACACACACACACACACCCACACACATACGATCCCTTTTCCCCTCTCTCAGTTTAAAAAAAAATCTTTAATGAGTACTAATTTGAAGGAAACAAAAACAGACGAAATCCATTTTCAAAAACTTATTCTTTGTTTAAAGCGAGATTATCATCAAATAGACAAAAGTTAAAGCTTTTCAGAGATACTGCACGCGTGACACAACAAGACATATATTTTGTTTAAGACACTATTGAATTATTACATATATTTCATGTATTTTCCTTGTTCAAATCTCAAATCTCTCAAAATGATAACAATGGACATAATTCATTATTTCTTTTTGTACTGAAAATCTTCTGTTACATTCATATATGATATTATCTAGTGAAAGGGAACATATTGGCCGTAATTTCTTGTTCGTATACCGTGTATTTAGCCACAGCATAGCTTCCCTTTTCTCAAGCAAGTAGGTAAAATCTAATACTTGACATGTTTTGTTTTGTTTTTGTTTTGTTTGTGCTTTACTTGTCTCACAACATCAAACAAATACACAGAAGCCCGTGTCTTGCATAGTCGCATTTAGTTGATTTGGTTGGAAAGTATGAGCTGCCTATTCACAAGCATGATTACTCCTTTGTCCAATAGCGTTTGTTGCGACATTCGCAGATATAACTAGGGAAATTACTCCAGAACAATCACTTGATTCAATTCAATTCAATTCAATTGTCAGTTACTTCCATCCGACAAAAGGGTGAAACAAAATACAAGTATACATTACACAAATGATAATATTGTTTTATCAATTTGTAAAACTACATAATGCAGTGTGGATCATAAAGTATGTGATGAAGTTAACATGTGGAATTAAAAAGAATAATGAAGAACAGCAATACATTATACTTTGAAAAGTTTACAAAAAGGTGAGTATAACGATGGAAAAGTGTGATCCACTGAAATCAAGATCATTGAATATTTATTATCTTCGGCAGAGAACCACAGGGGCGCTATCACGTCCTAAGATTTGATAAAATAAAAACGAAGCAATGAATTTTCATGAAATAACAAGTTTATTTGATCAAAAGTGGGTAGATTTATTAGCATTGCTCCAAATATTGGGTAAAATACTGCCCTTGTGGTTTTGAGTTTCAACGTTTTACTGAAAATAAAAATGATTTAAAATTGACACCACAATTTAGAGATCGAGCTCTACAACGTGATACCTGACTCAATACCCCCAAAAGTGAGATAAATCCCTTCTAGGTCTCAGCGGACGATATTTAAGTATCTGGAATCTACAGCTAGCAGGTGCTTTTATCATTATAAATTGAAATCATTTCAAAGTCCAATGAAATCACTGACCCATGCATCCGTCTTGTGCTCTTACTCCTGATTAAACGAATACACAGCATGTGACGTAATCTACTGGTTATGTAAGACACGTGTACACATCATGATAGCCTGTCAAATGGGCAGTAATGCTGCGTTTTATGACTTTAAATTTGCAGTAAAACAATTACCGGTATTCATTGTATTACCATGTATACGAGTGATGTTCGAGTGATAAAACTGCACGATATCAAAACGGGAAGAGGGTGCCAAGTGAGTATACACAAAAGTAACAACAAAGCTAAGTAATCAGTTCAGGGCATTTTTTGTTTTCGTGTTTTCCTTGCTCTCTTGGCGATTATTTTTCGCCAAAAGGTTTGCATGTCGTTTAGGATGTCTGCTGCCATCTACGATGATATTAAGGATTTTGCAAGAGGCTGGGGTCTGTGACGTTTTAACTCTTATAATGAACCACCTCTTTAACAAAATGCTTGCCTGGCCAAATGGGCTGTGAATTGACTCAATTAATTCATGTCGATACACAATCAGTGATAAAACACAAATTGTGTCTTTGTTTTATGGTATCGGGGCTTATCGTCCACTGACTTGTTATAATTATTGCTAAAACAGTTGGATTAATGAAATTTCAGCAAAAGGAAGCAAACATTTTAATGAGCAGCATAAAACTCCAATAATTAGTACTGTAGTGTCAAAGGGATAGTGTAGTATTGGTGGAGATTAGAATTGGACTGTTACCTTTTTGGAGATACCGATAAACCACTTATGAAATAGTACAGAACATACCATTCTCAGAGGAATTCAAAATTTATTTGATGAAAATCGGGTTTGGAATCACTGAGGTATCCAAAAACAAAGTAAAACAAAACGATCGTAATAAAAGGTGGGTCCCACCTTTTATTAAGATTACTCTTTTTTGGATATCTCAGCCATTTCAAAACTAATTTTCATCAAAAAACGTTGAACTACTCTTGGAATTACATGCTCTTTCATATTTCATAAGATGTTTCTCATTATCTCACCAAAAAAATGTTAAGAAACCTGAAATTTGGTCTTACCCAAAACTATACGATCCCTTCATAAGACATCAGGTTTTCGGCATTTCAATTTAGATCATAAATTAGCGTACTGGTAATCTTCTGCCTGTGTGTGTCCAATTGAACTGATGAAAGTATTACATAAAGCATATAAAACTGCTTCAACCTCCTTTTGATAAGACACCTCGTCTGACGCAGATGACAATTCGTAGTTACAACTTTGTCAAATATTTTCGAATTGTGGGGTAATTCCTCGCCACAATTTCAATGATAACAGCAACAACATGAAAAGAAAAATCTGTTCTGTGATAATGCAAACATAATATTCCGGTCTCTGTAACATTTTTTTTTTCAATTTGTCTTATTATCATCCTTTTTTCGGGATAATTTACTGTAATGTATGTTCTCTATGAAGAGAGATGTTCCTGATGCCTGTTGAAAGCAATAAAGACGGTTCCTCTTTGAACGCAAAAGCAAAGTCTATTCGACCCGAAGGACAAGCCGTCTTTCATGTTCCATAAATCCGTATAACATTAATTTAAAAAAAGGGAGAACTATAAGGGTACATCAAGTAAGAGTCAAGTGTTCAACTGAATAATCCAATATGTTTTCCTTTTAGATCAACTGCGTTTTTTCCACCCATCTGTTCAATGATGGAGCGGAGTGATAACGGTCTGAAGGTTGAGAGATGCTTTAAAAGCGTCAGAAGAAAAAGTCAGCAAAAGCTCAAACCCCGCATAATTTATTCTTTCTCCGTTCATGTGAATTATATGAATTTTCTTCTTCTTCTTTTTTACCCTCCGTTCATATGATTTATATGAATTTTATTTTCCTTTTTTTTCTTTTACATGTCACATCGAACATTAACTAATTTCAATGTTGGAGTAAGTTTGTTTAAGGGACTCCATAATTAAGTCTCATGAGGGGATATTGTTTGTTATTAACAGGCACAATCGATACGAGAGAGCTGGAGTAGAGAAAAAAAGACTGAAAAAAGAAGCCCATCTGCATTTTTCTTCCCTTTTCAAATGTATGATGCTGGGATGCAATCCGTCTTCCTGGCATTCCTTAAAATTGATCAGCGACAGTGATGAATAATCTTTGGACAAAGAAAGACGAGAGGAGTAAGATCTTGGAGGGGGAAAAAAACATCATCACCATCACCAGAAAGATGTGTCGATTTTATCTTTATATTTTTTCTCTTCTCCTTCCTCCCACCTCACTCTCTCGCTTTAATGTATGTTTTTGTTTTTATGTTTTTTAAACCTTAAAGAAAAAAAAAACCACAAATGTGTCGACGGGATCTTTGTACGGGTGAGATACGCGGTGCTGGTGAGTGGCCGAGGTGGTGAGTTTATTTAGTCATCCCTCAAAAACTGCCAGCGACCGTCAGCGGTTCGTTGATTCACCTGGTTTTCTACCTTATGGCCTGAGATCAAAACATTGTTGGCCCGCCGGAATATGGCAAACCATTATTTACCGAGTCAACGATGGCACGGCTATTCCTCCGTCGTCCGTTCTTAGTTTTTTTTTTCTTTTTCTTTAGGAGGGGGGGGGGGGGGGAGGGTGCATGTGTATAGTATTTCCCTGTCTTTTTTTTCACTTTTGTTTTTGAAATGGTGAACTTTGATATCGTCGGTCCGCAGTCAAGCTCTCAACCGACGAGGGAATCGTATTTAAGGCTTGATGGCGAGCTCCTGACAAACATTCAATGAAGATGAAAGGAAGCAATTATGATGTTCTTGGAAACTAAAATGGCTATGAATAAAGCGGGGAACGCAAAATACCTGTACATGATCAAGTAAGTAAGCCTTATATGCTATCATTGATAAAGCGTGCAGAAAATGCGAGGTAACTATCGGTGCCTCAATATCGATAGCTTCCCGCGCGATATTGGCTACTTATTGGAGGATCGATCGCATTTTAGATCATACGTAATCGGTAGGATGCGAAATTGCCGTCATTATGTACAATCTGGAATATATGAACAGGCCATGGATTGTTCATTTTAAGTCGAAGGAACTAGTCCCCTTATTTCAGACGCAAATTATAGTAAGTGATTCAGTAAGCAATCGAAGGAAAGAGTCTAAATTCAAAGGCAGCCTTAGTTATCAATCACGTGACGAGAATGGTTTCCTAAGATATTCGGGCTGTTTTTCCATTTTCCACATCGTTCCTTTTAATATTTCTGGTTGATCTTATAGCTGCACTTGATTTTTGAAGGAGAAGATGGAAGTATTTGTCGTTAACATTTGCCAGAATGATACATGGTAACCCTATGACCGCTCCATCAAACCCGGCTTGTTTTGACGCTCAAGCTCTCTGTGAAACTGCGCCTGCGCGCTTGCAAAGTCACTGTCTCTGGCATTGCTCCTCTCTCCCCCCCCCCCCCTGCTTTGTAGCAGGACTTTATGTTTAAATATAGCGCCCCCATAGGTTCTGCATATCAAAGTGCCTAATTAAGGTCAGATCATGACTGAGGTATTACAGTCCTATTCGGTGTTTCAACACTGTAACGTATTTCTTCCATAACTTGGGGGCTTCTAAAATAAGACGAAAAGATGACTCAGGTGTATTGCTATGTCAGTGCAAAAATTAACTATTGTTAGACAGACTGAAGCTCCCCCAAATCTATATCTGAAATAGATTTTAACATAAAATAAGCTCTCAAACCGGACAGGTCAATAAAACTAGTCAGGAGAAGTGTGTTTTTATTGCAACTGATTGACAAATTACCCTACATCGACGTAAATAATTAGTTGCAATGAAGACATCTCGACGGAAGAATTTCATAAATTTGAATAAGTGTGCTTTTTATGTGTATGTATGTGTTGTGTGTGCACGGATATGTGTGCGTGTTAGTGCGTGATTTTAAGACGTGAAATATGGGCAAGTATTTCTATTAAAGATGTAGAGGATAACATTGTCAAGAGGATAATGGAGAGAATGACAATTGGAACACATGCGAAAAATGGGAGAGAGAAGAATATATACTCACTTCGTTTTTTGTTTATGAAGATTTGGTAAAATGAAACTGACGATTGCTTTTTGTATGTCTGATTCAAAGATGAAAAGACAATAGCAAGGAAAAGAGTAGAAGGACACATCTAGTTGATGTATAATACATCAGTCATCACCTTTGTGATATTTTCAAATTTTCACATGAAAACATGACAACATTAAATTTTGCGTACAATTTGATTGTCACCGTCAGAAATCAGTTGAACTGTGCCAAGTCGTCGCGCACTGTTTCTCCAAAAGCAAGCAATCAAGCAAATAAACAACCAACCAAAAACAAGGACACATAAACGAACTAAATGAAAAAGAAAACGAGCACATGAAGGAAGGAAGATTGCAGTTGGAATTTCTCAGCGATGAAGAAAGGGAGCACGAGGCCAACCATAGAGGGCGCTATACATCTTGAGATAGCGAGCGATTTTTAACATTTTTTTTCCCTGCAGGGGGAGTAGAAGAGTACTCTAGAAAATCTTTTTTTTTTCAGTCGTTTGCTTTGCATCTTTGAGATTATTCCATGCAATATGAAATATTAATGTATGATATCGATAATAAGATTAGCTACACGCACAAACCAAAAACTTTCAATATCCTAGTAGCCAAGATAAATAAATGGCTTGTCATAAAAATCTACTTATCGGAATTATTTTCAACAACTTTACCATCCTAGTATGTGGATCAACTTCAAATAATATCATAAAGAGTTTTTTTTTTTTAACTTAAAGCGTGGCATGACATGTCTAGGATTTAGAAAGATATTAAACTCATGTTTTTTTTTTTTCGTTGAAAAGTTGAAAATAAATGCAATTTGTCATGTAATTATTTTATATCTTTCATGCACTGATTTTTATCAAATAAGTAAAATCAACGCACACACATTCTTACACACAAACATACTTACACTCATACGCACAAACGCACACACACAGACACACACACACATTATATGTATCTACTGGTAGGTAACTACAACAAAAAATATCATGATAAACCCTAGTCAAACTGTTTACATTTTATTGAAATGAGAGTTGAAACATCCTGTTTTATATCAAATAAGTAATGGATTAAAGATAAATGCTCAAGATGAGAAAGAGATTGTTTATCATGAATCATTATCAAAGTCTCACTTTAGAAAAGAAGACTAGAATAGCAAAGCATATCTATATAACTTCCACATTCTCAGTACGCTGTAATTTTTAGTGCAGATAATCATAATATCCATTTCGAACTTGGAATCTTAATCAATACATTATTTGTCGTCGACTTCTCACTTCTCAAATTAGGGCACCCTACTGTAATTTGAAACGGCTACACATTGCGTCGTAGAAGGAAAAAAACATATCTTGATTAACACAGAAACCAGCCACGCCCACTTTCTCCATTCTTTCATCCGTCCATTAGGCACGCAACATTACAACGCTGATAGATAATGGCGGACTCCGTAGCGCCGTGTTTGCTGATACACGCCTGATTTCCTAGCAGACTCCAGGCAGTGCGTTGACTACTCACGCCATACCGTGAGTCGAGTTAATAACTTTAACCGATAACTTTCCCGAGTACGCATGGCGTCTCTCCACGTCGACATCCTTGTCAACGCATTCAAATCGCTTGGTTTGTACATCTTATTTTACAATAACGAAATCACTCACATACAACCCCCTCGTCTATGATTCTATTTATAGCTTACGAATGACCTCGTTATCGAATGACTGAGCAGAGACTGATTTACATAACACGACTAGGTAGAACAGCATGCATGAGATCAGACCTGAACCACAATGACCTTACCAGACTTTCAGAGGTCACGACCCTTGACCTGCGCGCGAGGACGTTCAGTCTCTCCTGCAGACCTTGACCATGTTACGGGGGATGATGTTAACAGCTGTTTGACAGGAATCTGGCCTCCACTTCGGCATGTCTTCCAAGAGCCGGTGATCGCATCAGCCAACACTCTCGCTTGAACTCGAGACGCAGCTTGGAATCTCCGATCGTTTCGCCTCTGAGCTTGTAGAACATTATCGAACATATTATGCTTGTGATTACTAGTAATATGATGTATATCTTTAACTATGAACTGCACATAGATGCCTATTTTGATAAATGACCACCTTTCCAGTGTCTTTTGATTACGTGTTAACCCCTAGAGAACAGGTATCATACACAACGAGCTGATAATGTGTAATCCTTAAGGAGATGATTTTGTGATCTCTCCGGAAGATAATTGATATGATGGACATTTCCTGAAAATGATACGTAGAATTTTGAGGGAAAACACGGCCAAAAAAAAAGAAAGAAAGAGAAAAAAGGAGACTAGCATGCAACCTGTCACTTGCCATCACATCTCCTGCACTCATGTAAAGATATGCAATGTGGTCTCTACCTTTAAACCAGGGCAGCCTTTTCTTCTCTAACGCTGCATGTTCTACCACAGGACCTTGCCATTTTCATCACCCAAGCATTGGGAGGTACTCTTCGAAACAATTGGATGAAGAGAATATGGTTGATAAAAGCATCTTGTCAGAGGACGTAAGTACTTGGTAGAATTCAAACTTCTTTTTTTATGCACAATACATGAAGATACAGTGAAATCATACACACACACACACACACACACACACACACACACACACACACACACACACATATATATATATATATGTATATATATATATAATACAAAGAGAGAGTTACAGAAAGAGAGAGAGAAGAGAGAAAGAAAACAAAAGAAAGGGCAAGGAGGGAGAGGGGATTTATAATAATCTTGACAATATACAAAATAATGTTTTTGTATGTATTTGAGACAGTTTTATCTGAAAGTGTAATTGTTGCTTTTGATATATCAGTATGAACATCGATGCTTTGTTCCTGTCTTTATTCTGAAGAGTGAAAGACACATTTCTGTGATAGAGTGGGCGAGAATTAACCCGCCATTTGTAGTGAAATTGTATCGCAACTTCTCAAGTCATTCTACGACACTGTGGAGTGCTCTATGTTTCGTCGCAGAGGGAGCTATATCGCTTTTCTTCTGCCTCTTTACTTCCCATAGCACGTCCTTGTACTAATAATGACAGTGTGTCTATTTCCCCCCTTTTTAATCTTTTGAAAAACAATGACGAGAATATTTGAGATTGCAAATAAGAGAAATAATTAGCGACGGATAAAATAGTGAAGTGGCAGACCTTGCTTGTAGCACATTAAAGGGGTCGACGAAGAAGGAATATTGACTTTCCATGTGGAAAATGCAAATATGATAAAGCATTTAGTGCATAGGTACCCTGTGTAATTATTATACAGATCAATATCATACAGATCAGAATGCTAGAAGAGACAAATAGAAAGAATAACAACAACATTGAATTATCAGGTGAGTATTTATATTTCGTACTGTCCAGTAAGATCATAATCAGAATTACTTGTTTAGCTTAGACGAATCTAATACTGATATTGACTAACATGATAATATTATGTTAGTCAATATCATATGAATAGTAAGCATCCAAATGAGGTTTGGGACCCTTTCACCTGGCAGGGATCAAAATCCGGAAAAATGCTAGAGAATGAAAATGTGCAATATTTCCCTTGTAAAGTAAGTGTTTCTGACACAGTTCAAGAAAACGAGTAACGACGGCTAGCTGATAGGCTTTTATCACCATCATCATGGTCCTTGAGGATGCGGGACAAATATCTATTTCCATGTATCAACAGAACAAAAATCTGACATAAAATAAAAAACATCTGATATAAGCTGATCTGAAATAAGAGCAATAATTCTACATTCACGTACTCTACACCTGGGACAATAAAAAACAAGTGATTACTTCTAATATCATTTTCATTACCAATTAGGTTATTAAGTGGTTGGTGGAGGATCTCGAACAAAAAAAACCCCAACAGAACAGAAACAAAAGCAGGAGAAGAGTTTCTGCTCTTTTTGGTAATTTTTAAGAACAAATTAACTGTTTACTATTTATATAGTCTTGCCGTTGTTGTTTTTGTTGTTGTATGAGCATAATGGCTTATAGTAGACTTTTTGTTATCAGTCAGTATGTGTTAGAAGAAGGAAACGCTCCAGAGAATGGAGTTTTAGAGAACTTTAGGAAAGAACTTAAAACAAACGACGTAAATCGGTGAAACGTAAGAGGATTGGACTCCTCTAAAGAAAATGTTTATATCAATATAGTTTTAATCACAACGAAGCAATAAACACTGGTGAAATAATTCTATACCTTATTACACACATAAACGTAGCTTTTTGCATAATGCATCACTGACGTAAACGATATTTGTTTAAGTTCATAACACTTGTAAATTTATGTCCTTTTTATTATTGTAGGTAGATTCAGGGGTTTTTAGTTATTATTGCTGTCTTATCCTTTCTATTGTTTTGTTTTGCTTTTAAGTTGAGTTTATTACATAATAATAATGTGTAATCATATGTAATCATTAGTACAACGGCATCGTCCTTTGTTTGGTAATGATTTTATTCTCATGGTCGGACATCCGGGTATTTTGCGTGTCACGGGGTCATGGATAGCGGTGGAGTGAAAACAAACAGTCGCGTGAGCCTGGAGTGGTAACGCTGTACGTGTTTTCTGCCGGAGCGCCCCGCGAGCATAGCGCTAGCGCAAGCTGTACTACTGTAGCTGTGCGGGCGGCAGGATTAGGCCCTAGGCCTACCCTAAATTAGGCCCTACCATAAGCCTACTACAGTACTAACGTTAGGCCTATAGACCTACCTGAAGTTTCTAAGTAAGCGTAGATATCGGGGTAGGGCCTACTCAAAGAGGTTCTACCGCACATCTGGCCATTTTGTCGGGTCGTTGATCCAAAGTCCTGCCGCGATTTCATACGGGCACAGGTCCAGTCCGACTGCCTTCAACTTGGCAATATACCGGGACCGATCGATCGACAGGATCCAGATTATTAGAATATTGCTGGCAAGACATGATGCATGTATCTCATGAATGATGGCACAAATGACAAAATGAATAATGAAAAACAGTCCCCATGTCTGCGTAGAGTTGCACATAAATTATACGCGTCGCACATGCACAGCATGCAGTATGCGCATTATGCAGGCTTAGCGCTAGGCGCTTGCAAGCTGTTTGTTTTCACTCCAGTCAACCGGAAGTGACGTGTAGCCGACCGCAAGAATAGCACGTTTTCTTCCTCCACTGAAGGAAATAGTGTCAGGCACACCGTAATCACTAATCAGTGCGACAATTTCGATTGTACAATAAAGTCCAAGCTGCATGTAATATTCTATGTTGATGACAATAATCATTATCACGAAAAGATACCGTAACTACTGTATTTCTGTATGAAAATAAAGCTTACGAAAACGAAATCTGACTTATGATACTAACCATCCAAAACGGAGTAACTCCTCACGCAGTCAGAAAGTTTAACTTTGCGTGTGGGTTTGCGAAAAGGGCGCATGCCTGTTTTTGTGATTGTGGAAAGAGTCGGAACACTGGGTGTCCCTTGCGCAGCTTTCCTCAGGGACTAGTCAAAGACTTTCTGGTCCTTTTCTGTCGTCACCTTCAAATTTTCCTGAAAACCTGCTCAACAATATACCAAACTGATCTGATCACGGATATATTACATACAGTAGGGTACCTACATTTTTTTTTTGGCCTCTTTCTCAAACCTCGAATTACTCTATCTTAGGTCTTTCTTGCCTTTGATTATACTTTATTAGGTTACATGATAGAAACACTACTGAATTATAAAGGGAATTGCTTATCATTAATCGTAATGGACTAAAACTTTTGTAAATCCTGGAATATGCCATCCTACAAACTACAACTAAAATTAATACACGTCTATTTTTTTAGGCCTAATGTAACGCTTTCATATCCTGTTTTGTATCAATAAAATCTTTGTTGTATTGCTTAATGTACTGTATTTTACCATAAATCTCCGAAAATTTAGTTCATCCAACTAACAATGTACGTGACCTGAATTTTCAGTGGATGTTTTGTATAAATTTGCAGGACCAAAAGGATCTTGAAATCTTTGTGACCTCATCTCAAATGAAATATAGTTTAGAATATTGAATCGGACAGCACAGTTTTCTTAAAATACTCTGAATCACTGAAGGTGTCTCCTACTATATGGCATGTCTAATTATGTATATTTGTTTTCCTTCCATTAAATACTGTTAAAGCATACTCAGTATTTCAAATGTATCGTGGTGTTTACTCCACCGTATTACCCCTGTTCCTGGGATCATCTATAGCAAGGGTGCATTTGCACTCCTCACCCTGGGGAAAGTCTGTCCACCCAGAGGGTAGCTTTTACCGGTGCCAAATCCAATTCTCCCCGTGACCATTCTCAAGTCTACACACACGAACAGGGCATACAGGGCGTTGCCGGTACCTTAGCGTCTTGATCTGATTGGACACTTAGTGTCGTGGTGGAATTCGAACCCAGGACTCACTTATTCTTAAGCAAAGTACACGAGATACTAAAGTAAGAAACACGTCAAGCTATAATACAAGAAAAGATTAAAGGTGACTGGAGGTCATGTCGACGAGATCTTTAGAGATTCTATCAGATGGAAAGTCAAGCAAGGGGGACGATTCACGTGGAAACATTAGAAGTCACATCGTTGAATGGTCATATAGTTATTTGATTAATTTGAACAGTTTTAAAACCCCGTGGTACCTAGTCAAAACATTGACATTTTCATTTTATTACCAAACAGACAAAACATCCGATCAAATATTCATCAGAGGAGATTCTTCCCCAAACAATATGATTTGTGAATGTCCTAGTGTTTGCTTTCGAATTGACCAAGATTGATGGTGTTCATGTCTTGGAACGAAGAATTTTTCCCTATCGTCTGTGACTCAAGGCACACGATGCTCTTCCCGCCAATAGAGACGGAGTAGGATAAGAAGATAATTACCCTTCCCATGGGTGCTGTGTAGCTCCCCTCAGTGCACACCATAGATCAACGGCGCGCGCCCTAAATGGGCTGTAAAATTTACCTGTCGCACTGTCAGCCGCTGAGTGAAGTCTTAATCATTCCGAATGCCGATTTACCATTACACGCCGCGACAGCTAGCAGCATCCACGGCAACAAGAATCGTTCGTCACCGTTTACGTATAGGAGGAGCGTAACGTTATTACGTTGAAGAACTACTCATGCTGAATCTGCCACGCCCACATTTATCATTCAGTCGCAACATGGGATCATACACTTAACACTGTAAACTGGGATGGAGGGGGGGGGGGGGGGGGGGTGTCAGGTGGAGAAAAAAACAACCCGAACAGATTTACGAGAATGATTCAGGTGCATAATACATTGTTGTTATATCCTTTCATTTCTATCCGCTACTTATTTCTCTTTCTCTGCTGTCGTAGTTGACACAAGAAGCTGATTAGTGATACATACCAAGAGTAGGTTTAGAGCGCTAAAATTCTCCCATAAGCGTCCCTAAGTCTCCGCTAAGTCTGCGCTGTCAACACGCCGAGCCCCTCGACGCTGCCGGGGGAAAGACACAAAACAAATGGTGGATATAAAGCGGCCGCAAGTTGAGAGAGTTGCTTCGAGCCCCAGAAACGTCGGCCAGGAGCATTCGGGCTTAGCCCGGGATAAAGCAAGGGTCAAAGGGGACAGGAGAAGGATGGAATGAATGAGACGCGATAGAGGGGCAAACCTCAGTCTGTAGAACGTAAATATTATCACAATTAAAAAAAGATAAAGTATTGTGACACTATACATTTATTGTGAAATCTCTTCCGGTTTTCACTCTCATTTCCTAATATTTACACATGCAATATAATATAATATGATATGTTATAATATAATATGATATAATATAATATAATATAATATAATATAATATAATATAATATAATATAATATAATATAATATAATACAATATAGTATGATATAATATGATACAATATAATATCATATTCATCATTTTATGTCTTTCGAACTTAGATTCCATCTCGCTCTTCATATATAAAGATATTTTTAGTAATAAAAATCAAATACCCATTCACGGTGCCTTGGTTTGCATTCGCATTCTCTCTCTCTCTTCTGTTCATTTGAGTTTAAGTCCAGATGGACAAAATTCAAGCAAGTAAAAGCAATTTAATGAAGTGATTAAAAAAGTAATAGTATGTGTGTGACGACAAGTTTGATCGATAAAGGACGCACATAACGTTGCAGAGACATAGCTTCAATGACAACAATAACAACAAGAGGGTAATGAACGATAATTATGCTTTCTCGGCAGTCTTCACGTGATCATTATAAATTTTAAGATTATCATGCATTGAGTATCTCGGTGAAAGGACAAAAAAGTCCCTACCCCCTCCCCCCCCCCCCCCAAAAAAAAAAAAAGGACGCTTAAGACTTTAAAACAGCAGTGCTTTTGACAATAACCCTTTGAAATATTGCCGTATGAAGTAAGAACTTTTGAATAACCCTGATTTGATTACACGTCTTTCGGGATAATAATAATGATAATAGTAGTAATAATAGTAATAAGGATAATAATAGTAATAATAGTAGTAATAATAATAATAATAATAATAATAGTAATAGTAATAATAATAATAATAATAATAATAATGATAACAATAATGCTACTACTACTACTAATAATAATGATAATGATAATGATAGTACAATGTACTACAAGTACTAAGATTGCTACTACTAAAATATTAACGCAATACATTTATACAACGCATTTTTCATAATTATGCACACATGCTCAAATGCACTTAACAATGGGATCATAACTAAAAACAAGCGAGTTTTTTTTTTTTTTAATTCGTTTTGAAGATGATGATGGATTGCTGGTGGCAGAGATTTTTGTGGTAGTTGAATCCACAGCTTGGGAGCAGCAGATGAAAATGCGGTATTACCAAGTGTGACCAGCATCCTGGAAGTGGGATGGTTCAGTGAGTTACCTCGTGAGGAGTGAATGGTGTACCGGGAGGTTGACCGATGGTTATGAGTGCAGGTAAGTGAGGAGGAGAGAGACCATAGACAAATTTGAAAGTAAGCAGAAAAAAAAAATCAATCTGGAACGATGAAACAAGGAAAAAAAAATAACGACAATGTACTGTATCATTGTTGTATTGTGTATATTTTTAACATAAAATCAACATAAAAGATACAGAAATAGTAACCAAACGTGTTAATTTGGATACGGCTGGACTGCCCTGCTCAGCTGTGTCTATACAAGACACTGCTGTTTTATCAAGGGTTCAAGAAAACTATATGAATAGCAATATTATACATAAAAAATAAATAGATTTCAGAAAACAATATACAACTGTAATCATTGAAAATGTACATACAATAATGTACATTATACGCCCTTTCCCCTCCCCTTCCACCGACCTACCAAAACTAAAGTAAAATAAAAAGAAAACGTCTGTGGATTGTGCAGTCATTGATGAAAATAATATGATTGTTGGAGTAATTGAAGCGACAGACTAGATAAAAAAGTGAACTTCATCTATCCCAAAAAACAAAAACAAAAACAAAAACAGTTAGATTTGGTCATTACAATTCATTGATACTGGATCATTTCATAACGTTAGATATAAAGTCGATAAATAATAGCCAATCTATTAATGCTATGAGAATGATTGAGAATGACGAGAAACATTAATAAAGGCAACAAAATAACGCCAAAGAAACCCTAACTTTGGATACTGACAGACTAATCATACCAAAATATAATAATGGTACGGAAAGATAAAGGAAATCACTAATCCATGAATATGGAAGAAAGAATTTGAATCTACGCTTAAATGAATTAAGAGATGGTGATTGCATTATTTCGTTATCCAAATCATTCCAAAAATATATATATTATTTGTATTATATAGTATAGTATTTATATATTATTTGCATTCTAGAATCCTAGTAAGTATTGTTCATAGTATCAGCATCATATATCAATGAGTAAAATGTACAATAGTATACAGAAGAATTTAAAATGAATATGTTTTATTTGTACAACAAATAGGTGCTGTTGTTGTTTTGTTCCAGTGTTCCACGTCTTACAAGCTTGGCTTTTTTAATGGAACACTGTTTTCCATCATTGTGATTATTTACTATTTTTGTTGCCATGGCAAAGTGCATTGTTTCTTTTTTATGACATCATTCGTGCATATACTTTATATTGTATTTGAAAAAAATCCTTTATCAGACGAGTGTAAGAAAAAAGTAAAAAATTGTATCACTTTGGATTATGTCAACTTTTTCTTTTCTTTTTGATGATGGAAATAAATACACTATTGAATTGAATTGAATTGAAAAAAAAATGTATCCTGTGGAAGTTATTGTTTTCATAACAGATACAATTCGTTCGTGAGAGAGAATAATGATTCTTTGGTGTGTGTTTTTTTTTTTTGGTATAAGAATGTACAAGAACATCGATAAAACACATGTGGAAGGTTACCTTTGTTCAAATAATACTGAAGTAATACAAATCCTTGACCTATACGGTGTTCAACTGGAGTTAATATAAAGCACTAATGTGTTCAAAAATGGTATACAGTTTATTGTCCATAAGGCTCTTTTCTGTATCAAAAACACAGAATTTAATCTTATTTTACAACGAATTCCCCATAGCAGAATCCCATTTCAATTTAACAATGAAAGAGTGGAATGCGATGAATATAAAAATGTGTTTGGAGAAGTATTGTTTTAGCGTGTCTATAACACCGAAATTTTATTGATAGTATATTCACTCTGAAAAATCAATGTGGACTTTTCACTTTAACTTACAATCAATGTAACGACCAAGAAATCTCATGACTTTAACCTATTTTAAAGGGTGTGTACAGTTCTGGTCTAGGTGAGGATTTAGCTTTTAACATTTTGCGAGATATTCAGAAACCACTCAATGAGATGTCAAAGAGCATGCAATTCTAAACGGTATCAAAAGTTTATTTGACGAAATTCGGTTTTGAAATGGTTGAGATGTCCGAAAACAAGGTGAATGATTTGGGAAGTAGAATGTTCATTGTGTTACTTTGTTTCTAAAAACCATAAAGATAATAGTTTAGTCAAGTTAAGTAACAATTTATCAGCTTTTGTCTATTTAATCACGGTCTTTAATTCATCATCTATTATGTTTAAAAGAAATTGAGGGTTTCAGTACGAGTAGAAGATGCCAGTGCCATCAGCAAAGAGTAGAAAATAGAACAGATCTTCCTATGAATCCCATGTAGAACCATGATATAATAGTATTTTATTACTTTATCGTGTCAAAGGCCCTGGAGTAGTCTAGAAAGATACCAATCACAAGCCAATTGTGTGGCATTTAGCATCAATCGCTTTGGTTATTAAATACAGATTATAAAACTGAAATTATGAAAATATAATATACGTATATATAATGAAATAAAATTAGATTTTTATCAATAAATAATAATGTGGTATGTAAAATAGAATGTTGTGTCTGTGGTTTTTTTAAAGAAAACCAAATTGATGGTTTTCCAGTACATTTCAGTCATTAAGAAATTGAATAAGGCGCGTATAGTAAACAATAACCCTTACAAGTAATTTAGGAAATGATGTTAATAACAATACAATGTATTGGGTGATAGTTTCCCAGTTTATTCTCCCTGCCCTCTTTGTGTGTAAGTACGACTTTCGCAATTTTCATTAAATTGGGCCGTGACGCGAGAAAAGGGCCCTTAGCGCCTCTGCGCGCAAACGCCAGAAAACGGCGCGGAAGTTTAACAAAGCAATACGCGCAAAAAAGATCAACTAGCTAACTACGCGGAAATGCATAGACGCATCAAAAAGTGATAGGATTTGGACAAAACATGTTGGTTTGAATGTCGTAATTGGAGCCTTTAGGAGCGGAATCTCCGACAAAGATTTGCATATCCAAATACGTCAGAGTTTCTTCTACAATATGGAGGTGAAAACTCATTTTCGGTATATAATGCCATAAGGGCCCTTTTTCCGCGTCACGGCCCATTTGATTAATGACAAGTTGAAATGCGTGTGTTGTCTTCTTGTGTCTGTGTTTGTGCGCGTGCTTGCACGCGCGAGCAAACTTTTTCATTGTGTAAGTGTAATATGAACTGTGGTATTTTTTTAAAGCCATATATATATAAATACATAGAGAAATAAATTTTGCTTTGTAAGTTAGATGAAGTTTCACTGTTTGTCAGCATAGTATAGAAGAATCTGAATCAAATATCAGGGTAACGTAACATCAACATTTAAGTGTACACTAAATTCTAGATAAAAAGACAATTCTATATTCGATTGTCAAATACACAACGAAATGAAATCAATTTTTTGTTCTTGTAAGTGACAACAACAACAAAATTATCATGATCTGTAGGAAGAAAATGTGTCTTGGAATTTGTTAGAAGTTTAAAAATTGTTAGGAGTCAACTTGCTTCCCTCTCAACAACCTCATTATGTCAGTATAAAAATTTGAGTGACATATTTTCCCAGCATAGCAATACATTAACTCTCACTTCGATATTGTATAAAAATGCCTGGTTAAGACGGCACGTATGTTACAGCCATCCACTGCCATTAGTAAATTATCTTGAGATAATCTGTTTCTTAAATGTCGTTTTTCATGTTCGGGCGAGAATGATACACTTTCCATTGGCATGTCCGGCAGAGCGTCAATTGCAAACACATACAAGTATCGCTTCTACAGCCTCATTCGTTATGAATTTTAATGCCGACCAGTACACCCAGACACATGAAAAACAAAGTGCGGAGATCGCGACAGCGAGAAGCTCCATAATCAACGCGTTGAAGGTGGCGCCAAATGCGTAGTCTGTCTCCTCAGACTCGAAATTGCTCAATTGCTCACATCGAGCGATTGTTGTTCATCAACCAGTGTCTTGGGTGGGTGGGTGGGGGGAGGTGGGGGGGGGGGTAGTTTTCCTAACGCTGAGCGGCTTCAGTGTAAGCCTCACCTGTTTTTGTTTTTATCACACCCATCAAGCAAGATTTTGAGGCTTCTTTTAAAGATAAGAAAAATGAGATGAGAAAAATATTGAAAATTTCAGAAAATCCACGCTTTCTGATTTATGTGTGAGGTTGTCTTTCCTGAGACTATCCCAGGCATGTGGAGAAACTGCCTAATGACAGTGAAGGCACTACAATTACCCCACTGGCAGATATAGGTTAGACGAATTGGAGCGCAGGTTGAATTCAGTGTACAATACTCCTACATGTCATCATTCTCTTTTTCTACTATTCATTACCCGATCATTTCTCTATATTCCCACTATTTTTGTGTGAAAGGTAATCCCGACGAGTGATCGAAACATCTTCGAATAACTAACTACCCAGGAGCCAGTTTGAATTATTTCAAGGTCAAATTCCGTTCAGTTTGTCTTCGCCCATTGGATCTTTGTGGTTAGCTAAACACAATTCACGAAGGTGGTACAATCTTTGTCCATGGTTTAAACCATGGACAAAGACAGTAGTTTGTATGGGGCGCCAGAAGTGTCGCATGGCCTATTTCGTTACGAAATCAGTCATTTCGTAACTCATTCACTTCATTCGATATCTATAAAGAATCCATTTATGAAAATAAAGGGAACTCTTCTCATTGGTTTGAATGTTCTGATTAATTGTTACAAGCGGACTTTTTGATTTTAAATTATGTTTGGCATGTGCGGATTTGCCATTACTGAGATGAAATTCCGACCTGCTCAAACTGTCAAATATGACATCATTCTCAAAGAAATCAAGACAGTAAATTCGAAATGAAGGGTCTGTTTGCAAAAACCGATAAGTCCATATTTGCCAAATGGAGATATTTGCGATTAAAGGTCAAGAAAAATAAAGAGAATAGTAAGAAAATTTTCGCTTCTTTTGACCATAACTTAAAAAAATTTACTTGTATATGTAGTGACCAATATATCATTTGAAAGGTATTATTTTGTACTTTATGACAGAGACCGTACTTCAAAATCTTCAAAAATGGACTTATCGGTTTTTGCGAACAAACTCTTCAAATATATCCAATACAGGATGACTATAATTCTACTTTTTAACTCATGTACGACAATCTTATTCAAATTTGTGATAATGATGTGATACAGGAAAACGTATGTAAGTTGAAATCAGTTTCTAAATTACCGCAGGTCCAGTACTTATTGAATGTTTTGTTTTATTATTTTGACATGGTAGAGAACTAGAAACGCAAACTATCACACGCACACACACACATACACACACTCACAGAAAAACAAATACAAATAGGAAAGCAGAAACAACAAAAAGCATACAGGTATTTGTAATGTTGAAGAAAAAAAAAACAACGCTAATGAATTTTCTATGCATTCCAAGTTCATTTGCTTCATCTCATTTCATGCAATATTGATTTCTGGCGATTCTGTTTGATTCGAGCCTTTAAAAAGGATGATGATAATGATAATGATGATAGTGATACATTATATACGTATATATATATATATATAATTCATTTTAGAAATGAGCATGTATATATATATATATATGTGCTTATTTTTTATAACAAAACAAACGTTTGTGTACTTCGACGAAGCAATACGACAATATTATAATGAGCTCGGTAAAAAACAAAACAACAACAACTAATGGTGGTTGGTTGTTATTTCTAATCCCGATATAAGCATTGATCACATTGAGGACTCACTTACATAAATGATGCCCGATACCTGAGTTGGCCAGTTGAGTTGCATTTAAACATGACCCAACAAAATTTCTTAAATAGATGGTTCAGCAGTATATTTGAATTTGTAAATCAGCAGTTGGTTTCCATAAATTTTTGGTGTTTTTGATAATTTTAGGCAATGGTCTGATATAGATGTAAATATAATCATCAGATCATAACAACCCAAATGATCCACCCTTACACTCTTCCTAATGCACTGGTATCTTTAAGGGATGGTATTGTTTTAGTTGAGGTTTGGTTGAGGTGGGGATTCAGATTTTTAACTTTTTGCGAGATAATCAGAAACCACTTATGAAACATTAAAGAGCTTACAATTCTAAGAGGGATTACGGCTTATCTAAAAACAAAGTAAAAAAATATGGTCCTAATAAAAGATTGGTTCCACCTTCTATTAGGACCTCTTTGTAGTCTCTTTCGTATTTCCTTTAACCCTAATCAGGCCGGGCTTTTTTGGCTATGCTAAGACCAGAGGGGGCCATCAGAGGTGCAACCGTGATGCAATTTGGCATGCGTGACACCCACGTCATAATCTACAAGATTGTGCCATAATATTTTTTGAAGCAATCAATTTTTAATTTTAATTAATTAATTATGCAAACTAAGCTCAAGATCATAATTTTAGCCTAATTAAAAGCATTGAGAGCCTACTTTTTGGTCTGCAAATCTTTTTTGGCATATTCAACGGTTGTACATCACAAAAACTTCCAAAAGTCATTTCAATTCTTATCTATTTTATTGTTTTCAGAATTTCTTATGTATTTCTTTGTTTTTCTTTTATATTTTTTAATTGGAAATTGTCACTGACCACTTTTCTACCATAATTAGCATAGAATTTATCAATGAAAGTGATCAATTGTAAAAATAATCAGGTTTTAATGACTTTCATGACAGAGCACTGTTTTTCATAGCAAATGTCCACAAAATCACAAAATTGTGCCCATTTTGGGGCGACATGCCTTACAAAAATGGGCGTGGCTTCGCAAAAATATGCGCTGACGTTGCAAATTTGGTCTCAAATGTTGCGCGAGACTTGAACAAAGAAAGTCAAGAAGCCTCGGGACGAGGTCTTCTTGCGTTACAGAATTATAGCGCGAAACGTCGAGGGGGGGGGGGGGGGCGGATTCTGCCCCCCCGGCCCCTTTAGGGTTAAATAAGTTTCTCATTATCTCACAAAAATTTTGGAAACCTGAAGCTCCACCTAAACCAGAACTATACAATCCCTTTAAGGCATCAGTTATTGCAATGTCGGGCAGTACTCTTGTTATCATATTAATCTTTGTTTTAAATTTTTTTTCGGCAAAAAATTGATACGTTCATAAATCTTGTATATTTACCACATAGCTCGACGTCAGAAAGAATCATAAGAGAATACATATCTCTCTCTCTTGGAGTGGAAAAATGGGTCAACTTGATATCTCTATATTGTATAAAGGGTATCATACTATTTCAAATAATGCAATAAATTTATATATCATTATCATCAAAGACTTATGTTGAAGTATTTACACACAGCATTGCTATGTACAACAAAATGTCCTTGCTTTGTTTCTTTGTGCATTTTGAATTAATCGTTACTTTGTAAGTTTGTTACAGAACCCCAAAGAATAACAGTGTGTAATTCACTAATGGGGCTACCCTGGGTAAAGATTACTGAATAAATAGATACATAAATAAGTGAATCGTTTTAGCGATTGTCCTGGTGCTTATCTCTAATTATAGCAACACTATTTTTAATCATTTTTTTTTTTATCTATGTTGTGTAAGTGCTGTATCATGCAGAACGGATGATGGAAGAAGCGTAACATAACATAAACATGTATTAAAAACATGTATTGATAGCAATCCGGAGGTCTCGGGTTCGACTCCGGATGGAATCCCATTATCTTTGCTCATTTTCCCACTAATAAATTATATTCATTTCTGGTCAGTTTTCTTCTGTTTGCGGTTTGCGTTTGATTCATAAGATATTACAATCCAGGTTAAAATCATAAATAATTAAACAGTGCAAATCTCATGCATGTCATGACATATAAATACATTGATTATACAGGGATACATACATGTTCATACCTAAAATACATATATATTGTATTTTAGGCTCGATCATGTCGATATATGATGGAGATCTCGAAAAAGGATTGACACGAAGCATTGGCTTGATGTTTGCAAGGTGTTTAACAACCGTTCCGACACTTTCACTGCATGGTATACCATTGGAAACGAGACTGAAAGGAGTTCGTGATAATCACTCTCGGTATGGTGAAGTAAAAAGCATTCTGAAGACGATTCCCTTTATTTCTCCTTCTTCTTCCTTTTATCACGCATACCATCTGGATTCGTCATCATGTTAATATCTGGCAACCGTGCGTCGTGGTTTGTGGAGGCCCATCACAGTCCGCGCGGATGACGACATTGTGCAGCGCGCCCACGAAACAAAGTTTCATTTGAAGAGCTTGATTTAGCATGAATACAAAGAAATAAAAGAAAACAAAAGCAACAACAACAACAAAAAGGAGAAAAAAATCGAAACAAATAAGAGCATATCGTTCTAACTCGGTGGTTTCTTGGAAGTTGATTTTTTTCACATTCAGAACAGTTTGGAGATTTGTTTATATGTTTGTTTGTTTGTTTGTTTATTTATTTATCAAAAAATCAAATTCTAATTCTGGGGGTAAAGTTGTTTATTTGTTTATCCATTAACAAATAATGTTCTATTTCTAGGGAGTGACGTTGTTTATTTTATTTTTTTTTAATTAATCAAAATATAGAATTCTAATTCTAGGGGGTGATACATAATTCCATTTTCAGACAGGATCTTGCGTGAATACCAATGCTAAATTGCTCTTACTAAATGATATTCTATAGACACGAACTACAGAGATTGGTTATTTAGACCACCACCCATCCACCACTGGAAGTTTCGCCCAGCCATGATGAGATGAACGACGAGACTTAGACAGTCGTCCTCAGCTTGTATGGATTTCAAATGTAATATCCCTTCGCTACCTGTAATATCATAGGCACACATTATCAATTTGAAAAGAAAACAACAAGGTATACCTTTATCTGCCGGTATAAATCAATATGTGGCTGCGCTCAACCGGAACCCCCTCCCCTTTAAATAATGGATGTGTCCGCTGTTTACCCATTAATCATGAATTGCAAACGGAACCCAAGGGGTGCAGTGGACGTCAGTGGACGTGTGATGAACTTGGATGGCGTTTTGATTTCAGGGATATAACTCCGCTCAGAGGTCATTTAAAAGGTATCAGACACGAAGGATGGATTTCACACCCTGCCCTCCTCTTTGTTGAGAACGTTTCCTGAGCACCTTACCTCTACCCCCATCTCGGTTGTTGGTAGGCAGATAAATATCTCATCAACTCTGATGAGAAATAATGTAGTTTTAACAGCAAGGTACCATCCGCTTCATAATGTAGATAGACTCTACGACTTTCCTGTGCCTATTCAATTGCAATACAATCCTGTTACAGGTTGTTAATAGCATTCATTACTCCTCTGTTTGTTTGTTTGTTTGTTTGTTTTTTGCAATGAATTTAATCAATTTCAAACACATTCAAAATTATTGAGGTTTCAAGACACTGCATGCATAATCTTTATCATCCAATATGAATGAAACATAGTATTACTTTAGACTGATTTAAATTCATTTGGTGTCATGTAATACTATTGTGGTCTTCATATACTGAATATACAAAATATGTGTTATTTTTCATCGATCTCTGTGGATGTGTGTTACAAATACAACACTGATGTGTGGAAACTTGATAAATGAAACGAAATGAAATATAACTGCGAGAAAGTGTAAAGATATCTTATCTTAGGCACTGTTAGACTGTGACGTTATCTATAGCTACCACGCATACGGGATATGCTTAGTATGGGGCTAAAGGTGTAATTCTATAAGGTTGAATGTGTCCAGGATCATACGAGCCAAATTTCATGCTTTGATATGTGTCATGCATGATACAACCGGACTGAATGAACCTTATCGATGATCGATAAACGATTATTTGTTGATTGTGCTCGCCATAAACATCGTCTGACCTCCTTCGGCGATCTGTCGTTCTCGTCAATCGATAATAGCTTCTTCGGTGTTTAGCAGTGGAACTTCGTAATTACATCTCCGGAAGGGAAAAAGGGGCTTTTAATTACCTCTTAATTAATGTTTTACGCTCGATTGACGGCTTTATTAATTCATTAGCGTACAAATTGGCTGGATAATACAAACCCTACGTGTTGTCAGCTGACGGTGGCAGGATGTTACAAGGAGGGGAAGAAAGGAAAAAACAGACTTTGAGGGCAAACACGACAACGCCATATTTCGAGATGAAAAACCCGTATATAACCGTGCTAAATTGAGTCAGTAGCGTTTTGCTGTGTAATACGTTCATAATGCGTTTCAGAAGGTATTACCATCGCGTAGTCACCGGCGCAAATTCAGCCTGTGCATTTTAACAGCTGCCAACGGAATAATGGTCCGGCATTCTCGCGTCATATTGCACGACAGCTAGTCACGGTTAGCCGAAGACAAGATGATGCGCTGCTGCCGTCGAAGCCGAACAAAGGGCTCACATGGACTACTTCAGGTATTAAATTACGGATAAGAGTTAACAGCACCAACAATAACAGTGACATGAGAAAAGTGTGTTTATGGTCAAACGTTGCATGACGATTTGTATTTACAGTAAATTTCAGCTAAAGACAATCTTAATCGCTTTTGCCAGCATGCCTTGCTCTCCTTGATTATTCAGAAGTAGCGGAAAAACCGATAATCGAATCTTTTGAACGTATTTTCTGAGGGTAATTAACGAAGCAAGCTTCACTGCTTACCGGTCACATCAGTTTTAACAGACACGAATTGCACAGGATAAGTTTTCTTTTTTATTTCAAGTTCTGCTAGTTGTACACATATTCTACGAGATGAACACAACAAAGAATGTTTATGCATCTTTTCTCAAATCTCAAAATAATCAGCCCCTCTGAAATAAATGTATTTCATCGTGCTCGGCTGAAATGAAGATAGATTCTAATCATTCTGTGATCTCATACTACATCAAAAGTCACTTCTGTATGTTGATCATGGACCAAGCTTTTAAGAGGAGTAAACTATTTACCGTTAAGGGTTGTGTAGGAGGAGTTGGTGTTTTAACTCTTTTTTTTTTTGTGTGTGTAGGAGTTGTGGCTCTCCCGACCTCTGCTTAGATTTGCATGTCCCCTGCTCTTCTCCACAGTGGGGAAAACAATGTCATGTTCACATACCGTATGTCCCAAAAAAATTACAACGGTACCCTCCGCAACGATAACTTTAAAAATAGTGAATCAATCCAAATACAATTTCAGGGTATGAAACTATAACTCATAGCCCACATCTTGCAGAACACCCCATTCGATTTGCTTCAGCAGTCAAAGAGAAATGAGAAAGTTTGTAGAGCATATCAGGAATCTCTTCTCTCCAAGTTCTGTCTATATTGTGTTCACACATTAATATGCAGTTCCACGAGCATCCAAGTGCTAAACTTGGAAGAATCAGACTCATGACATGCTTCCCAACAATCCACATTTCTCTGTGACCGCTTAACCAAATTTAAAGAGGTTTTCTGCAAAATAATGCTGAGATGTTATATTTTAAGACCCTGAAGCAGCATTTAGACAGCTTAATCATATCGGGTGTTAGCAATGCGAAAATCCGATTGTATTTTTTTTTTTTGGACATACTGTACATTAGATATGATAACATGTCAGGGGGAA
This sequence comes from Diadema antillarum, assembly GCF_040938485.1. Classification (NCBI taxonomy): domain Eukaryota; kingdom Metazoa; phylum Echinodermata; class Echinoidea; order Diadematoida; family Diadematidae; genus Diadema; species Diadema antillarum. The sequence goes on along the minus strand of NW_027271563.1, from coordinate 1,653,341 downwards.
TCGAACCGACAACCTTCCACTGCTCATTCAAGTGGTCATATTTACCTTAAGTCAACTCCTCAAGCCGACAGTACTCTATGATTTTCCGAGTGACACTGGGTTTTAGCGAAATTACTGGGGTGCTCCTTTACTCTGAAAGTGGGATAATACACTAAACCAAGGGAATCTATGACGACTTCAACGCAGATTGGAATAAGAATATTGAGAATGATGATGTTTGGTTGCTGATGTTAATGAATCTATCACAGAGAATTATCAGGATATTTCCATTTGACATAACTCTTTCAAAAGGCAAGGGAAAGAGATATTGCCCATCATATCACACATGTGAGTGACAAGTGGAATGTGTACTTTTCATTAAAACAATGAAATTTTCTAGCATTCTTTAACATTTACATTACATTCCCCTACTGTGACATCACGAATTGCTGTACTTTTCTTATCCAAGCGATGACGGCACAGAAAAAAAAAATGGCTAACTTTTTAATTGATTTCCTGAATTGCCTCAAACTTCACTAATGTGTACTTTTCATATTTTTTTTTTCATTAAATCCACATGCATAGTTTCAGTTAAGATGGGGTTTGAGGTTTACAACGTTATTCTGAAGACAATTTTTGAGATTATGAGAAACCTCTTATGAAATAATATTTCATAAGAGGTTTCTCTTATGAAATAATATTTCATAAGAGGTTTCTCATTATCCTCTCAGTATTACGTGTTCTTTCATATTATGAAAGAACACGTAATACTTAGAGGAATTCAAAGTTTATTTGAGGAAAACTGGTTTCCAAATGGCTGAGATATCTCAAACAAGGCAATCCTAATGAAAGGAGGTACCCATCTTTTATTTCAATTGCTTTGTTTTCCTTTGCTTTTGGAAATCTCAACCATTTCAAAAACGATTTTTATCTAATAAACTTTGAATTCTTCTTGCATTATGTGCTTTTTTAACATTTAAAGTTAAGAGCTGAGTTCTTACCTCAACCAATACCTTACTATCCCTTTAAAGGCATAATTTACCATTTACAGATTAGACAAAAACCCAGCATTAGTGCTTTAAAATAATGTTCTAAAATGTGCGTTAGGGATAGAAACAACCACTGTAAAAATTTGAATCGGTAAAATCGATGTTATTGCTAAATAAACAAAATGTGAACAATAGTTATAATAAAAATGTTTCAAGACTAAACCATCTACAGTTACGGTTTATTGAGAAAAATACAGATATCTCCTTATATTTTAGGCTTTATCGCGAAAATTTGTATGATAGGATGTTTTGTGGTACAACAGACCTACACATATGCATTGAATGTCATATCTTGAAATTTTTTTAAATCACTGTTCCCCAAGGTAAACATGCAGGGCCTTTAAGGTCTTTAAAATTACAATCTTGACAATTTGATATACTAACCATATTTTTCATTTCTTGTCGTGAGAAAAAAAATAAGACAGATGAATAGATAAAGAAATGAATTGCAAATCAAGAGGGGATTCACTTGTCGTGAACTGCTCGCCATTGTAGAATCAGATGCAGTAATACGTAAGAATATGTTAGAGTATTTCACTAAATTTCAGATCAGCGATCAGCATAGTCAACACGTTAGTCAATTTTCGATTAACACATCCAAACACACACAGTCTTTTCTTTATACACACATGCATACATCCAAAAATTTATTCATTCATTTATTTGATTATTTAATTATTTATCTATCTATCTATTTATCTATTCATCTATCTATTTATCTATTCATCTATCTATCTATCTATCTATCTATCTATCTATCTATCTATTTCATTTCATTTCATTTTATTTCATTTCCGACAAAAGTACAGTGTACAATATAAATTTTGCATATACAAAAAACAAGAGTACAATGTAACTTTTTCATATTCAAGCGAAATTAATGCAGCTCTTTTTGCTACAATAAAACAAAAAAGTGTTTAAGGAAATGCATATAGGCAAGCTGTAACTCTGCCAATCTATCCATCTACTGGATCCATGCAACTTTAGAAAGACATTGTGTAGATAAGCAATGTCAGCAGTAAAACATGCGAATGGATGGGATATAATGTGTTTGATAAAGTAGACTGCACATCCAGTTACGTAGCTTTCCACCGCACCTTAATTGCAAGATTTCAGCATTTCCTGTCCTTGGTCATGATAAGTTGGATTGTGTACATGAATTAACAATACATTATAGATAACTTGAATCATTTGTAATTGTATGCATAAATGTAGCGTCCTCTCTCCCTCTCTAAATATATGATATACATTATATTATATATATATGTATATATTTGTGACATACATCATTGTATGTGTGTGTATGTGTGTGTGCGGGTGTGTGTGCGTGTGTGTGTGTGTTTGTGTGTGTGTTTGCGAAACCAATCATCACTCCTATCAGATGCTACATTTTCCCATGGTCCCACACCTTGGTCTGCTGGTGGCATCGTATAATGGCGGGCGATATAGTCTCCGTGCAGTGGCTATAGAGTTACAAGCTCACATCTCGCCTACAGGCATCGCTTTCAGTCACACATAGGGGAGCATGACTTGAAGTGTCTTCCGCTTTAATTTGTAAGAATATCAAAGAAATGAAGTCTGCGTGTCACGATGCTTTAGTTTGGAGCCAGCAGTTTTTCTCCCACGCTGTCTGGTCGAAATACAACGAAGCGCAATGTCCAGGAGAACATAACCATGACAATGTTATGGGCATGATAATGTCTATGTATGAAGTGATAAAAATTCTGATTACTAGATTGGGATTATTGGGTTTGTAGACTGCTGTAAAGCCTAATTAAGAAGAAAAGAGAGAGAGAAAATCAGATTCAATTTCAGAGCTGACAACCACAAAGTCGCTCTCTCCCCCTCTCTCTCTCCCTCAGATATAAAACCAAACCAAACCAAACAATCATGTTTGTAGTAGAGAAACTCTGAGACGTTTAAATATAGTGTAAGTGCTACTGCCAAGGGCTCACATACGATACCTACTGTATTAATAAATATGTTTTATAACTACAGAACCTCTTCTCGTTCGGAAGGAAGGGCAATTTATTGATTGATCACGTAGCCGAAAAGTGGCCAGAGCCAAATTCATAACGGGGTTCAATGTACCACCTCGATAACATGGCGCACCAAACAGGAAACAAAGTAGTGGGGGCGTCAAGTTCACCGGCGGGGGCGCCCCAATGACCTGACATTTTATTCGTAGATGGAGGCGATGTCGTCTGCTAGTGCACACTGCGGGTAGGGCCCGTCTGTAGATACTTACGTACACTTAGTATAGCAAATCTCTCTCGTCAGGGAACACTGTGTTACTCAACAGTTTGAACACAATTTGTCAGTACATGCATATAATTATGATAATGATTATGGTCCATGATGTGTATATAGATAACAACCAAATACATTTACTAGCTACTTGTTGTTGTTGTTGCTGTTTTTTTTTTTGGGGGGGGGGGGGGTAGTCCTCAGCGCATTTCACCTTGGCAAGTTTAAATCACTCCATGTGTTGTAGAAAGTATGAACGTGTCTGTTCATGTTTCTATTAAAATTCCCCAAAGGTCTTCTAAATATGTTAAGTCATTATCAAGGAAGGTTGATTTCTTTCCTAAAGAGAGCGCATTTTTTTTTTTTTTTTTTGGGGGGGGGGGCGGCTGTAATGGATTGCAATGTGCCTTTGTTTGCAGGTACACTAATATATAATACCATGCAAACCAGAAGGTTCTGTGGGAATGGAAGGGTTAAAGCCTGGCGAGAGATAGAGATATGTCTTCGCGCCGGTTTGACAACGGAGCTTGCCGATCCTGGCATACCAGGAAAGGGCACGGGGATGGTGATTCAATGACCTTCGTCTGACTGAGATGAGAAAACCTGTCGACGGATCGGACCAAGATAAAAGAAGGGAGTTGGGGAGAAGAGGGAAGGGGGAGGGGGTCTTAGGGGGGAAAGGGGAGGGGTATAGTGGTGTTGTAAAAGTGGAAGACAAGAAACGGATAGTAAAGAAGAAGGGCAACCATGTTCGTAGTAAGACGAATGCAGACACGTCTCTCTTGGAAGAACTTGAGATGACGATATGTCAGTTTCATAACTGACAGTTGATAACTGATTGTCGATTTTCAAATAATCTATGCACTGTCTATTGCCTTGCTCGCTATTATTGATTATATAGCTCGAACACAAAATAAAGTAAATAGGAAGAAACGAGCTACGTCTCCCGTGGAATACTAATTATACACTCTTTATATATATATATATATATATATATATATATATATATATATATATATATGTATATATATATATATATATATACATATATATATATGTATATATATATATATAGTCTATGGTCATAATATTATGTGTGTGTGTGTGTATGTGAATTTAGCCAAAATTTGTTAATAATCATTATTTCGAAACTCCGAAGAAATCGTCTGCATATATTCAACGTGCGTTTGGCTCTGTAAGAATGACAGGGGTGGAGAGAGAGAGGAAAAGAAAGAGAGAGAGAGAGGGGGGGGGTAGGATGGAGAGAGGGAGAGTGGAGGGAGGGGGCAGTGGAAGAAAGTAACGAAGCACGAAGAAAAATACAGTGTACGTCTTGGTAGTGACGCCGCCGTCACGCGTCGGTGCATATAAGGAGCATCAAGATCAATGGAACGAAAGGTATCCTTGAGCTGTCGATATATGTCTTTACCAAACTCACACACACACACACACACACACACACACACACACACACACACACACACACACCCTCTATCTCCCTGTCTGTCTGTCTCTCTCTATGACTTTGTGTCTTGATGTATGTTATGCATGTATGTTTGATGTATATATATATATATGTGTGTGTGTAAATGCGTAAATATGTAAACATTATACACATACACATATAAATGTGTGTGTTTGTGTGCATGCATGTCCACCTTTTTTATCACGTAATTGTCTATCACATATACAATCATGACAACGCATTAACACAGTTAGTCTCTCACGTTCAGAACACAGACACCCACGGAAACACCCACAGACGCAAATGGTACGTTGTGTGTACTATATCTTATGGCGTTTCACCAAATCGCAACACAATTAACAATGGACGTATTATGGCGGTCTTCCAAGTACTAAAACTTCAAACAGTACATGTATTTGAATAGCATCTATTGGATTTGCTGTTGCATTTTTGTTGCTGTTGTTGCATACATATTTGTTGCCGGTCCAGGTAAGTTTATAGGCAAACTTTGTGTAACCTTTCATAAGGAAATATTAGTGGTATTACCATGATTACAATGAAAATAGAAAGAAAGAAGAAGTCAATTTCAAGCTCCCTTTAAAGACGGTAAACTTCCAGCATAGGTTACAATGTACCAAATGATGTATAAAATATATCATTGCCACTTCTATGTGACAAATATTTTCGATACCAAATATACCCTTCATGGGTTTGCTTGGTGAAGTGTGTATACAAAATACAAATGTACTCTTAACATTAAAAAAAAATACTCTTATTGTCTATACATTTCCCAAACCCCTTGACAGTTTCTGTTCTTCTTTTCTTACTTTTGCCTGCTGTATCAATATAGCATCAATAATTATGCGATATTTTTTTTTCTTGGTATGTTAGTTCATTTGCGCGACAATAAAAAAAAAAATATATATATATATATCATCATGTTTATGAGGTGAATATATTATTTTGTACTCATGTAATGTTGGCTCAGTCTTTGTCTAATCTCTACCTGTGAATAGTAGAACACATTGAAAGAAACCAAGAAACTTACATAGCCAAACACAAATCGACTTCTGAATTTTTGAATTATTCCTCTCTCTCTCTCTCTTATGTTTCACCTGAACACAGAATATTATACTGAGTTGTTCGCTGGATGATGAATTAATTAACATGTCATCAGTGATCATTCAGCTCGTCAATCATCAATCAATCAATCAATCAATCAATCAATCAATCAATCAATCAACCAATCAATCAATCAATCAATCAATCTATCAATCAATCGATTGATCGATTGATCTATCAATTGATCTATGAATTGATCAATCAATCCGCCATTCAATTGCAAATCAATCGATCAATCAGTCAATCAATCAATTATTTATTTACCTATTTATCTGATCAATCAATCAAGTGATGAACCCGCAGACTTACCTATCTCTCCAAGTCCAGAAAAGCGGAACATTTGAGATTCAAAATGACAAGAGATCCAGAGTGATGGTACCTAATTGCATTTTCTTAATGTCTTTATTCCATATCTTTACATTGTGTGTCTTAGCATACTAGTGATTCGGAACATGATTAAATAGTACAAGACAGGACACCTCCTCTCTTTCTTGCTGAGGATTCCCACCTTGTAAAAAAAGGGAAAGTAAACAATGAGTGTATCATCTCCTGAATTTAGATTCAGGTGATTTGCACAACTCACTTAGGACATTTTCGTAACTCCTTCTTTTGCTCCATATTCCATTTCAACAAATTAACGTGTCATTGACAACTCATCAAAAACAGGTGATGATGGAGCAGAGGACTTAGAACTAGCCTTACTCGAAGCACACCACAGCTGTAACTGCCATGATCAAATCTATTAGTTTTCTTATGCAATGTATCCGTGACGGATTCTCCAGACATTCACTGAAACTTCAAACGGTGTTTCATCTAGAAAACTTGTAACAACATTGGATAAATGCTACACATAAATCCCTTATAGGGCGTCTTCTCTTACTCATCTATAGACAACAATTACAAAACATTGATACCTCGGGCTCCGAAAAAGAAAAATCTCTGGCAAGTTCTAGCAATATGCTTTTGTTCAGCATTGCCAGTCGTAGTGTTTAACTTTTGCAGAATTTCAGTACAAGTGAGGTCATAAAACGCGATATTATGGAACGTAATAACGAAGGTTACAAATAATGCAGACGAATCCAATCAAATATCATCTGTGGGACTTAGATAGAGCGAGTGGACATTTCTGAATAACTCTTATCTAATCTTAGACAGAGCAAACACATCGGTGTGAAAATTCTGAAGTTATCGTCACTCGTACATACATGATAATGCGCACGTTCGTTTCATGCGTAGGGAGCAATAATCCGCGAAGTAGTGTGTCTATAGATTATTCGTACTCGGCTATGCGTAGCGAACGTGGGTTAAAAAAAAAGAGAGAGACAATTTTAAGCTCTCGGGTCTTCTCCTGTCGATAGCATAAAAACAGAGTTTGTAAATATGTACACATAGGCGATATCAGTCTTCATAGTCATATTCACAAGTGCGTTAGATGTGGTGTAGCTTCCAACGATTGTTCTTGTGTACACGAATAGGAAAACTGGCAGTACGGCGGGGCACCTCGATAAGTCCTGTCCGTATGGTGCGAGCCGCTTGGATGAAAGCCGAAGAGGAACGGTTCGGCGCTAACATGCCCAGCCCGCTCGGCCTGGCGGGCGAGCACGGAGTCTGACACCTTGATGCCGCGTTCTGCGCGCTCCGTCTCCTTCATGTCTCGCTTGTACTTCATGCGACGATTCTGGAACCAAATCTTGATCTGTCTCTCAGTGAGATTGAGCGATTTGGCCATTTCCACCCGTCTCGGCCGGCAGAGGTAGCGGTTGAAGTGGAACTCTTTCTCCAGCTCGACCAGCTGGGCGCTGGTGAAGGCTGTACGATTACGCTTTGGGCTGCTTCCTCCATTACCACCACCTCCTCCACCTCCTGCTCCTCCTCCTCCGCCACCGCCACCACCTCCACTTCCTCCGCCGCTTCCGACCCCGCCGCCACCGGCGCTGCCTCCTCCGATAGCTCCGTTACCTCCGTTCTCCCGCGCGGCGTCGATGCTGCCGACGAGATTGGGGCTTACCCCGTTGCTGGCTGCCGGATGCCCCGTTGTTCCCCCGTGGACGTTGTTCGGAACACCGGTAGGGTTCTGGCTTGGTAGTGGATGCAGCGGTTTCTTCTTTTCCTCGGATACTGTGACATGAGGATAAAAGAAACGTGCATCCGCGTTGGTATAGCAACAATGCATTCTGAAATTTTAAACGACAATTGAAATTGCAGGGGAAGTAAACAAAAAAAAAAAGATAATGGTAGAGAAATTGAAATTTGTATACAAGAGAAGATTAGACATTTAAACTGTGCCTTATCACAGCATCGTGAACTTACCAAAGTAAATGAGAAAAAATCTCGAAGATAAATACACACGCAGATGTACATACATACACTCACGAAATAAGCAAAATAGAAAATATAAGTATATAAAGAAAATTTTGCACGCAATATTTACAGTAAGAGCCATCTTTTTTTCTTTTTTTTTTGATATCATGTCTTTATCAGGCGACAGACAGAGAGAACTCCCCCGTAACACTGGATACGAGGTGATGAGATGCGGTCCTTATTCGGGCAGCTAAAGCCTATGGAGTTCGGTGCATTGCTATGACCCATCTTCACACATTAAAGTGAGATCGAGATGTGTGCTACAGCATTTGACATTACGACCCGCACCAAAACCACTCTAGCACAAAGTGCCGTCACATGTTACCGATTGTAATGATTCTAACAGTTCTGCTTTTTTTTCTTCATGTCTTTTTCTGTTGATATTTTCCCCGGGAACTCGTAACAGCTGATAATTTCAAACATCTATGATATTGTCACATGGGAGTAATATGGATGTTGTAGCCAATGCATCAACGTGCTTAAGGCGTGTTTACATCTTTCTGTTCATGTAAATCGTCATGTCTCTACCTTGTAACCCCAAAGGCAGCAGCCAGCCTATACAACGCGACGACTCAATGTATTATCAAGTAACACATGTATCAACTAATATTTATGTTATTATGTGTTATCCATTATGTATATACCTCGAAGCATAGGAGATTATTTATCATATTGAACGAATGACTATTTCATTGGTAGAAATATTCGCTGTTACATACCATCTGCTTCTATGCTTTCATTCTATCTGATGGGGACGATTTTATTTCCAATACATGTGTTCTATAGAATGCACGCGGTGTGTATCCTGAATCAAAACAACCTTAGATCTATATACCACAGTTTCATCGGCCACTGATGTGGCTGTACCATTTTTGTTTATGACACGAATATGATATCGATGAGAATGATTTGATACACTACTGTGCACATACTTCTGAAGCACATAATCGAATGTAATATCAGAATATTGAGGATCAAAAGGGGCACAAAATAGCTAAACACAGAATGAAAACGATTGAGTGAAGTGAGTGAAGCAGATAATATGCAAAAAATATGAGTTCATGAAATTCTTCCGTCGAGAGGTTCTTATGCAACTGATTGACAAATTGCCCTACATCGACGTCAATAAGCTCTGAATTGATCAGTGTTTTAGTAGTAGCCATGATAAAAAAAAAAAAAAAAAAAATTATGGGCGGACGTACTCGAACAGGATTCGAACCTACGACCTGATCTGATCTTAGGTTCGAATCCTGCTCGAGTACGTCCGCCCATGATTTTTTATCACGGCTACTACTAAAACACTGATGAATTCAGTGCTTATTTACGTCGATGTAGGGCAATTTGTCAATCAGTTGCAAAAAATATAAGCTTTTATACAACATTCAATATACACGCACGCGAAACATTCACAATCTTGTCCGGCAGAAGGGCCTTCAGACTTATGGGCTTGCACCCCTTCCCCCCCCCCCCCCCCCCCCCCCCCAAAAAAAAAAAAAAAAAAAAATGATTGTCGCATCATATGAACGAGCTTTAAAACTCTGTCGAATTATGTCACAAACAGAAAAAAAAAAAGATTTTGGGGTGAAACTTCATAATAGGGCCTTTTGCCGGGCAGGCGACGAACAAACCAAGAGAAGAAAAGACCTAAATGTTATGGTAACGTTAACTGGTAGATTGTAACGCAGAGAAGAGAATACCTACAACGCACAGTTTGGAGTCTACGGGTCTTCCCAGTATTGACACAAGTCTTTCTAGCACGTCAACACGCTATGGCAGATGAGAACGGCACATGATTATCCGTTACATTGCATGATAAACAGCTGCAATGCAACGTCGGTGCAGCTATCTTCAGGAAATTCTCATTCCTCAACGGCAGCTATGGCGAACTATCATTGATATAATGACTGGCGTAGTGTTTTTGTACGAAGTTGCAGATGCACTTATCATTTGCTTATATTGACAATGAATGAAAAAAAAAAACCAAAACCAAACAGATGAAGTATTTTATGAGATAGTTTAACCATTTTCTATAGTTATGAAGCAGAGGCAGTGGAAAGACAAGCAGAGTCGATGTACGGTTTCTTTCATAAAATTAAGAAATTTCTGAGTACGTAAACCCAAACGTGCAGCTAACACGAAAAGGTATGTTTTTCCCCGGAGTATATGTTCAGCCCAGACTAAACTAATTCAATTTTGATTCTCATTGTTAATCTATACATGTATGTTACATCCGTTAAACCTATAAGCCTACGGCATACTTGCACATTCAGACTTTTTGAATGGTTTGAATTGTAAGTTTACAGAATCTACAAATATAACACAGTATAAAACATCTCAGGTAGTGAGAGAGCCATCGCTGAGATAATAAGAAAACATTATGATGAATGCCAAGATTGATAGATATTAAGTAAAAAGATAGACAGACGAATTAGTACATTCATCAATACAGAAAACAGGCGAGCTCTCTGAACGCGGAAAGTTTGAGAAATTTCACGAGGAAAGAGATAGTGTAGCAGCCTAAGTAGTAAAAAATTAGTGGTAAAAGATTTTTGTGATTTAGGTACAGCAATTCCTTCCATGATAATCTTTTTTTTTTTCACGAAAGGTGTCCTGTGTTTGTTTGTGTGTGTGTGCATTTCTTTTTGTCTTTCTTTTTTTAATGGCAAATTGCCTAGTTTTGTTATTTCAGCAATTAGATACTAGTCATTGTTTATGAGGAGAATGCAAACTAGACTATCTCTGCTTTTAAGCAGTCCCCTCCATTTCCAATCAAATTCTATTTTGTATTTGTCATTTAAAACATATATAACATTTATTGTATTTCAATTCATAGTATTAGTACTTCGATTGCAATGTATTGATTTAGTGTAATTATGTGTATTTAAATGTTTATGTGCAACTGCATTGAAATGATATGAATGAAATGGTTTACGCTGGGAAAGAAGGCATTAAAACTATTTTTCTTTTATTCATTTTTGATTCCAGATGAAGTTTAAAGATAAAATGTGTCATAACTTTGGGACCTCAATGAAGCAGAGAAAAGAGAAAATGAACTTGATCATTTTCTTTGTAATACCTCTCGTTGGTCTAAACTTGAGACAATAGTATATAGGTCTCATCTGTGTTGAAAATAAGTAAATGAATAGATAGCTAAATGGCAACAACCTGCATGCCATGAGCAATATGAGCCATGGTGAGCTTTGATTTTTCAGAAGCTGCAACATTTCACACATTCACGCAATTTACAGTTACAGTAACTCAGAATTTATACATTTTTGTTAGATGAAATTGCAACCACCTTCCCAACTACCGAAATCAACAACAGAAAAAGGCATGACGGGAGCTTACATACTTAACCCCCTGCAAGTGTTAAAAAAAAAGGAATACAAGAGATTTCTATCAAAAATGTATAGGAAAATAATCATGTATAAAAAACACATACGATTAATATCATTTTGTGTTACATTATACATTATCTTATATCATATGATACCATATTATGTTGCGTCATGCTATACATGTTACATTATATCATATTACTATTTGTATGTGATATATATGAGATACATACACACACACACACACACACACACACACATATATATATATATATATATTTATGTACATTTAGAAATGAATGCGTGTGTGCGTGTGTGTATTATAAGTATGTGAGTAATGTCGAAGCGCTCTCTGTTCTCTTTAATTAACTTGTATGGATGTATTTAGCGTGTCATGTCGGCAGCGCAACTAAGTACAGGCAGGCCGCGATGACGGATGGAGCGTTAGCTTTGTATAATGAAGAGAAAATGATTCTATTAATCACTCAGTTGACGCCTGTCTGCCCGCAGGGCCAGCGTAGCGATGCAGGGCGGGTCACACGTGGGTTAGCCGTGGAACAGCGCGTACACATGATGCTGTGAAGTAACCCGTATTCAGAATGAAGGGCGTGTCCTTTCGAGTTACACGGTTTACCAATGTGGATAGATAACGATTGAAAGTGAACAACGTTTATTCTTCTAAAAACAGACTTTCCTTCGAATTCCATTTGGTCGTCAGCATACTTGTCAAAGAGCTAAAACGATCTTGGAATGAGGGTGAAGAAATAATTTAACAAATAATACATCTTAATCCTTTAGCAGTACTGTTTAACTTTTCAAATCTGTAAAAAAAAAATTTGCAAAATGTTTGACTTTACGTAAGAACATTTAAATATTTGTCCAAATAACATGCGAGAGACAAAGTATCTTGTCATTTTATCGACATAGATTTAAAAAATGAAATATTATTTGTCTAAAATTAATTAGATTTTTAAGAAGCTGTGCTTTTCACTGTTCGGGTTCATGATCATGTAATCAACTGGACTTTTTTATGTTACAGTCAAGACATGTCATATTTCCACTCATCACACATGGATAATCTACGTTATGTTCTTCAAACATTTATCTTTAAGATGTTAATGATATATTGTTGCCATGTAGTTAGATTGACTGCCCTGCAAATACACCCTAAGTATATAAATAATATGCTTAACCAAATCTTTTTGTTTACATGAACACAATCAATTCAACACATGCTATCTTTGAAAATCGATTTGCCTCATATTTCTAGCTGTGTATAGGCAAATTTTTCACGTCATAATTTGATCATTTTTTTCTCTGCTTATTCCCCTTACAAATTGTCATCATAGAATATTGAGGCACAAAGGAATGTGCCTAAACCAGTCATATTAATAATCTTTTCGTGATAACTGCTTTGCAGTTATTAACGTTTGTTTCTCCACTAAAACTGACCTTAAAGCTAAAGGGAATTATCCCTGTAGTCGGTTTGAAAAGAAATAAAAGTTAGAGAAATACAGTATTGTACAAGATTTTATGGCGTGATGTATTTTTCAAACACTTAAAACTGAAATAATATGATTCATTGCTGAAATTGTTTGTTTGTTTGTTTGATTGACTTATCTTTCTTCCAACATAAGTTCACACAAATCAAGATTCTTTTCAGTATAATACATCACTTTTATCAGTACAATGTATACAGATTACAATAAACATGATTCAAAGAAGGAAATGTGTAGATTAATTCCATTACAAAATATACATCGTATTACCAATTTCCAAATGATTACCTGATAAATTATGCGGAAGAAGGGCTGCCACTATAAGCAGATGCTTGAACACGTGGCAGCCCAGGAAACCTACCAACATAATACATATTTTATTTAGCAGAATGGGAAAATACTACTGAACATTATCATAAGTGCATCATGTTTTAGTGCATCAATACTAAAAAAATAAGGCGAATTGTGATTATGACAACTGGGTGATGATGAGAAAAAAAAAGAGGTGATAATGACGATGAAAGCGACGGTGGTGATGATAAAGGTAAAGGGGATAAAATGAAATGGTATATGCACAGAAACATTGTGTATATTTGCTGTAGTTTTGAATTTAATTCACAGAAAAACATCTGATCAAACAAAACAAGATCTATATTCAGATTCTATATTCACAGATTGCAGTCTGACAGTAACATAGTTTCAAATCTAGCCTTAAAAGAATACAACGTTTGACATGATTTAACATAATCTGGAAGTGTGTTCCAAAGGTCTGGTCCATTATGTCTTATAGATTTTTGTGCAATTAATAACTTTAGATTTATAAATGAAAATTGTGCCAATTATGAGTGGGATAAGAATGAACAGTATTATTCAGTTTGAAGAACTCGTGAAAAGAGAGTGGGAGTAAATTGTACAAATATTTAAACACAAAAAGCAAACACTGAAACGTATTTGTCGGTTGTATTAGAAAGAACAACGGGGAGATTTTAATCCGTGAATTATAGAAAACAAATAATCAAAAAAAGAAAATGATATTATGTTTATTTACAATCATTGGATTTAATAATTCATCTTCACTTTAATTCCCTTGATTACAAGTGGCTTTATATACATAAAATGTTTAGAATGTACAAACTGGACTGTTTCAGAAATTCCAAATGGTTGGATATTGCGTATTATTAAAGCTACTGGTATTATTACTTAATGTCACTGTTTATAAAATTTTATAACATCGTCTTGTTATGGCCGAAAAGAAATGTTGAAAGAACATTATTAGTTGTTAAAAAAGCACATTTGTTTATTGATAAGGAACATGAAGGAGTGTCATAGCTCATCACGTTATTTTCACACAATTTCGAGAGACCGTGATGGTTACAATTTCAACTAAGTGTGCAATTGTTGAAACATGGCTGATGGTGCACTTACACCTCCATTCGAATGAAACGATCTGGGAAAATTGAACGCGAAATCACTGTAATGTAAAATTAACACACACAAGAGACTGGATGTGATGGAGTGGATGGATTCTATACACAGATGTGAGGAAGAATATTAAATATTAAAAAAATGTAACTCCTTCAACTTTGTATTTCCTCATGGACATTGGCAATCTTGAAGAGTGTGATCCAAAGCAAAACGAACAAAGCCTTGGAGAAACTGGGGGATACATTTCTATGATTAGACGGGCGACCTGGCACAGTCTTCTATATAATTACTGGTTTGGGATTAAAAATAAATGCAGCCTTGGAGAGTGGCAAGACATGGTGATATTAACATACGAAGGGATCACGTTTCCCTAAGACTGCTCCTTCCTGTATGCCATGTGTGATTTCGATCAGGTGGATGATGAGAGTTTCTTTTTTTCTCTTTTTTTTTTTTCTCGAACCTTCCAGCTACTGAAGGATGGGGTGCTGGCCAGGGCAAGCCAAAAAAAAAAAGTTTCGCAGAAAATGAGAAATGACAATAATGATTTGTTTATGGGGGCGAGTTCGCATGGAACTCATATAGCTGTATAATGACGAGATATAAATGGTGTATAGGGCCGTATACACTGGGTTGGTCTACATTTTAGTATTAATATGTGCACATTACATAAATACACACAATACATGCATGCATTTGCATGTGTATTATGGATATAGCTCAGATTTGTTCATGATATCATCATTGCGATCGACATTGTAAATGTCTCCATAGGCGAAATGACCAAAAGTCTCAGAAAATAGAATAGCGTCTGGTCAACGTCTGGTTAACGCACGTCATTTTCTTCCAACCAAAGCATCTCGACAAACTGTGCTTTTTAGTGCCCCCCCCCCTCCAGCTCCATCTCCCTCAATCATTAATTTTGTCACTCAGATGTTTCACTTCTTTGGCCCTCATCAAAAGTATAATGTACCCTGCTTTTTTGATCACTTATATCGATATCTCTTTCCCTTAATCTACATTGTGCGTGTGTGCTATGGATTATGCTGAAATGGGGAAAAACAAAAGACATGAACTTAAACTTGAACATGATGCTGTCGCCTTTGATTATTATAGGGCAGAATTCTCGCTGTCTTGTTGTTATGTAATTATATATGTGTGTGTGTGTGTGTGTGTATGTGCGAAGAGAGAGTGTGTGGGTTGGTGTGGGTGCGCGGGTTTGACTTACTTCTCATGTGCATCGGGATACATTTTGAAGATACAAATGAAATTGATTAGATATTAATAGATAAACTAAATGCCTGTCAATTGGGTACCGATTGGGACAGAAAACCTATAGCGTTATACATACATGTAGGGAAAGGGTTAAGTTACCTAACAACGCACGATGATTTGAATTACATAAAGAGTGTTTGTGCGCGCATAGGGATGAATGTAAGGGAAATGTACGATAAAGCCTTTTTCTCTGTATTTCCGTTTGGGATTTTCTCTTCTCGCCCCTCCCCCACTTCCCAGCAATTTCTCTCTCACCCCCTCCTTCACCGCCCCCCCCCCTCTTCCAATGTTTTTGCCACTTTTCGCTTTGTTGAATGCGAAGGAAGGTGTAAGTCAGGCGTGAAGCTACACACACACACACGCGCGCGCTCACACACACGAGTATGTCTCTGTCGGCTGCAGCGTGGCCTACGTGACTAAGTTCATTGTCGCACGCACTCTGGACGGGTGTAAGAAACCGTACAATGTGCGCAGTCCGACTCCAGTATTTCGTTGAGGAGTTCAGATGTATCTTGGCTATAACTCGCTGCACATAATTACGGGAAAAAGTATTGAGGCAGAGCAGAGGCGCCATTGCGAGAACATGCATGGCATGATATTTAAAGGTAGAAACGAATCCGATGTGCTTTTTTTGTTATCTATTTCCTGGTTTCTAGCAATGTAAAGTTAGTCACCCTATTCCAGTTTGATATAAAGAAATAGTTAACACGTCGTAATAAATGCAAAAACATTGCATATTACATCCTTAAGTTCAAATGAGATCCTAATTACTTCAAGAATGATACAATAGGTGTGCCTATAATCTGAAAACTATAGGAATGTCTTGTCATTGGCGAATGTTGATCGAGAAACCATCGCTTCTGCTAATTGAGGTAGATGCTGGTTTTTTGATGAAAATATCAACCTGCCACCGTAATATATGAAAAGACACATGACAGTTATATGATAGCGATATAATAACTTGCTTTAAAAATAAAAGCTTGATGGTTAATTGACAAGGTTTCCTCGAGTTATTATCTTCGACCGTGATGAGCTTGATTTTAGTCTTTGATATAGCATATTCGGAATTTGCAGATCTTTTTTTTTACAGATCAAATTAGCTTTAGTTGTTATAGACATCCGTTGTCATGCTATAGGATCTGATACTTATGTTCAAGTTGTTTTCATGCTGGTTTGAATTCGCTAATGCATCAGTTGATTACTTGTTATAGTTTCACATTTTAATATTCAAGGTACAGCATATTTCAATAAGGCATCCTCCTTTCCTGAAAGGAAATAACAAGAACAAGAACAAGAACAACAACAACAACAACAACAAAAACTCACTTATAATCATCTTCTTTTTCCCTTGGTGATTTCAAAGATTTTTTATTTGGATGATGTGACATACTAGGGTATTATCAATTTTGTCAAAGATGTGAAACAAATCAAGCTATAAAATAAAGTAAAGACAAACCGCCCTCTACTGGTCTTAAGTCAATCATTCGGTTTTCAGTTTTTACCATGAATCTCTTGTGAAATGGGCACCACCATACATCTGACTGATTCATACTGCCATGGACAAAATTTCCTTTTCGAAATACCCCATAATTTTTGCAACTGAGGACCAATTCCTTTCAATAAGGTGACAAAAAAATGATTCAGGACAAATGAGACAATGAATAAACAAAACTTCAATTTTTTAGCCCCACTACTTTGGATTATTACAAAGAGTTATCCTTCTTGCCATCTCTTCAGGCGATCTAAACATCATGGCTTGTATACTGTCTGTCACTGCAAATCTCTAGCAGACGAAATATGGCGGCTAACGACGATTTGATGAGCTTTTTCGGGTTGATTGGAAAAGGTCAAGTGCATGCATTTTCCACGAGAACTCAACGCGACTGGGTTCAATTTAAGCGATTTTCTCCTAAATCAGGAGCGAATGTGTTGCGGATTAAGTCGCTGGCTCATCGCACTCGAGCTATAGAGAATATCGGTCTAGACGAACTTAAAGGGGTTAGTCAAGCTTAACAACGTCAATATTCCTGACAATTACATTGTATAAGATGATAGTGTTTTCAAAATTTTGTGATTGTGATTGTGATTGTGTGTGTGTTGTGTGTTTTTTAATTGCTTATACTAATGTCTTCTTTGATTTGATTTTGTAATGAGTATTCATGACATTATAGTTTCGCTATTGACTGCGATCTATGCGTTGGGAAATTAATATTTCTGTCAATCTGTACTTTTAAATCTTAAATCAATACCAGCTAACACATTTTTGTTTTGTTTGTTCTTTCTCAATGGGGATGGGGGTTGATGAAAAGGGGGAATTGGCAAATCCCACTGAAAGTCAGGTGTTTGTTTTCTTATACCGCGTATATGCAATCATGGGTCATGTAATTCGTCTGTTATGGTTCCATCTAAGAACTCATAGTAATCTCATTTATTTTCCTTTATGTTACTGCCATCATATCCCAGAGTCATGGTTGTAGACTCGATTCTTAAACTGTATAACATAAATGAAGAACGACTCGTGCGGTGCAAACTCTGATGAAATGCGAATCGATTTCGAAATTGTCGTCGTTTACGCCAAAATTACGTCATGCTAAGCTGATATGCTTTAATGAAATAAATGAAAATGATCTGAGTCTTTTGTACATTTTTTTCTTCTTCTCGCTCTTCCCTTCTTCCCCCCCCCCCCCCGCTCTCTCTTTCACCACTGTTTGCATTACAGGCGTAACACTGTCGTTTGTGTGATTCCTCTACTAACATTGTCTCATTGAAAATGTGAGAGACTTTGCGTACCCTTATTGCCCTGGCCTGTTCAATTTTGGGTATAAACATTATAGAATAACAAATAAATTTTCCATCAAAACTATACGTTAAAAATCTCAAATCTTATGGTAGTCGATTGTGTATCATCTTTTTGACTCTATAGTAAATATCAGTGAAAGTCATAATGCGAGACTAAAAATTACACTCCACGTGCACAACAGCACAAAACACACTAGACATTAGCTCACAACGCCAACACAATAGAACACAGGGTAGGCGTCTGTAGACCATACCTTAGTTTACCGAGAGAATTAGCAGACACTGACATGAAAACAAACAAACAAGAGAAACAAACAAACAAACAAACAGACAAACAGGCATATAAAAGCAGAACGCGACTAAAACAGGGAGGTGGGAAGAGACAAGAGCATCAAACTAGCCATGGTATTTTGCTTTCCATAATTGAGCACCTTTTGGGTCCCCCCTCTCCTACAAGCCCCAGGAAAAAAAAAAACTGCAGTTGAGCGTGATGTAAAGGTGTCTCGCTGATACTTAATGCACACCTCTTATCATGTACGTCCTCCAAACGTCCGATTCCCGGTGGCTGAATAGCATGATATCATCAGACAAAGTGTTCCTCCATACACACCTCTTCTTTCGTCGGCAATAGCCAAAATGAACCGGCTTCGGAAACATTTTGGTATACATTGACGGATTTTTCCTCCCCTTCCCCTCCCCAATGTAATAGGGAGAAGAGAATGTCGTGTATTGATAGTCGCTCGATCTACTTAGCAAGCAATAAAGTAACTCAATAAAGCTCCCACACACCCACGTAAAAATACGCCATCTCCCTTTCTCTCCCTCCCTTTTTTTTCTCTGTGTGAGTGTATATGTGTGTGTCTCTCTCTTTCCCTGAGTCTCTCCTTCTTTCGCTCTTTCTCAAGCTACTGCAACGCACAAGGGGAAAAAATACACTGAGTGGCATTCCGTCTGCATGTTTAGTGTATTCCTGGTTCCTTCCATATAAATACACCTTGCTGCTTCCACACGAGGACACCATGACCCCTGAAGTCAAGTGTCTCTGTTCTACGGTCCCTCTGCAGGGCCTCGACATATGTGTGATTGCTCCTGATGAGTTCGACAGATCGTCCCTCGTTCATTGCCAGAATATGCAGTTGGTTCTTTTTTTTTTCCTCCCCTCCTTCCTTCATGTATCCTTCAAAATGCCCACTACACCCCCTCCCCAATCTCCCCGTTGATTCTGTCTGTTTCTAACCCGACGCCAAATGAATTAAAGCTACTTTTTAGTTCTGCAAAGTGCTCGGGGAAGGACCTACCCCGATTGGATGTGAGGGTGATTCTCTTCATTTTTTTTTCTCTCATATTATTTCTCTTACTGATCTTTTCGAGTCAGAATTCTTAAAGTTGCTGTGAAGAATTGACACGCTAAAATAAGTACACACACACACACACAAGTGCTCACAAACTGACAGACAAAACAAAACAAAACAAAACAAAACCCTGAGACACCGATGGACGTACCTCAACAAAACTGAAGCATTCCGCTCCGATGACACATTTCCCTCCACTTCCATGGCTAAATATTCAAGCAGCGTACGTTGAACAATGCATCTCTGCTTATCCCATCATCGATCCGGGCACGCATTTATGTCTTTCTCTCTCTCTCTCCCTCTCGCATATATATATATATATATATATATATATATATATATATATATATATAAACATATTATACGTGGTGGGTGTG
The DNA here is from genome assembly GCF_040938485.1 of Diadema antillarum. Classification (NCBI taxonomy): domain Eukaryota; kingdom Metazoa; phylum Echinodermata; class Echinoidea; order Diadematoida; family Diadematidae; genus Diadema; species Diadema antillarum. The sequence goes on along the minus strand of NW_027271563.1, from coordinate 1,633,056 downwards.
TGAGTATGTGTGTGAATATGTCTGCAAACTGAGTGTTCTTAAATTGAATTTGATGATAAAAACATGGACTTCTTTATCAAGAGTAGCCTCTTCAGTGTTACCACTGCTCTACAAAAGGGCCCTTCCAGCATTATTACCCTAGCATAGTACCCAACGATAATACACCCAGGTTGAGAGAGACGTGTTGAGTAAAAATTTCTTGTCTAAGGACGTATAGGCACTAGATGGGATTCGAACTCGGGTCCTCCGACTGTAAATCAGTACCCTTATCCACTACGCCACGGTGGCCCCACATTCTCGTAATATTTTCAGAAAGTAACAACGAATGAACGTCTAAAAGAATGGTAAGAATTAATCATGCAGTTCACAAACGACGACCTAACATATACATCAGTTTGAAGAGGAAGGTGGGGGAGGGAAAGTTGGGGTACGGGGAGAGTGATAGAGAGCTATGTCTATTTGATGCAAATGAAGATGTAGCGAGATGCGGTGGTAAATGAAATACAGCACGCGCGCATTCCTTGTAATCACGTACACGTGGTGGCTGTCAGCGCTATGACATAGTAGGAGAGGAACATGTGAGACATAGACTACGATTCCGAGTAGCGTATAGTTTACATATAAAGTAATACATGATGCAAGACATATAATATGTATCGTATATCTGATATCATGCAATATATTACATACACACAACAAAAAAGTAACTCCCCCGTAATAAAAATAATTAAACTTTTGAGCGATAAGGTTTGAAGCATAATTGGCAGGGGGATTTCTACACGTATATTGACAAACTTATGTATGGAAATAAGAGTGATCCGTTAAGTCGTGCATGCGAGAACGCGTATTAAAAAAACCAATAATGGTCACTTTTCAAAAGTCGAAGCAATTTACGAGGGTCTGTGAAACATTCTCTTCCGTGGGTGAATTTTACTGTTGTTTCATCATCCATTTTCGATCTTCTCACGCCATGTTTGCAATAATTTTAGCGTTTCTTGCCCCATCTTGACTGGACGCTAACTCAATGACAATGCAGCTACTTCTTTTTTTTTAATGTTTACAGAGCATGAACTGTAACATTGTTTCAGTTAGCAAAAATATCTGATGTCAAATATTTCAATAAACTAATTTTGCAGTTAAAGGAGGATTGAACGTATACATTACCCCTAAATGAATTTGAACGAGGTATACAATATAATAACTACAAAGACACACATTAAAATAATTATTATCATAATAACAATTATGAAGATATGCCAATTGATTTTGTTAAAACAAATCATAAAAAAAATCAAATCGTTAAGCTGTCATTACATCGTCTAAATTTCCTTTATATTCTTTGCTAATAAAGTAAAAACTAAAACTTTTCACAAGGGCTGATATGAGACAAAAGAACACTTGCCTGAAGAGGTGATCATTCTACCTGCCTAATGAAAGTGCATTTATGAAAGGTCAATCTACGGCTACCCCACCCCCAGAAAAATCTGACACTGTTATTCTAATTCAGAAGAATATAGGTCTACTTGGAGGGAGCAGTGTTTTGAATGTAGCTGCTGAAAAGTTCAATTTCACTTTATCATCTAGTAGGATTGAAAAGGAAATCTTTCTGCAAAATCTAGGCTCTTTATAAGCTTTTTAAACATGGTAAAAAAATAACTTGAATATAAATGAAGAATTGAATTTATTGCATGCGCGCTTCAAAAGCAAAAACACAATCTTAATATTTTGCCAGAGTTGTTTTGTCAATGCTTAATGAAACTAAGGTCACATTTCATTCCAGATCATTTTTAGACTTGATCTTTAGAGGCAGTGATATTTTGAACCCTGAAATTATAAAATTTCAGGGTTCAAAGTAACTTTGAATGTGCAGAATGACTTGAAATGATAGCGAAATAAATGTACAGAACCTGTGGATAACTTAATATTTCGGCTAAAAGCGAAGCATTAACAATTAAAGGCAAAGAAATAAAAGATCAATATAAAGTCCAACATGAGAAAGAAATCGATTCTTTAAGATGAAAATGATGATTAGGATAATATGAGTAAATATTTTGTACTAAGCACATGAGGAATGTTCAATCTGCGAAGCATGAAACACGATTGTCAAACTCGTATGTAAATCAAAGACACAAATAAAACTGTAATCTAAAAGGATTTACTGTTTGGACAAAGAGGTAACAAAAGATCTTTTTTTTTTCAAACTATAAAGAAGGATAGTTTTATCAAACAATCACGCTTCAACAAGCGTGCCTTTATCGAACGCTGAGGGCGCCGAGTCTATAGCTACAAATCTTTCCTTCAGAAATCGCTCAACTATGTGACATATGTGGCAAAATCGATTCTTTTTCATTGTACATTACTTTTGTTTTTGTTTTTGTTTACAGTTTGGGATTATATTAAAATTCCTATGTTGATATCAAATTTAGAGTGCAACTTTTAAACTAAACCTTTATGAACATGAAACAGTCTGGAAATACATTGTTTCTATTCAATAATTGTTATCTCCTGTGTTATTTTTATTGTATATCTATGTAGGCCTATACGTGTTTTTTTGCGCACCGTGATGTCCACGTATTTTAATATCAGTGCTTCTTTCCAGTAAAATACGAAAGAAATATCTGCCTGTTCTTCATTGATTTCTATATTTTGTGGTGCTGATGGATATTTGACTGATTTGAAGAAAAAAAACTGTTTCTCGAACTGTGAAAAAGCAGAAATGCAATTCATCAAGTCTGTGATAGCGTGTCGATAATGTTATCACATAGTATAATTATAATTATTTCTTTTTTTGTGTTTTCTCATTCGTAAACAGAGAAAGAAATCATTAATCTGAAAATGTGACTGCGAGATGTAATTTCAACTTTGGCAGAGTTTAAGAAAGAAAAAGTGTCACGGCAAATTCAGAAAGTCAAGAATGTTGTCAGGCGACGCGAATGATCTATTACCATTGCTGTCCATGCACAGTCCCATGGCTTAGTTGATAACATTCTGAACCTAAAGAAGGTTCTTGATTTTAACCGGGCGTGCATTCATTCTCTACCTATATAATGTTACTCTTAATCCACGTGTATAAATGATTAGGTAATTATTATATGGCTTTCTTGTTATACCCTACCTATGATAACCGCTGACCTACAACACCTTGTACACACAATACAAAGATGAGCACGACAACACGATTATAATTCAAGGAGTATTGATTTCTTTTTCGATGATGGTATTTTAAACACCATGAGTTTTCCAATGATGTATAATTTGCCTAAATCTATTTCTATAACCTCGCACAGAAACGGCGTGAAAGCCGGCTATAAGCTGAATATGACTTAAAAACTCCCCCTTCAAACTGGCTTTGAAGCTTCGCCTATGTAGCAATGCCAAAGGAAAATTTTGCACCCAAATGTTATAGCCTATTTCAATGCCTTAAAAGAACATGTCTCGTATCTGAAACATCATTTCATGTCATGACATGACATTCTTGATTATTGAATAATCTTCTCTTCTCCTCTTCTTTGCTTTTTACATCATTAAAATCACCTTTTTAATATTATTCTAGGTTTTCGGGATTCCAACTTTATAAAAATAGAGAGGTGAAATGGCGCGCTATAATTCCTGGCAATGTAGTATCAATAAATTACTGGCTCCAACCGAAAGAGTGCAAATTGATTTTTCATTTATTAACTTAAATTCAACCGATAATACGATGAATTTTGGTATCTATCATGAATCATGCTTCATTCTTGTTTCGAGGTGAGATCTTAATGCAATTTAATAGCATAAGATCAATTTTGCTGACATTGCTTCTTGTCATCAAATTTTTAGGTGTACACGAAATGAATTATATGAACACATGTATCATTTTGATTAGGATTGAATTATTTCGTGGTATCATATCATCTTCTTTTCCTACTTTATAGTCACCATAATCATCTTAGATAGCTTACATAATTTATACCAGTTTGTCGTTGTTTCTCAAATAAAGATAGCATGTCTTTGCAATAATTGTAAGAGAGGGTGTGGTTGAATTTTCGTAATTGCAGAACAAGTAATAACATAACTGAGAAAAAAACGAGCGCATCCACGCTTTGTACGTTATTGCTGTAATATTCAAATTACTTTTGTGTTATTTGCAATAAAGTTCAACTGATTTAGTAAAAAACAAAGAAACTACCCATGCATTTTTGTTGACTGTCTAGAAGCGCATTGTTGCTGGATAATTTTGATGGATGTTAAGGTTGTGTGCGTGTTTGTGTGTGTACGTATTTGTAGAATCACTTAGAAATGTTAAACATGTTGAATATGCTGCTTATCAAAATATCTGCAACACTTTAAACTTGTACTACACGTTTCACTGTTTTCCTGCTTAAGTTTGCTGTAGTTGCTAACATGATATTATCAGAGATAGTTCTGTGATTTTCGTGTTTGAAAATGTTGGAATACAAGAACTTTCAGAATAGATGCAGATGAAGAAATTTCAGTATAGATGGTTATTAGGATTCATTTTTTAATGGCGCCAGTACAGATCTAGTGTCTAAAGCTTCATAGATGCATCTAAACTAGCACAACTTCAAATGCCACAGAAAGTGCGATTCATTTGTTATAAATGCTGTTTTGAAGCTGTCACATTTTGTAGTAAAAATCGCAACCATCACACTCGGCATGGATTTCGTTCTCTTTATACCTACCACACTCTGGCTGTTTCTTCTGTCTTGCGTTTTGCCTCGACTCAACCATCCAGGGATAAATAGTCTTTGGAACTTGACCGTTTACAGCAGCTGTTCTACAGTTCACCATACCGGCACACACATCTTGCTCAGCACACGAGTTTCCTCCACCACCTCCACCTGCACTCCCGCCACCACCGCCTCCTCCTCCTCCTCCACCGCCGCCGCCACTACCTGCTCCGCCGGAGCTTGCCCTGTCCGGACTTCCTCCTGGTCCGTAAAGTCCTCCAGCCTCGACCGCTTCTCGAGGGTCTAATCCGTGGTAGCCACCAGCATTTCCGGCCCCTTGGCCCTGGTCGTGGAAGAAGTATTGCTGGTGGTGATGGTGGCCCGCGCTGCTCCCGTAGGCGTACCCATTCGCTGGCCCATTGTGGCTCCCGAAATACTCCGTCCCGTAAATCGCCGGCGCGCGTTCGTAGTATTCCACTGCCTGCATCGCCGTGAAAGCTCCGATGTCAGTGCAGTGAACAATTTATTTCAATCTGGCTCCAAGTTGACACCATGATCCCCGGAAAGAGATGCAAGTATGAGGAGGAGAAGAGAGAGAGAGAGAGCAGGAAGGAAAGAATAGGCGATGTCGCTTTTGGCAGCACCGATCACGTGACAGTTGCCCACCAATAGTAGGGCGTGACTGTTGAGAGTGTGAACGACTGGAGTCGAACAGAAACGTGTTTGGTATTTGCATCTGAAGGTGAGGACGATTTTCTCCCCTCTCTCTCTCTCTCTCTCCCCTCTACCCCCCTCTCTCCTCTCTCTTTCTCTAACTTGAACGTCGAAACTCATCTATGAAAGGGAAAGTCAAAGAGTGAGGTAGGGTGTGGAAAGGGGGAAAGCTTAGCACGACTCGACCTTGGTAAATAGAGGACGAACCACTGTAACAAGTTGTTGCGAATTTTGTGCGCAGAGTCGTGACAAATTTTCGGGGCCCTGTACATCATCTGTCCGCGGTTAGGTCGTATTTCTCCATGTTCAGACGATAACTGGTATTCCCGCCCGTTGTTTGTCTGCGATGATATCGACCAAGAACTGACGTTACCATGGCGGACAAGTAATAGAGACATTTATCCTGCTTTTTTGTCGCCTCACTGTTATCGAAATCTAATCATCCCTTGTGATACATCACGCTGCAATACGTCTTAAATCTACTTTAGCGTCGGATTGAATCTATTTGTGAACCCTTGAAGACTGGACATGTGTTCATAAACGTTATTTTTCCTGAAAGTTTGAGTAGTCACTCTTCAAAATACTCCGGCAAAATCAGCTTAGAATATTGACATTTAATTATCAACCCTCGAAAACACTGAAACTGAATCCACACATTATAATCTATGACATTGTATTTTCTGCTGTTTTTTGTTGTTGCCTTACGCAGAACAAATGTGAAGTACTTTTCTTTAATAGTCAAAGTCCTGTCAAGTCTTGGAGAAAAACAAAAACCCCACAAATCACAACTCTCAAAAATACTACGAAGATTAATGAAGAACACAATATTCAGTATCAATGCATGTTTTTGGAATATGATAATTGTCACTTGCATTGTTTTCTCATAAATAGTTCCCTCGAAAATTATGTACTGTTAGCATCAGTAAAGCGTCATCCCAAATTTCAGCCCAGAGACAGCGACTGAGGTTATGAATATGAATTTAAATCAAGTCTTTATCATTAGTCTGATTGTATTTTTCGACTACTTACTGGCATCTTCGAGACCCCCCCCCCCCATTTTTTAAATTTGCCGAGCACACGTGTGTAGCGTGTATAGGGTTTTTACATTCACATGATCTTAACCTTGGGCAAGAAATAGACATGCTCGTCTTCAAACAGGGCTCAAAAACTGACTCTCCTTGAAAAGAAAAAAATACTGCCCAAGTCATTTGAAATTTCTTTCCTGAAGAGTGTGAAAAGCGGCACCAGAAAAATTAGGAGTTTTCATTCATTTTCTTTTTTTAAAATATCATTCATTTCTGATTTCTAACAACGTACAATCACAGTATAACATTAACATACACATAGTTTTTTAAATGCAACAGAAATGCAACATTTTGATAAAGGGAAATATAATGAACGGAAACACACTTATTTACTATGACTTTTCTCACTGAACTATTTCATAGTCACTTCCTGAAGTCCTGTACGCTGACGGTGGAGTAGTAAAGCTATTGACACTGGCGCCATTTGGCTAATCAAGCGATCCACAATTCACGATGTACTCAGTTCGGCTAATCTGCACAAATTCCATGTCAATGTCAACAATTAGTACTTATTCAATTACGAATCATAATAATTGACAAAGCGCAAACAATGTCAGGAAAACTTAGTATATAAACACTATCGATGACATTTTACATATTGAATTAAATACGTTATGCACATCTATATCTAGCGAGCTATCTATCTATTCAAAGCTATCGACGTGTATTTACACACTAAATTATCGTATGCACATCTATCTATCTTTCTATTTACCTCTTTATCTCTGTCTCTCCCCCTCTTTCTCTTTATATAAATTGTTCATATTTGTGTGTGCGTGTGTGTGTGTGTGTGTGTGTGTTCTTGTGTATGTATATTAAGATTTACATGTTTTCATACATTTGTTTTTCTATTTTGCTTTGCAAATGACTCCACCTTTTTCGGTTAAACTCCTGTTGAGAATTTCATCTCACCAGGCCAGAAAATGAGCCGCGGGCGACAGTAGGCAGAGCTGGCGGCTACCAGACAGGCCGGTGCCTCCAACAAGATTCCGCCGTGGTCTCTCCGGAGTTCTCCACCGACCAAACGGATCAAACTCCTGGCTCCACCGACACCAAAGGAAGAAATATCTACAGAGAGATTGATATAGAGAAAGAAGAAAAAACAAGAACAAAAAACAAACAAAAATGGGTAAAAAAAAACCCTTCCCTTCCTCCCCCCCCCCTCTCCATCTTTAGGTACCAACTCCCTTGATACACTTTGCCACATTGTGGGCTAAAAATTGCCCTGCTAATCGCACGCAAGAATGATCATACCGGAAGATACTGTGAACGACACAAAAACTTGGAAAAGCGAAAAGAAGTCTCCCAATAGCTGACCACTTTAGGGAAAGGAAAGTTCAGCTGACTAATACACACCTATACATATAGTTAAAGTGTTGTTGCCAGTCATTGAAGGGAATTGTCACGTTAACATATGCATGCATACATGTATACATACCTACATACACATACACACACAAACGCACACACACTCACACACACAACACACAAACACACACACACACACATATATATATATATATATATATATATATATATGTACACATCTTTTTCAAGTTTAAGTCTATTTTCGTATTTCTCAATGAAAAATGCATGAAATATAACACACACATACATAGATATGATTAATAATTTATACAGTTTTTTTTTAAATATTAAAGATGACCATGCGGTATACAAATGCTCTCAACTCTATAATTGTGTAGGAAGCAGGAAACGTGTAGATTCGGACCAATTATGATACAATTTTTAATTACTATACTATCATCAGCAATATTTTTTTTCTTTTCTACTCTCAGGGATCGTTGTTGACGAAATGCCTGCCTTGTAAAACGACAAGAGCAGAGAAATAGTATCTAAAAAATCTCAGCTCTTCAAAGACGACGCAGAATTTCTTCAAGCTGTATACTGTAATAGACCATTCCGTAACTTATACTTATGAATATTATATGGTTACTGAGTAATGTCACTGCAGTCGTTAGAATACATGTTAACCAAACTCACGGTTCTCTTCATACAGGGCGAGACACTTTCAGCCCTTCTTAATCAACCCTCTTGTATTAGCCCCTTATAACACCTGTACAGACTATAATCAAACAGTTCAACCTTTACTTCTTGGCGCCCGTTTGGCAGAGGTCGCCCAACTGGTGTCGCTTGACCACACGAACTTCATCGGTGTGACTTTAAGACGCAGGGCCACAAACTTTGTGGAGACCCTTCGATATTCATACACATACTCTTTTTGCTGTGTTTTAAATTTTGATTGCATCGCTACAGAATTCCTTCAAAGGGATTTATTTCCGAGTTGCATTCCGAATTGGTCGAGCGTCTCCATGCCTATATACTCCCGAACTTGCGCGGGAATCTTCAAAGCACTCCCAGAGAAAATCCACCCAGATTTACTCGCGACAAGGGGCCCGGATCGACTAACAACAGAAGACACGAGCAACCTGTGCGCAGCCTTCAAGCTCGGAAGAAAGAGCGGCTACAGACGTTGAGCAGACTTCCACGTTTGTCTCAAATATTCCTCTGCTTATTATAGGAGCGAGCGATAAACGTTGCAGTTGTTCTTGTTGTTGTTGTTGCTGATGTCGTTATTGTTGTTATTTCTGTCCGTGTCAGTATTACTCGTTGTGGCATTCTACTTTGCTTTTTCCTACAAAGAAATCCTTAGCAGTGTACAGGACATCTCAGCGTATTAGAGATATATGATACTCGCTGCCATCGGGAAAAAAGGAACACATAACTATGATAAATTAACTCAGCATTTATAAAGGGAAATATAGTTAAAGAAAGAGATAAACTTTCCAAAAAGTTTTACAGATATATAATATAGTTATTAATTTCTTTCATGTCTCTGAAACGTATTCTATTTGCTATCTTATCATGACAGTTATGGTTAGGAGTACCTAGGGAAAGAAGATAAGTCGGAGAAGGAAAAAGAGAAGGAAAAGTAGAAGGAAAAGACACACACCACAAAAAAAAAAAAAGATAGGAGGATGGGAGCTCAGGGAGACTGAGAGAGGGGTGCTTTACAACAGGAGGGCGGGGACTGTTTGAGCGCCATCCAAAATGTCATGAAGACAATTAACCCCGCGGTGAGATTCAATGGAAAACTTCCTTACCATAATTGATCAAAGTCACTGCTAGTCTGCGGAGGGTGTGAATATGGCAAGGAGAAAGTTGCATCTCGTTTTTTTTTTTTTATTTCAGAGTAAGGTATTCAGAACTTACTATAAATGCATTCCCGTGGGATAATTCAGGAAGAATTGGCTTTCAGAGAATAGGCGCTGTTTTTCGTTGTTGTTTATCTCATCTTTTTTTAAAACGAGATATTGAAAGGAGACAGTAACAACAATGTTGAATACTTTCTATGATAACAAACAACTCAGTCTTGACTTCAACCGCCCATCCCTAAATTTAGCAACTTTTTTTTTAAAAGAGTAAACTGTGAAAGCAAAAACAGCAATAACAAACATTTTAATGAAATAATATTTTCTGCCAAAAATATCAGGTTTTACAAACAAATTGAATAAATCATTTACATACAAAATGCAGTAGATTGCTGTATTTTCTTTTTCATGAAATGTTCGTTGCAGAGGCCGTCACAATAAACATACATAATTATGCTTGAAGAGATGACAGTCCTTTCCTCAGGACAAAACGACCAAGAATTTACACATAAAAGAAGGGCAAAACTTTCTTTCAGCTTCACATCTGGCCTCCTATAAGCAAAAGTTCTTGCATGGTATAGACAAATACACAGACACCGACTCCCAGCCTTTATCAGGCACACCTGTGTATCACAAGTGAAGATAATGAAATCATTGAATCAGACCATCAAAAACAAAAGAAAAAGAACCCAAGAAATCGATAATACCAACATTCTTGTCTTGAATTCAAATACACGTTATTCGCGGTACTTTCTGCGACGTTCTCCTTACTGTATGTGGACCATCGTTATGCAAATGCAAAATTTGAAACAGCACGCTTTGTAATATGATTATGGAAGGAAAGAGATAATACATTATGAGCTTACAGCATAAGGCAAACATTCCTCGACCTTACCTTACCCTACCTTTCTTGACCAGAAATAACTTTTGTTTCTTTTGTTCAGACATAGGGCATATTATTACCAAGCACAACAATAAAGACTTTATTAGAGTCGGATCAGACTTAAGAAAGTTAAACGAAGGTTTGAATTTTTGTTTAAAAGAGTTCTGAAACAGTGTATATGAATGTACGAATGAGTGAGCTAATAATGCCATCACCCCATAATTCTTCGTTGATTGTTTAAAAAGAAACTGAAGAAAATTCAATTCTTCTACTGCAAAAGTGTAAAATACTGTGTTTAAAAGCGGAATTACTTCAAATTAATGATCAGTCAAATATGTTAAGACTTGAGACTGAAACAGGATTGCGTTTTAACCAACAAAAGAAAAATAAACAACTGGACATTTCAAGATTTTATGTACAACTTTGATGAAAAAAAAATGGCAAGTCGTCAGGTTATAACATCATTAACTCTATCATTTAACTATTCATATTGTATGTTCATGAACCATTCTGTGAAAAGTAGCTAAACTTCACGATCGTATTTTATAAGTCACCTGATAATTCTTTATTATTATGTTTATAATACAGTACTCTGTCTTTTCAGACCATTTTTCAACTGGTTCGGACTTGCAATCTATTAATAAAAGAATGATGATGGATAAAATACTTACTATTCTCGTTATCATGGAGACGTTTCTGGGAAAAAAAAACAATCACAGAAATTTTGTTTATGTCACGACTTTTTTTTTTCTTTTATGGGCGAGGTTTCCTTTCGATAATGATTGAGTATAGTGAAGTGGACGAGACAGACACTTTCAATTCAGTTAAATTCAATTTCAATTTATTCACCTTAAAAAGATACACAAAAATACATTATCATAAACAAAGTAAACGGAGAAGAAAGAAAGAACAGTTAAACTTGATGATATAAACCCCAGAAGAAGCAGTGCTTATAGACTGATAGAGGCCCAAACTTTGAACGTAAAAAAAAAAATGCTTTTCTTTGTTTTTCTTTGCCTTAGTCATGACATGTAGAGTAAACAAATATTTACTCATGGATTATATTGAGGATAGAAAACATGACGTTTTGTAAGATTCTGAGGGTTGATAAGTGTACTGCTATTATGTTACCGGCCGCAAGAATTGCCCAGTATGAAAAAGGCGCAGACTGATTAACTTTCTGCCTCAGAACAGACCGCTACATGATGCATAACGTCACAGTAAAAAGGAACAACATACCACATGACTGCCTTCAAATTGTCTTTGGATGTGACTGAACATGGCCTTGATTAGGAACAGTAATAACACAGCCGGTAGAGAGAGAGAGAGAGAGAGAGAGAGAGAGGGAGGGAGGATGAAAATGGAAATATACGCCATGCTTAAATCGCGATACCCCCACCTTTCCTCGCTGAACTGACGTGCAAGTAAAAACACTCCTAAACGTGAATGACATTTTACCATAGCACGTATAATGATATTCAAATGCATAGATCATAAATAAATTGTTATCGCTTATTTTCCTCTATATAATGACCTCAAATAACTTATTTTGGTAGATAACGTCATTGACATGGAGAACATATGGGCAAAGAAGAGGGGGGGGGAAACAAGAAGGTACTAAAAGGAAAAGAGACGAGAATGCAGAGGAGCAGAAAATGGAGCGAATGAATGGGAGGAAAATAGAAGCAATATCTGCTCGACATAACTTATTTTGATGTCAGCCGGGGCTGCTCCTGGTCGAGTGATGATAGAAGCACGACGGGTACGTGGATCCTGGCTGGCTAGCCCCCCGACTCCAGATCCAATACCCGGTGGAGGGTGCCGGGGATTACAGTCGGCCGTCTGTACTCTGGCCGCTCCAAGCCCACCGGATCCGAACTTCCCCAAGGCAACGGGCCGTGGCGAGAGAGACGACCCAATGAACGGTTCGACGACATTTATTTCGATGCTGGAATTAGCTGAGGGCTCGATAAGAGATTCCAAAGGGGCACACAAATGTTATCCAACGGGCAGGCTTAAAGGCGAAGTGCAAGCGTAGCAAAAATGCACAAAACACATGTTGTAAAACTATCTGAAATGACCTTGATTTCCATTTATATACCAGTCAGTATTCATATTTACATGACATGCACAAATTTCTAAATTTCACAAGAAGCATAAGGTAAATATTATTTTCAGAGGTGTTATGTCTGTTTAGGCGCGATACAGGTTTGCGCAATACCTGCAGCATTTCCCCCTCTCTTTTTGTGTATTTAACTGATCTCTGGAACCGAACGCAGATATTTCAGTTCGAGTTTACATCATAATACATGTACATCTAGTCCAATCCTACTATTTTCTTCCCGAAGCCATCAATGTCTACAGATAGCATTTAAACTCATATCGTGTCGTACGTAACATTTAAGCAGGCCGGATTACTAAATCTATCGATACATCAGCTTTTCGTTGCCCACATGATATGATGGTTGCAGTGAGCATATTATAGCATTCTATCAAACGCCTGGATTTGTTTGTCATCCTTCGTACTACCATTCATTACGAATCACGAAGAGTAGTAGTAAGTTTATATCTACCAGCTCTTAAAGACACATAGTACTTATGCCTTGTAATATTCCTTGAAGCTACTAATTACACACAATACTTATCCATTGCAATTAACCATGAGTCTCGAAAAGAATATTTATCACTTTATTTATCAAATCTTATCACCTTCTTCGTGAGAGATTGATTTCCATAGTCGGCTATTATAAAGCAAGCTGTTTGATTGCGAGATTCACAAAATGATGACCAAAATAGATTAGAACATAAAGACAGATAAGGAGGAGAGAGGCGATGAGGAGGAGGAGGAGGGGGAGGAGGCGGAGGAGGCGGAGGAGGAGGGAGTTTAAAGCAAATAACAAAGGAGAACAAAGGCGAGCAGATCGCCTGATTTAAGGAAACATACACTGTACCAGACAGACATCTACTGAGAAGAGGGGAGGGGGAGGGGGGGGGGGGTCTTAGGGTAGAAGAAGGGCGATTTTGCCCATGTTTCCTGAAATGCAGATAAGTGGTATCGCACGTGAGGTCTCCCCATAAGCAGAAGTCAGAAAATTGGGCGGATAACTCACTTGCCTGTACACCGATTACTGCCAATGGCTAGCTTATTTAGGCCCAAAGTCGGTCATTCTAGGGTCATTCGTTTCTCTGTTTGACAGATTTTTAAAACTAACTTGTTGAGATGTAAGTTCATCGACGTTCAGTAAAATTGTATTTAGAGAACCAATGGACAGATGTTTCAAGCTCAGTCACACTGGCGTTAAATATTCATTTGACAATCATTTGTCTCCTTTGCTTGTTTTTTTTTTTCCATTTTGGCAATTAAATGGAAGAAGGTATAAATCTTTGCTGTGAAAATATATTTACAGCGTGTGGAAAGTAATTTGATGTGATATCTATCCATTTTGTTAAAGACTGACTGAATGAATATAACATGTCTAATTTGGTTGAAATGTTTTATTGGTTGGTTATGATTTTTAACATCAATAATGGTTTCATCAATATATGTTTGGAAAAAAAAGTAAACGCTATAAATGTCGTGGTCGCATGGGTGTCAATGACCACAGAATTGTAACTAAAAACTGTGAGGAATGCATCCTCAAATGTTTATTGAACACTATATAACATATGCCATAAAACAAAATACAAATCATACCTATACAAATATAAGAACACACAACCAGAACAACGCAATACCATATGTTTTTCGAATTCAAACCATGGGCAATCACTAAATTTTGTATAAGATTTACGGAAAGAGCGATTATTACTCTTCAAACAAACTCAGGAAATATGAATGCTATATCAAATGAATGATATCTTTTTGTGTATGTATAATATGCACGTGTTTTTATGCATACTATGTGGGCAAGTACATGTGTGTGTGTGTGTGTGTGTGTGTGTGTGTGTGTGTGTATGTATTATTTTTTTTCTCCATATTTTTAGGGAATACATTGTTTTAATGGAAAGTGTCTGTGGGTTAATTATGACATTGATAGCTTTTTAAATTGTATTTCCTTGTACTTGGACGTGATTACTGTTTACAAAATAATGATGATGTGCTTACTACCTACATTACATTTAACAGCTCTGTTCGAAATGTACGTGAGTAGATTCTGGATGATACTTACATAATGCATTATGTATTGAGTGAATCACGTTTTATAAGCCCTGCTTTTCTGTGGAACTCTCTTTTCCATCGTACTTAGTTTTTTTTTCCTGTCATCCTTGCAGAATATGTTCTTGGTATTCTACTTAATTACACATATTTTATTACATGCTTTATGATCCACTCGGCATTTAGTATTTCTTACAAATTGATAAAACAGTATGATTTGTGCAATGTATGATTTATATTTTGTTTCACCGTTTCGTTGAATGTAAGTAAACGACAACTGAATTGAATTGACTTGGAAACAGGGTGAGCATCATTGCAATTATACATGCCACAGTTTGCATCTGCGAAGAGGTACAGTATCTGTATACTGGGATAATTAACTGGTTTATGATGAAAACATCTCTGTTGCAGGATCTTTCAGCACTTTTTAAACAAAAATCGACATTTTGAATTTGAAAGCGATAGAGTAAGTTACAGATTATAATTCCCCAATTGAAGCCTGTCCAAGGTTGCTCCATTTCTGTTCCACAGATCATAGAATAAGGAAAATAAAAATTCAATGATCTTGGGCATTGCATCGTGGGTACTATAGGCATCATTCACCTATTGCAGATCAAACAAACACCAAACTTTAATGCTTTAAAATAGTTCTAAAATGTGAGTTAGGGATATATAGAAACAACTAATGTAAAAACCGTTAATCAGTATAATCAATGTTAAGTATTGTTAAATATACAAAATGTGAACAATAATAATGAATAAAATTGTTTCTAGAATAAACCGTCTACGCTTATGGTTTATTGAAAAAAAAATAGTGATTCATCTCCTTCTAATTTTAAAGGCATAATTTACCATTTGCAGATGAAACAAAAACCCAGCATTAGTGCTTTAAAAATAGTTCTGAAAATGTGAGTTAGAGACAAAAACAACCACTGTAAAAAATGAATTGCTAAAATCGATGTTAAGTATTGTTGAATATAAGAAATGTGAACAATAGTTATAATAAAAATGCTTCCTGATTAAATCGTCTACAGTTACGGTTTAGTGAGAAAAATACAGATATCTCCATATATTTTAGGCTTTATCGCGAAAATCTTATACGATAGGATGTTTTGTGGTACAACAGACCTACACATATGCATTAAGTGTCATATCTTGAACATTTTTTTTTTTTAATCACTGTTCCCAAAGGTAAACAGGACATTTAACCTTTATTGCGCAATTTGGATAGGGCAGGCTGTTTTGTGATACAACTCACCTAATCCAATGTCATAACTCGAACATTCTTTTTTTAAAAATCCGGACTGCTCCAGATTGTAAACAATACCTTCAAAGCCAGACTAATTGCATCATATATGATTTGAGGGACACAAAATGAGGGGTCCACTAACAGCAGCGTTTGGTCATTGTGGACAGCTCAAGCACTCAACGCAAAGAATTAGACTTAATTATTTATTTGCATAATACGATGATAAGAAATAATCAAATACAGGAGAGTCAGGTGTTCAATTTCAAGGATAATTTCATACGTAAAGTGTAATATCTTGTGAAATTTGACTATTGAATTTCGTATGTGATATTCTTAGAGTGAAAATCATAGTAACACATTTTTCGTCAACACATAACAAATACCAGAGATGATTCCAAAGAGTAGGCCTACTGTACATCACACTTTGAAATGAAATAATTAAATCATAAGTCATTCACAAGAGGCAAATTATTATTTTTTTTCTTGTGCTTTTTTTTT
Organism: Diadema antillarum; assembly: GCF_040938485.1. Classification (NCBI taxonomy): domain Eukaryota; kingdom Metazoa; phylum Echinodermata; class Echinoidea; order Diadematoida; family Diadematidae; genus Diadema; species Diadema antillarum. The sequence continues at coordinate 1,616,628 of NW_027271563.1, read as the reverse complement.
AGTCCAGTCTTATCAATTTGAAGTCACGTTCAGTATATATCTTAGCACATCTCTTTTTTATCAAAAAATTATATAGGCCTACTTGCACATTTGCTTTAATGTACTTGAAGGTTACATGCTGGTCACAGTGTATAATAACGATCAAGCTGAAATTATTTTACGATAACATCTGAAATCTCGTTACACTAAATGTATGTTGAGTGCGGTTGGGTAAGAAAGCTCACAATCCTGTAACATCGCAAATGCGATTAGTCAAGTCGTGTAAACATGACACATTGTCCAGACACATTGCCTGACGAAAATAGATCGCTTATTATCATTGGCAAAACAACTCGCTTACAAATTACCAATGCACGGACCACGGGCGAAATGGGGGAAAGGAGAGACAAGTGTGTGTATTAAACGCATTGAAAAACACGTGTGACAATTTCGGGGACTAGTGCATTTCAGCGCTGGTTTCTCCGCTCAATGTGCGAAAGCCATCACAGCCAATAAAGCACGCAAACTGTGGCGTCTGTTTTTCTCCGTGCTGGCTAATTTTCCCCTCGTATATTGCCACGCACCTGTATTTGGCGTCAACGGCCCAACGGGTCAATGGCCAAGCGAGACGGTTCAAAATGGCGGCCCCCATCCAGACGAGCTCTCCCGTGCAATGTGCGTTTGGAGCTGTCTTTGAGAGTTTTGCCAAACGGAGACAGACGGCAGGGGGAATGAGATAGCCAGATCTAACGTGCACACGCGAGGACTTTCCACAATAGACAAGAGGCATTTTTTTTTCCTTCGCTCCGCGCGCAGTAATGCACTCGGTAATGATCTTTTGTGCGCACACACATAACACACACACGTTGTACAACACATACACTCACATGCATAGTCACAGTTTGGTAATGAGTAATGAATCAACATACTTGTACCAGCTAAAAAGACATAATGAGTTCTTGATTTATCTAACGGATACTTCAATTACGAGAAGGTGGAGAAATTTCTGATCTGGGATACTCAGATTGACTGTTCATTCAGAAATAGGTCCAAGTTTGTACTTAGAATAATTATACGCTGAATGCTTGAGGTAAGATTTCACAACCTGAAGTTTGAATTTTGGGAAGGGAAAATTCCCTCAAGTTTCCAAATCGCGATAAAGAAATGTTGATGATAAGGTTAAAGATGTTTGATGATGATAAATTGGCCATAGACAATCAAATCTTGCCATCTCGTGGCATCAATCCGGTCCATAACAGAGCATAGTCCTTTACACCTCTTATATGCACAGAACTATTTCTACATGAAAGAGAAAAAAAATTCAGATGACAAGGAAAGTAATAATAATATCGTGAGTGTAACTTGCCTCATTTTCATAATGATACTAATCAAATATCGGCTATAACACTACAGTTTAATTCAATGCCTCATACCCATATAACTGAGTCAACACAGACGCTGTTGTTTATCATACATCTTGTTCCAACGTTGTAAACAATCAGGCAGGGGGTTGAACTCGCAATACCTTGTCCAGAACCTTGATCCTAAAACCCCACGGGACTGCTACTCTACATCAACATGACATTGTGAGATGTCACCTTCATCGTATTCATCAATGTATCTACATTTGATTTGAATTTGAATTTGAATTTGAACTTGAATTTGAATTTGAATTAGAATAAAAATTTGAATTTACATTTAAATTTGAAATTGATCCGAATTTAGATGTGAATTTGAAATCGATACTTAAATTAAAATTGAAACTGAGTTTGAATTTAAATTCAAATTTGTGTAGAGTCAACTCACGGTTATGCGTTCGCCCCATAGAGGAGTTTTGACTTAGGAATAACTGAACTAACGAAGCAGGAACACTTAAAGCATTTCGGTGAAAGGTTAATCGAAAAATGGAACCGGTATTGATATAACTGACATGTAAGTAGATCTGAGACATGCCAGCAGCTAACTCTAACGATGCACAAGTCAAATCCCCTAACGCAAAACGAGTTTAATTTATAAAATAATAATAGGTATTACATAACAACAGTATACGTACCAGGTATCGCTTGGTTAGCCCTGATTTTTTCCATAGTATTGTTTCATTACGATACACACGGCATCGAAGTGTTTCATGATGGTTGGTCGAAAAAAAAAATAAAAATGGTAAAATTGTTTTTTTTTTTCGTTTAAACACAGTCTATACACTTAAATCAATATACGCTGAAATTAAACCTAGCTGCGTATTATTGCAAAGCATATCTATTTACCGGACACTATGCAATTACGCATCAGAGAGAGAAAAAAAAAGATAGGCGAAGCGTTACCATGTGCCAAAGTCTAAAATCTCTCGCTTCATTACGGAATATCATTTTTTGAGCACGTAAACAACGAACCCATCCAAAAAAGATGGGTACATCGTGGAGTTACAAAAATAACAGCAACAACAGTTTATCTCCTGCCCTTCGATTTAAGGTTCATCTGCTAGTCTCATTCTAATTAGATTTTGGGTCATTGAGGACGCTTTCAATAAATACCACACCGGATGATGACGCTGGTACATGGTTTCATCGTTTTCTCCTAATCTATCATGGCGGGTCTGGATTGACTTCGCTTTCCATCTGTACCTGTATCGCGGGAAATTAATGAATCAATTTTGAGTTTGCTTTCGTGTCGAAGTGATCACCGTCATCATTTCGCTACGGCATTAATGTAGCGTAAGGAAACTGTCATATCATAATCATGTACATACACATTATACACACAATGCAATTTCTTATCCGCATACACATTATATGCGTCCTTGTTGTTAGTGTCTGACCTAACGACTCTAACTCATAATTTCTTATACGATACACATTATATACGTCCTTCTTGAAAATGTCTGACCAATGTCGTGAAATGCCCATAATGATCCAGAATTAGGACACGGGACTTCCGGTAATCAAACCAATCAACAAAATGAAGACTCGTCATTATAAATCGATGTAAAGCAGCTAGAACTGTGCTTCCAAAGCACAGAATATTTTTTTTTCCGGGCATTTCAACACGTTCAATATCCACCATATCAGATGGGATAAATACATGCTGGCATAAATCGTAATTTCCCTTTTGGACCATTAAAATACATTGATCTATACTTTAGATCATGTATGCACAGCTATGTAAACTTTGTACGTATCCTATGCATGCATTAACGTAATCAATTTCAGGTTCGCAGCCCTTCTCACCTATAACAATAAAACATAAAAATATACTGTGGAACTGTATGTACAAGTCCATCAGCCATGCTTTTAATCATTTCGGCAGAGCAAGGGCAATGGATTAACCTTCTTACAAAAAAACAAACACCAAAACAACAGCAACCTCAAAACCACAACAAAAGACAAAATAACAAAAGACAAACAAACTGGACAATATTGGTCTGATAGTTTTACATTGCTTGGATTATCATTTACAACAAAATCACACACCCTACATAAACCATAAACATGATAAACTTCACATCATTTTCCCGGCTACAACAGTATCTTTTTCGAATTATCCTCCTTCCTTATTTTGTTCTCTCCTCTTTCTCCTCAATTCAATTCGATTCAATTCAAAGTTTATTTCATTTTTCGACAAAACATGTGTTTCACTTCTTTTGATAAGAGAGAATAAGGTAAATAGAACATAGTGAAATGAAAAGACTGTACAACAATTGAGGACCTATAGTAATCATACATTGTATAGTAAAAAAGAAACAGAAGTGATCAAAGTGAAGTACATGTATACCGTTGCTTAAAGTGCGAAAAATGGAGGGACCCACTAAAAAGACAGAGCTTGTAGTATGTGGGCCACTCTGGAAAAGAACATCGATGGAAAGATAAATTGAATCATCGTAGATACAAAAAATAACAAAGTGGAAGAAGTCTGGAAGCCCACTGAAAATTAGATTACCAGATAAATACACTTTCATAGACGCGAACAAACATGAAACAGGACTAGACAACAAGACAACTACTGAAGAAAAGGTTGTACAGGACAAAACGGGATGGACAAGACTGACAAACTGAAGACAAAATAGCAGACATGAATGCACAACAGAAACAGAAACAGAAACAGAACAACAGACACAACGATCTTCGGCAGAAGCATGCCAAGAGAAACAGAAGATAGTTGTGGGGAAAAAGTAATATTTTGACGCCTGAAAAAAAGACAAGAAAATAGAAAATACCTGTCTCTACAGGCTCGTTTCTTCACCCCTTCGGGAAGTTTTACTCAAGTATCGAGCATCTTACACGTCTTCGTGGGGACGTGATGCATTCAGAAGGCTCTATTATTATCTCGTTTGGCGGGAACTGCGCGTGCGGCGCGATCGGGGGGTTCTCAATTCAATCCTTTGCTTGTTGATTCGGGCATAAGGGGGATCTAGGGATAATCCCATGGAATTGACATTCAAAACGTCGCAAAAGTTGGGGAGGGGGCGGGAGCAACCTCATAGCTAGCCAATTGCACATAACACACATACAGCACGTACATGCACACCATAACGCTTAGCTTAGCCCCTTCTCTCTTCACAGTGTCTTTCGTACAACTCTATCACATCTGACTGAATGACCTTTTCGGACATCACATAAACACACACACACACAGATATATGATATATATAATATATTATTCATATCAAAATATAAATGTATATGGACATATCATACATAATATTTTTCCTCGAAGGCTTCAAGAGATTTGATAGCAATGGGTCATCGGGTTTAGATGTGAATCATCAAGATTCAGCGGGATAACCATCATGATAAAAAGCTTGATCGCATTGTGATACTTTGTACTTATAATCGTACAGGAAAGATGACCTGTCATTGTTTAACTTTCAATGATCCTTTTTATCACAAAACGACTTAAGAAACACACATTATAAACGATAACTCAGTATAATGATACATTTACCAATCCCTTCTTAAAAATAAAGTCGGTCTACTCTTGGATAAAAACATAATATATATAGGTTACATGACATTTGCTTCTGAGACTATTGCTCCGGTCTTATTTTCTATAAGGGCTACATGTTAGGGTTTGGTTTATGATAGGGTTTTAGGTTTAGTTTGATGTGAGGATTAGGATTAGGGGTATAGGCTTATGTTTGTGGGTAGAATTTATGATTGGCTTAGCTTGCAGACATTTCATGGGAGCAATTGCCGCAGGAACAAATGTTTTATGGAACCAAAAACATAATAAGCCAGTTGAAAGACACTTCCAGAAACCTCAGATTATAAACTACACCGGTAGCGATACCTCAACCAATGTCAATGTCCCAGTACAACCATTTTTCACGAGCATTTCGTATCGGTGTGTCCTCACCATATCAACCATGTTCGAAGTGATGAATATTGCCTATAATGAGACTCAGGATGAGACTCACGACAACCCTGAATCATCGGGAATATAAGCCATCGGTATTCTGCTTGCATGATCTTATTTCCAGGTAAGCAAGTCAACTTGAATGACATTTTTCCCCCTCAAGAAGACAAGAACAACAACATCAACAGTAATGACGATAACGGGAAAAAAGAAGGTAACCCCTCACAATGTCGACACTGTTACCGAATATAAATTCAACCTAAACATTGCTTTCATGCCGGAGATATATATGGAAGGTTGCTGCCAAACTCATCTGTTAATGAGAAGGGGGCACTGATCTGAGGGCATACAACAAAGAGGGGGTTGGGACAAGAGACTGAGAAAGACAGAGAGATAGAGATAGAGGGAGAGAGAGGGGGAGATTGGGAGGGGGAGGGAGAGGGGAAGAGAGTTCATCGAACTCTGACTATTGGAGACGGATGAATAGATTCCCATCGGTATGAAAAGGACGGGGCAAGATGGCGGAACTGTCACGCCGCCTGGCCCAATTCAGGAATATGCTTGGAATACACGAAGGACAACTATCGGCAAGAGTGGTCCCCTTTTTAAATAAAATCTTTGGGGAAAATACTCATCTACAAAAATTTGAAACTGACGAAAGGATTTTGCCTGTTCCTGGCGAGAGGGGGTGGAGTTGAGTTGAGATGGAGAAAACGGTTTGACAACATAAACGCCTTTCAACCGCCAATACAGCGGCGGTGACAAGGGCAGCTCTAGTCGGGTTTAGGCGACAATAGAGCCTTTAATAGGAGGCGGACTGCGTACAGAGTGACTGGATCTGGAGGCTTAATAATCATTGACGATCTGGCTTGTACCAATCACATGTGACATGAGCTCGCCGCTGGGGCAGGCGGGGTCATCGGGTAGGAGCCGGTGAGACGGCGCCAAACTCCTCCTATCTTCTGCGCGACCAGCGAAGAAGTACGCGGAGTTGTCGGAGGAAGTAGTGACTGTTACAGAGTACTGCCTTTCTGGTTATTGGTTGTTGTTTCTTTGTTCCATTTTGGAGAGCTTTATGTCTGCAAAGTTAGAGGAAAGGTTGTGTAGTGTGTTTGATATAACTGGGTCAGATTCTCAGATAAAGAAATAAGATGCTATATAGGGTTAGGTAGAAAATCGAAGTTGTGTTCTTATATCCTGCACGAAAGTTCGGAAATTTGTTATTTATGTTGCAAGCAATGCAATGATTACGGTAAACACTAAATGTATGAGTCAACGTAATTATCGTAGTGATTATTTCAATTTGAAGTGGATTGCAGTGCAAAGGGACTCATGATCTTAAACTAGTATTCATTTCGATTCCGGCCTAGTATGTAAATCTTCCAACTCTTGAGAATGATAGCCTGAATAAAAGAACTATTTCTGGAAAAATGAATTAAAAGCCGCATGCAGCGAGTGCAAGAAAAACATTTCTCATAATACTTATGTAGTAAACGTCAAAACAAGGCGTGAATCTTCTCACAAACAATTACATAACCATGCCATCTATTGGTGTGGACTTACATACTGTAAGTTATGATAACATCACACATGATTGTGTATGCATATGAGTAGATTTATTATGCAGTATGTGTAACTAACATATTAGTTGCATTAGCGTTTTGGAACTACAATTATTAATGCCATCTGCGGTGCAGCATCTTTCAATAAAATTACATGTACCTTAATTCAATAATCGAAATACATGTCAAAAGAGGGAGAGACTAATTTCAGTTAAAAAAAAAAAGTTGACAAGGATTGGGAAGCTTATCAGTAAGGGCAGTTTATGGACTTTTCAAAAAGGAGAAACAGCATCCTGACTGGAAGGGGGAGGGGGGGGGGGCATGGAAACATTGCATGTTTATTATTTTACACCCATTATATGTGACCCTGCACCTCAAAACAAACAAAAAGTCATCAGACATGAATTTTTAGTTAAGACCATATTCTGAAAGAGCAGACTTTAAGCTTTAAAATGATGTATAACTCAAATCAAATAGACACTCCTAATCTATCTAAATATTGGAAAGAAAGCACAAACTCAGGAAAAGTGTGAACTGAGAAAAGAGGCTCTGACGTACAGTGTCTATTCAAGCGCTTAATCTTTACCAAACCGCGCTGGCTGTGCGATGAATGGGACAAAAAACAGGAAGTAAACCACCAGAGTAACAACAATGAATGGATTATCAAATTAAACTGAAATTATACATGCCTCATTAACACATTCTGTCCATAATTAATGGCAACTTTCAAAACAGTAGCACTATCCTTTCAAAAGTTATTAGAGTTGAAAGAGTGTGGACAAGGTTTTTCAGAAATGAAAAAGGGATTCTAAAGACACACCTAATCACACTATTCTACCAAAATTGTTCGAGATAAACTGCTAAAAAAACACACTTTCCTGCCTGTTTTATGATACCAAATTTTAGCATAATGTAAAAAAAGACCCGCTCTTTCAGAAAATATGAAAAAGTCAAGTTCGGCTAGGTTGACCCATTTCACTTATTTTCAGTCCTCACGCATAATCAGTGTGTGCCGTTTTGAGGTGCACGGTCACATATATGCCACCGAGACTATACAAAAGGTGAAGATATAGACAAGTGGCAAAGTGATGACGGTGATGATAATATAGTCGGTTCTGATATGGCGAGCGATGAGATGTTATTCTAAAATTTAAATTTGTACCATCATGACTCGAAGACGATGTCGATGACTCTTAAAAACAATGAAACTGAAAACGATGGTGATGGCGATCGTGGTGATGATGAAACAAAGACATGGTAACGGTGATGCTATTGGTGTAGCTAGGTGTGACGATGAAGACGGATAAGTTCGGGAAAGATGTGATGATGTGAGATAACTCAAGACGCATCCAAACATTCATGTTGAAGAACATTAGTATCGTTAGTATCGTCATTAGTATCGTGGTAAAGAACATAATTTTTACAGTGATAAAATGCAGCACATCATAGTGTAAAAGACTTTTTGACCATTTACTGTTCTGTTTAGGAATTTCTACGTATCACTTAATTTTGTTGCTGTGGTTCGAAATACAGAACCGTTACCAACGCAGTGGTATTGGTTCAAGGTTGTTATGTTCCATAGCCAACGGTAACGGTGGTTCATTTCTAAGGGATGTAAATAGTGCCTTAGCACCTGAAATAAGATATCGGGGTGAGGTTCATCTGCGCGAAACAGGAGCGCTCGCCCAATTCCTGGCGGTAATCTCCAGCCCAGTTTCAGTGAAGATGTCGCTAGATACGGCCCATCACAAATGACATCGAACTATGCCGCGCCATCTCATCACAGTTCACATGTCATCGCGGGAAAATTTCTTGGGCTGCCTCCTCTCCTGTTTCCTTTCATATCTCTGCTCGAACCACCCTCCCCTCCCCCCTTCCCTACCACTCCCCATCTCCCTCCACCTCCACGCCATCTCATGTCTGTCTCATTCACTTACATTCTTCGCCGTATGAAGGAGGGACGTTTTCTACTCCTTCATCAACGAATAGCCGACAGATCATTGGAATAGTTACTGTAAAGCTAATGCTGTGAAGAATATGGACCTATTTCGGATTTAATTTGATTTTTCAACACCTCAAAAGAGCCTTACTTGCTTACGAAGTCCTTGATTCAACTAAGTGCCTTAACGTCTATTTTCAAAGGCAAATGTCATTAAGTTGTCACTATTTAACAGATTTTAGCCAAGATAGTTTTCAGTGTCCATTGGTGAGTTATGGCAGAGACAGAACAACAATAAAAAAAGACAAAGAGGTACGGAGAAGCGAAGAACCAGACGAGGAGTATCAAAAAGAACGAAAAGAAGAAAAGGAAAGTTAGAGGAAGAAAATGAAGTGTGGTCAGAAATAGGACGACTGAATACAGGGGGGGGGGAGAAGGGGAAGAAAGGATAAGAAAGAAGATAAAGTGAGGTTAGGAGGAGAAGAAAAGGAAGAGGAGATAAGATAAAGAGACGAAAGGGCATCAGGAGATATGAGATGTAGGGAGAAAGGAAGCAAGAGGGGAAACTCGAGAAGAGACAAAGGACTGAATGTGCAGGGCAGTAAAGGGATGTTAGGGATGCAGAGGAGAAGAAGAGAAGAAGAAAAGAAGGAAAAATAAGAGAACAAAGTCAAAGAAAGAGATGAAATAGAACAAGGACAAGAAGGAGAAGAAAAAGAAGAAGAGGAGGAGGAAGGAAGAGGAGAAGAAGAAGGAAGAAAATAAGAAAATAACGCACCAATCAACAAAGGGAGGAGAGGGGACAACTAACCATTGAAACAGCAAAATAAAAAAAAGAAGAAGGAAAGGAGAAGAAAATAAAGGAAAAGAGATTTGCCAACGAAGGGGAAAAAAGCAAAAAGACCAGAATTGGCAGTTAAGCCACATTCACACTTTCATTGCCAAGGACTACACGAGCTCATCCGTGAACAGAATTCGTTCTGAGGTTTCTTGATAGTGACCAAACTGTGCGCATCTGAATCTGTGTTGTCGTATTATCAATGTTTGTTTGTTTCATGATTTCCTTGTAATAATGCAGAATTCTTTAAATAGAGCTGATGTTAAATCATGAACGGCTGATTGCCTCTAAGTATTTGTTAAGTGTTCGTTGTTCAGCGTCGTTTCGTAGATTGATTCCATTTTGATGTTGTGATCCTAGAGATTGATGAGTTGAGCATTATACTCTCATTTTTAATCATCATCACCACCATTACAATATCACAATCACAATGCATGACCATATTCGTCATCTTTTCCTGTCACCAGATCTAAAGCTACTACTGCTGCGGATGATGCTTCTACTACTATACTACTACTACTACTACTGCATTGTACTACTATTATTACTAATACTACTACCACACTACTACTACCGCCACCACCACCACTACAACTACTACTACTACTGCATTGTACTACTACTATTACTACTACAACCACCACTACTACTACTACTACCACCACTACTGCTACCACTACTACTACTACTACTACTACTACTACTACTACTTCTATTACTACTTACTACTACTACTACCACTACTACTACCACTACTACCACCACTACTACTACTACTACTACTACTACTACTACTACTACTACTACTACTACTACTACTACTACTACTTACTACTTTACTAAGTACTACTACTACTACTACTTACTACTTTATTAAGTACTACTACTACTACTACTACTACCACTACTACTACTACTACTACTGCACTATTATACTACTATTGTATTCTTCATCTTTTTCTTCTTCACCTTCCTACATCTTCGTCGTCTTCATCTTCACTTCTTGATCATTATGCCTGTTCCTTTTTTCCACAACCTCCCCTCCTCTTACATCACTTCTTCTTCTTCTTCTTCTTCTTCTTCTTCTTCTTCTTCTTCTTCTTCTTCTTCTCCTTATCTCTTTCTTTCTTTCTTCCTTTTTCTTTCCTTCTTTCTTTCTTTCAATACCTCTTTTTACTCCTTTCCTTTCTCCAGTCTGCTCTCTTGCAATCACGAGGTGTACTCGCGCACTCCAATATGGTTCACTTGAAATCAATCTCTGCGCATGAATAGGTTCGAAACCTTCGGATCTGGCGAGGAGACGTGGGGAGGTCGGAGGGGTTAAACCTGCTGTTGAAATCAGGAGACCTTGGATTTGCTGACAAGCTGCCAGCCTTTGTATCCATTCCAGCAAAATGTCGCGGCGATATACAAATAAAGAAAACAACAGAAACAGCAATCATTATTTTATCTTATCTTGTACAATGCCTCAAAACAATGCGTGACGTTTTCTTTGGGTTATCATATCATCGATAATACTAACCGTGACAAACAAAGTGGAAACATTAGCGTTGTGTGTGGTATCCTTTGGATTTGCTGACAAGCTGCCAGCCTTTGTATCCATTCCAGCAAAATGTCGCGGCGATATACAAATAAAGAAAACAACAGAAACAGCAATCATTATTTTATCTTATCTTGTACAATGCCTCAAAACAATGCGTGACGTTTTCTTTGGGTTATCATATCATCGATAATACTAACCGTGACAAACAAAGTGGAAACATTAGCGTTGTGTGTGGTATCCTTTCGAGATGAGATGGCTGTAGGGTGTGGCAGAGGCCACGGATACTCATGTCTATATTCTTGATTTTGTTTTCCGTTTCCATCTGACAAGATGGCTGAGTAGTAGCCAATATTCAGCTGCACTTGCTTGTCTTCCATGGGGTCTAGTAAGTTGTATGAGGACGTGGGACGGACTATATACCTCCGTGGGTTTTCAACATCCTGGTCTTCGCAATGCACGAATGAAGCGGGATCTTTTACGTGCGTGGCTTGTGACTCTCTCACACACGGGACCTCCATTTTAAGACATTATTTACCATTTGCAGATGAAACAAAAACCCACCTTTAGTGCTTCAAAAGAGTTCAAATTGATATGAGTTAAGGATACATGTAGAAACAACCAATGTAAACATTTAAGTCAGTATGATCAATGTTAAATGTCGTTAGATATACAGAATGTGAACAATAGTTATAGTGATATCTCCTTATATTTCAGGCTTATATTTGCGAAATTTTTTATATGGTAGCATGTTTTGTGATACTACCGACGTACATATACAATGTATGCATCAAAGGCATGCATCAAAACGCGTACCTGCTGCCAATGGTTGACAGTACCTTTAATGTCCTAACCAAGGGACAGGGTGTTTTTACTCTACACGCGGGGACGGAAAGTTAAAAATAAAACACAACAACAACAATGCTCAGTAAAACGCCCTTGGGTTCGAACTTGCGTCAGAACCTGAGTACTTTATTGAAAGGCAGATACACTACCTCACTGCTAAGATTCCTACAAAATATGTACAGGAAATGCCAGTGCACATCTGGCACATATAGTAATAGGTATTTGAACGAGTTTAGGTACAGGCATAAACAAGCAGAAGTAATCTTCCTTGAAGGTACGAATATGTCTTGTATTTTGTTGTGTGTTGTTGTTTATGGTTATTTACGTAATTTGCATTTGCTATTATACATTGTACCTTACTGGTTTTTTTTTTGTGTGTGTGTTTTGTTTCTTTTTTATACGTGGACCCCTTTGGAAATCAAATGTTTAGTGAAAAGGCCGTCTGTGAGTGATGCTAAATTAAAAAGACATAGCCACAGCATGCACATATCATGTCTTGTGTTTTGCTGATTGTTGTTGTTTTTTTTTAATTTCTAGTTCTTTCCGTAAAATTATGCGATTGTTGTTTTACAGTGACCCCAATGTTGTTGTCGTTGTTTTCTTTTGATACGTTCAAAATAAGATGTTAACTGAAAGAGCCATCCACCCTGCGAATGATAATGAATAATAGTAATAACAAATATCACACCTTAACGTCAAAGATTTCATTAGTTGGCATATCATCTAGTTTAACAGACAAAGAAACCTGGAAGGCATAATCGCTATCACAGGTTATCTTCTATGTTTTCAAAAGTTGACGTACACCGTCTGTCATATCCGGTAGGAGAAAAAAAAAGAAAGAAAGAAGAAGATGCCGTCTTGGCAACGAGACCATGTCTGCTCTACAATTTATTCTTCCTCATTATCTTACACCTGATATGTCAAATCTTATCGCCTACCTGACTTTTGTTTTAAGATGCCATTATCTGAAGGATTCTACTTTCATTCATATGTTTCATTTGATTCCCTCATATGAATACAAGAGTTAATTATCCATCACCGACTTTGTCAAGCGTTATTTGCGTGACTCTGTTTTTACAGGTCACCCATGCGAATTACTTCATTGGTTACTTGCAAACCTGCAAACTCGGTTTTTAGATTCATATATATGTTTGCTTATATTCTTTTGCTATACAAAGGATTTGTTTCTCCATATTCCCAACGCGTTTTTTTTTTATTTTTAAAGATTACACCCCCACAAAAAACACCCAAAAACAACAACAACCAAAAACAAAACCAACAAAAAACCCCAAACGCCTCCGTGGAGTCAACAAATGCCCCTTTTCTCTCTCTTTAAAGACTTACCGTGTGACAATTACTTTACGAAATGTGTATAGATAATGGTAAATAGAGAGAACCATGAAAACATGTGTGCTTGTGTTTATGTGTGATCGTGCGTGCGTTATTGCGTGGGCGCTTTTCTGCGAGTGCGCGTAATGGTGACGTCTGGCGGCGAAGCATACAGTGGCGACGTTGACCACGCTAACCCAGAGAAGGACCCCAAACCGCAAACCGACCTGATACAGGGCCTGCCATTTGTTGAATTTTTCATTCTTTTGAACATCTCACCATCATCACATGACCTTTGCTGCTCTGAGAACAGAAGCACGCGATCGTTATCACGATCAGTTTCGTTCTCGAATTTCAGCTATCGTGAGATGTAAAATAAAATTCGTGATGAAAATAAAGAAGCAAAACACAGCAATGCGTATATCAATTCCTTTTTCTGTTCTCTTTTGTTTTCTTACCTTCTCTCTTGCAAAGATTTGCATTTGGAGGGAAATTATTTCACTCTTTTTCTACTTGATTGCTTGAATGAAGTCACACGTACGTTTTCTCAAATTTAGTAATTTTGAGAGTTCCATACAGTATATTGATTAAAGCGCTTGTGGAGATGTATTTTCCCAACGATTCCTAAATTTCCTTCCTGTCATCAAATAGGGTCACTTTTGGAACGCAATTATTCACTTCACAGTCTTTTGTTTATCCACGTGCTCTGATTTTCCTGACAGAAAAATTGCTGAAACACATAATGCCCCTGCTGCAGTCACAGTATCGCATTACATCAAAGGCACATTTGTTTCATACGTCAAACCTTAACAGTTATAATAATGCAGCAGTTTGTTTTAAATGGATGATAGGTGCGCCAAATCTTGACAGGTGCAGCAAGTGGTGGTATAGGGGTCTTCCCGCTCAGTATCATCTGGGTTTAGGAAAAGATGAAGACATCGACCTCAGCCCTGCCTCTGTTGTACAGGTTCATCAGCATCCTGTTGGTTGTCACTTGTTTGTATTGGGTTTTTTTTTAACTTTTATATTTGTTTCTGACTATTTTTCCAAGGACACGCTGCCCTGAGTTCATCATGGTAAGAGGTTGAGGAGGGTTAGAGACAGACACAGAGTGACAGACAGACAAGTATTCACACGAACACCAGGACACTCATGTAATATCTATATAATATGCGTCGCTTATAGACCCATTCGATGTGGGTACTGTTTTTTTTTTTTAATGGTAATTTCTGACCGGGGGCTTCAAGTATGCCTTAAAGATACTGACGTAGCAACGCAACTTGCTCATTGCATAACCCATTGAAAGTGCTTTTGTTCTTCTTTGGAAGTCCCCAGTTATGGCTGTCATAGGTTACAGTGCTCTGAAGTCGGATTCATCGATACAAACTTTGACAGATGGAACGGAAAGTAACAAAACAAAAGAAGTGCTTATATGTTGGCCAAAGGAACTGCTGTTTTACGTTTAAGAAACGGCATCTCTTACTCTCTCTTCTAATGTCTCCCTCTCTTCGGATGGTAACTGCTCGAGTAACTGAAGAACAACATATTTTCGTGTAGAAAGATTCAGAGAGCTCGGGGTTACATTTTTGAACACATCTCATGCTGCCTCTATCCGCTCAGAAAAGAAGGCTACAACAGTGAAGGGAAACTCTACGTCCACCCTCGCCAGCCATTGGTTGTCAGGTGCGCTGAAATCCCTGAGAATATCGTTGACATATTGAAAGTGAAGCGTTCTAGGACAAGGAAATTGTGTGTGTGTGCATAATTATGTTTGTGTGTGTTCCGTTATATAAGAGTAATAATAAAATGATAGCGTTGCGTGTTGTAATGACCCACTTAAAAACATTTAAAAAACTGGCATCGGCTTACAATGTGTTGAAAAGGAGTCTATGTACTTCCAATGTTGTAGGATTATTATCAAAGTTATTCGACGTAGAAATGGGTATAATGCAAGGGTGCTGGTCCTAATAGTTAATACGCACAGAACACTTAGGGCTTTTTTAAATGACATTGGCACCGCATCGATCTGGATCCATATATTGGCATTCAGTCGTTATCCTAGATACTGGCTGACGACATTAACGTTTAAATGCACATTCTGTATCACACAGAATGGAAATAAAAAACACAAAGATGAAAAAGTCGTGATCACCACTGCTAGTGTAAGAATATATCCATTTTAAAAATCATATAGCAAGGACAATTAGAACTGGAAATTCAAACATGTGGGTAACGATAAAAAGGAGAGAAAGAAATTGTGATGAAACACTTTACCGAGAATGCGACATGCGGTGTTGAGATCGTAGCTGGCGCTGCACCCTTTCTTTAAAATTGCAGCATTTAATTTTGTTCAGTGTCTACCTGCATGTTAGCATCGTCTGCCCGGGGATGAAGATGGGTGGAAGAAGTTAGCATTTGAAAGCAAGCCTGTTGAACATATTTAGTTATCGTGAAATAAGGCGAATGCTGTAACAAGTAGAAAAGATGTACTACACCCAACATGGACGATAACAAGTAGAACCATGCTGGACGTGTCATCGTCTCTGACTTTATCCTCGCGCGACTACGGAGCATAAACCAGCATAAATTTTTATACTAAACCAAGGATGACGAACATAGTCCAATACCGTCTTTTCTTAGTCTATTCCTGGAATTTCGAGATAATAGTTTTGTCATTTCATAGGCAGTGTCAAGTGCTCACTGTCAGAGAGCTCATTTTTGTTTTCTAATTTAATTCTTCAGACATTGTGCGCGTTATGCATTAAACTAATATGTGATGGGAGGCATGGAATGATTCTAGGTTAGTTCAGTTCAATTCGATTTTATTCAATTTCTGGGTTCCATTTTCAATGCAGTGTAACAAAACTTAACAAAGTATCGGCAAAACTATATGAAACGTATGCATCATTGAATATTATAATAATCTTATGCAGTACAAGTCACACAATGTATGTTTGCGTTATTTTCTTCTTTCGTGTTCGGTGTCTATGTAAGAAGTTAGACATTACCAGACAAATTGGTCTTTTAAATTGTGATGAGAAGGTAACGAATCATAAAACAAAGGACTGCTTACACAGTGAATCCAGCGCCTTGCCCTTCTAGTCCAGACCTGATGGGCAGATCACTTGTGTCAATGTAAAGAAACTGCTTGCTCAGCATGTCGCCCTCTTCCGATAGATTTTTTAAAGTCTCGAGTGACCAACTCCTGCGCTAAACCACAACATCTACCATTGTGCACTTATTTGGACAGTGGGGGAAGACTCTTGATATAGAGATGAGTAGAAGCACTAAAAGAGTGAAGAAGAGTTAAGTCTTAAGCCAAGGAGGACAAGGATGATGATGATGAATATCGAAATGGAGCAAAATCAGAAGTAGTAGCAGTGGTAACAGAAGCACAAGGACAACAACGGGAAGGCACAATAGCGGAAAGAAGGAGTAGAAGGAGAAGAACAAAAAACAAAAACAAGAACAGGGAAAAAGAAGACGTGAAAGAAGAAATAATGAGCTTGAAAAAGAGGAGGGGAGGAATGATTATACATGTTGCTATCACCTAAATGTAGGTAAGGCAGTTAAAGCGCGCAATCATGGTCCTCAACCTATTGAATGAGTACAAAATTAAAGACACCATGAAAAATTCTCCCTTCATAGGCCAGTTCTGAGTTCCACTTTGCTCATGAGCAGAAAAGGTTAGTGGTACCAACAGTCACTGAGACAAGCATGTATTAATTGCTAATTCATTTATTATTGTTCATTTTCCATCTGAGAAGATGGCTGGATAGCTCATATTCACCTACGCTAAGCTGGTCTTCTATGGGGTCCAGTTGGATGTGAGGTGGGACCACTTCACCGGGTTAAAAACCATGCGATGAATGAATGAAGTGGGATCTTTTACGTGCATGAGTTGTTACTCTCTCATACACGGGACCTCCATATTTTTTATGTCCTATCAGAGGGACAGAGTGTTTTGTCTCTTGCTAGAGGGGACGGTATGCTTACACACAACATTGCTCAGTCTAGACTCGGGTTCGAACCCGGGCCCTTAGGGTCGTGAGGCAGACGCGCTACCGACTGAGCCACTTCACCGTCCTTATAAATGGTACTTGTTAGCATATCTACCTGACTGCAAGCCCAATATGCAGCAATCTTAATAGCGGGAAAATGAATACTTTCAATTAATGCAACATAATGAAATGGTGGTAATTGACCGATCTACCCAAGTTCATCATTTGTTTGAACATGATTGATGAATTCCATAAGTTGCTCTATTGACGATGTGATGTAAAGCGCTATTTGCCAACAATAATGCAATTATTGTATTGCTTATGCGTTATGTCCCTTTGAGAACTTACGAGCGAAGTGCCTAACCAACTGAGATAACGGAAGGTCACTTGTACAAAAGTACATGAGATAACACCGAGTCGGCTTTAATATTTAATGACCATTATCATTTGCTGGTTCATTAACATCAGTTTGATTATATTTCAAAACATCAACTGCGCCAACATAATGTCATTTATTTCTTTTTATAAACACTTGCCATCAACGAAATACGCCGATGTGAATTATCTTCGAAACAATCAAGTAACATAGGTATAGCATATAAAGTTCATTAATCACTGTTTATGAAAAGAACTGACTACAAATCAAATAGGTAGTGACCGGAACATTCTTATTCTTCATATGATGCAATGTGCCTGGTTAATACCGTTTGCTGACTATTTATTGTCTCCTTGGGGTCGGCATCATTCGGCATTATTCCTGGTGGGGACAACACAAATATCGTACCTACATACATTACAATTATTGATATAGATCATTGTTGACCTGTTGACAGTTTGTTCGTGGCATAAAGGCTGCAGATATTCCATTCAATTCAATTCAATTCAATTCAATTCAATTCAATTCAATTCAATTCAATTCAATTCAATTCAATTACACTTTATTTCCATCAAACAAAAGTAAATCAAAATACAAAGTACACAGTCACTTATCAATTCATATTGTTGAATAATGTGAAAATACAAGTCATGAAGATTGTTATACAATGTATGTATAAACGAATAACTATTATGACGAGAAAACAGTGCGCATTTCGTAATAGTGACAAAAAACAAGTACAGGGACGGAAAATATTACCATTTTTTATTCTGAAACAGTAAAATGATGGATTCTAACATTGTCACACATAACTGAGACATTTGGTTGCATCATTTATTATGTATCTGGTCCTTTTGGTAAAGTTGGAGAAAAAAAGAATATGATAATGGGAGACACCCACTTTACACAACCTTTCAATTTCACTTTGCTGTCTGCTGCCCTCTATTGTCAACCTTTGCTGTATTTGTTATTATCATCATTATCATTATCATTTTGTCCCTCCTCAAGAGGGCGCTCTTCTTTGGAAAAGGCCTGGAGAGGAAGACGTTAAGTACTGTTGTTCCTATGCGAATGTTGCCTCATTTAGGCAGTATTAGAAACAGCGAAACATGGAAACAAAAATCTACTCCCTTCAAGGAATGAAAGCAAGAAGAAATACATTGATGTGGTTCAGGAGGCCTATTTGCGGTATAATTGATGCAGGTCTGTCCATACGAAGTGAATTTGTCATCGCAGGTGTCATTTTTTATTGTCGTCAGTATTGTTAAATCACTGGTGTTATTATTGTCATACTATATTCAGCACGTAGTCGCTCGCGCCCGTTGGCATCAATTAGCATATTTTGATAATTGTATATCGTATCAGGGCAATTACCCCAAGAGGGCAATTACCCTCCGGCTAAATATTGGTTAGTGATAAGGTTAGAGTAAAGATTAAGCTTTGGGTTAGGTTTAGGCTCAGGTTTAGAATAAGGGTTAGGGTCAAGGGAAGGGTCCGGGGTAATTGCCCAGGGGGTTATTTTCCCCAGACCACAATCACAGATATGGATGAATATACATTTAGCCATGATTCGTTTAGCTGACAAGGATGTAATCTGTAATATTGGCATATTCGGATTTCTTAATAACACATTTTGTAACCTGTTCCACTCTGTGCCTTTGCTGATGAGGTAGAAACATGTAGGTGATCAGTGATATGTGACCAGCAAAGCTGTCATAAATGTGATCAATGATGTTTTGACTACGTTTCTCATGACTTTTCTGATCTCTTGAAATCAGGCAACCACCCTCGAATGCACTTAAACATCCAATTAAATGACACATCAACTGCTCTCGATGGATCGTGTTCCGATGGGTGATATAAGACGTTGTTGTAAGCTGTTGTACTATATGTGGCAATCGACTCAACTGAGCTACTGGTACAGCCTTCACCGTTACCACGTGATACTGAATCATTCTAATTCACCATCCATACTCTTTCCAGCGAAGTCTCTACCACATAACTGCAAATATTAAATATTCCCTAGCTATTTAATTTTTTTTTTTTTTTTTTTTTGGGGGGGGGGGGTAAATATCTCATCTTTGTCAAATCATCGTCTGATTAGATCTATGGAAACCAATTGATGCGGATTCTCGCCTCGATCCGTTGCAATCGTGTCCTCGATCTTACCATGTTCTCGTGAAAGTCGAATGGGTGAAATTGCATCGTTCTCTCATCGACAACATTTCTCCTTCAGCCGCCTCATGGTAGAGTTCCGTCGTTCGAGAGATTTCCCTCTGCAACTCATCCCTGATAAATCGCAATTTATCTTTCAGCCCTTCCATATACAAACAACATCACACGGGACATACTTCATTATCAGAATCAGTCGTTAAAAAGGAAGGGGTGGGGTGGGTTGGGGTAGGGTAATGAATACACCAACTTGCCTCCTCATCTCGACGAACATTCGACGCAGACGACAAGTTTCAGGCTTTTTTTGTTTTGTCATCCTCGCATCTGGCCCAACCATGATGGCGGGAAGCGAGAACAAGAAGCATCTCAGTAGTCGTCGTTTATCACCCTCCACGTTTGTCGTCTGCCATTATGCGAAGCGGACTGAGCGACCCTGATGAAGCTCTTATCTCCGCCGCGGCCTCGGCAGCCCGATACGACTCGACGTGCTCCCCTTCGCCCAATCTCGTTTTTATGCTGATTAGTAGTGTCGTCTCTCTCGTTTATTCCTTTGAAGCGCTGGTTTTCGCCCTCATTTCATCCGCAATTTTAAGTTAAAATGAATTCGTTCAACACGTGCATCTCCAAAGTTACGATCAAACTCCATTGTAGACATTTTGTATTGAACAACAAACGCGGCTTTTCCAAACAAGAGGCTTACTTCGGCTATTAAAATGATGAAAATTTTGAAACACGTGTAGAGCCACTGTATTATGAAATGACGATGCAAATAAGAGAACTTTTATTTCCTTATTTTCAGCATATCGCAGAAAATCAAAATAACAAATTTGCCAGTCAGTATCAAATGCTAGTCAACACCTGTTCACATGTCCCTGTATGTTAGCTTTAGTAAAAATAGAGATCACTTAAATAATCGGAGAAATTTTCTTTTCTGCAAGCTCGTCTTTTACGTGGGCCTCTCTTTCCTAATAACACAAAGGTTAGTTTAACATGCATATATATTGTTGTAATACATTGTACTTTTTTCCCCTTGAAATTGCATCAACAAACATGTGCTTTTGGAAATGAAATCTCATTTGAATTGAATTGAACTAAATTTAGAGTTTTCATCAGAGTGGGAATTTATGGAAATCATCTACTATGAATAGAAAACTTTATGTTTCACATGCTTTCCCTGACAGTGATATCACAGTAACAAGCACAGTAATGTGTCAGCTAGGCCTATATAAGTTGACGGTTTCACGTTCTCAAAAGTCTCCTGTTGACTTACACTCAAAGTTTGACTATACAGTATTGTAATCTATGCATCTCCTCCCCCATCCCAAAATTAGGAACGTGTGCGCTTCTGATCAAATTCTCTTATGATGCTATGATCCAGCGACGATGACATTTATTAAGAGGATTCTTCTAAGAATAAGAAAAGAACAAAAGAAAAGAATGTCCACAACATAAAACTTCTTCACAAAACTTCTAGGGTTCTTGTTCTTCTTTTAGCAGTCTAGAGAATACTAATATGGGTAGGGACCACAAACAGGGAACTTATGTTATGGCTCGGTCACAAATACCATTAAGAACTGCTACGAACGCCGTACGAACGATTTTTAGACAATTTCGTAAGATCTTCTTAAGAAGGCCGTACGAAACAAGCTTTCGTAGACCGTTCGTAGACTGTTTGTAAGTTCGTAGCCTGGTCGACGGTCTTGTCCAAGATTTTTTTTAACTTCGTACGAAACCCTCTCTTCGTAAGGCGGCCGTACGAACGTCGTACGAACATCGTAAGAACTATGCAAGATTTTGTAGGGTCGAGAGACAATTCTAGAAGCCTTAAATTCTTACAATTATTGTAAGAACGCCTTAAGTCGTTCATAGTGGGCTCTTACGTATTTCGTAAGAACGCCTTACGAACAACTCTTCGAGTTTGTGAGGCGTTCGTAAGGGACTCGTAAGGCGTAGGGACGCAATTTGTGTAACTGACGTGTTTTAGGGGGTATAAAGCCAAACGCGCGAAGATCAAATCTTCACTCTGTTCTAGGTGTTCAACCAGAAAGCATCTCTGTTAAATACGGGACCAAAAGGAAAGGCAATCAAAGGGAAAAGGGGGAAGGGGAAGAAAAAAAAGGAGGGAGATGAGGAGGAAGGAACTAGAGGGGGAGAGTTGGAGCAACAACCTCAAGAGATGGTGGACATCCAAAGTGACAAGGAGGAGGCTGTGGAAGATTACGAGGAAGAGGAGGAGGAGGAGGAGGAGGAGGAGGAGGGAGAACCATCAAGACGGCAGGGTGATAGTGGTGAAGATGAGATAACGGGAAAACCCCAAAAGGAGAAATATTGAAGTATAAAACTGTCAACAGTTACAGAATTTTCGACAGGACACAGCAGCGTCTTTTTAACAACCCGACAAAATATACCCCCAAAAAATAAATCGTAAATTCTTTTTACGAATGACTTGAGAGTGCCGTGAGTTGCACGTACGACCATCTTACGACAAAAATGAATTGTAAGATGGCCGTAAGCCTGACGAAAGAATAACTCCAGGCATTCTTACGAAAAAACGTACGAATTCTAAGGCCATTGTGTAACTGAAAATCATTTTGTTTCTCTAAAAGGTCTTAAGTTGTTCTTGCGAATTAAAGAGCGTTCGTACGAATCTCTACAACTCCAGAATTCGTACGAACAGTGACATTCGTACGAACGCATCGTTCATACGAACCTTTGTGACCGTAGCTTTACGTAACTATTTCAACAATTGATGATCCTTTGTTTCACATTGTGAGTCTTTTTTTTTAATAGCTAGAAATGAGATTTTATTTATGTTGATATGATAAAGATAAAATTAGCTCAGTTGTGTACAGCTTTAAACAGCTGCAGAAAAAAGGACATTGTACTAAGGGACATCTTATGGTCACTTCCATACATCATTGGGCAGTAGAGGCAAAATCTGGTGAACTATCAAGAGATAACCTGCTAATGTCAAACTACATTAACCCACTGTGTGTCACAACGGTTACCTATCCATACGTTTGTGAGCAAAATTTGTGCAAATTTGACTCACTGGCACAGACAAGGTTAATGGTATGCACACTCGTCGGCATTTGCATTTTGCCTGGGCTTTGGAGTGTCGTATACCCGTTCTCATCTTTATTATTATTCCAGACTCTTTACTGAAAAGGGACCATTGAATCACGTATGTAAACATCCATGTCCTGATTTCAATGTAGCATCTTCCTGATCGAAAATGTGCAGGTGTGCACTGCATACGTACATATATTCATATATTGTACTATTGTTTGATATTTCTTAAATGTACGTATTTGTATTTACTTCATTGCAGGCCTACTATCCCAATTCGCCAATTCACCTGCTTGTGCAAATCGTCATTGTTATTTTGTAATAGTATCACTTAGAAATGGAAAATACATGAAATGAAAGGAAAGAAGACCGTTTGTCTTTAAATAAAATGCCACTCTTTCATTTTTGGTCTCGTTGACCTTGATAGAGTGAAAGTAAACAATCTGACCAGAAGATATTCATGTAGATCACAAACAAAATAGGATGGTAGAGAGACTATTTTACAAAAATATACCACTTACGCAATGGAGGTGGTGATGTCATCATCTTATATATCTCCCATTTACCTACTCAGTTATATTCACCTATATGATTTCACTTTGTTTGTTTATCAAATTTCAAATAGAAACAATATATTAGCCTATCAAAAAGGACTTTCAATGAGAAGGGTGTTGTGCTGCCTATGAAAGTGGACCAAATGGACCAAAGGCATTCCTTTTTTTTTTTCAACTTTTGAATAAACCAAGAGAGGTCCGAGGGCTCATCTCCTTCCAATATGAGACTGCAAACAAACAAACAAACAAACAAACAAACAAACAAACAAACAAACAAAGAAAGAAACAAACAAAGAAACAAACAAGTAGAGGAAGGCTGACGTTTTCATTTTATTTGATTTTACTTCATTTCATTTTATTTCATTTTATTTCATTTCCGACAAAAGTGTACAATATGACATTTGCATATTAACAGAATAGAGTACAATGTGACTTTTACATATTCAAATGAGATTTAAATGCAGATCTTTTTTTTTTGTTACAATGGAACAAAACATACTTTTAGTTAAAGAAATGCATGGGCAAACTGTAACTGAATCATAACAAAGAAAAGATGTCGGAAATGGAGGAGACTGCTAAAAAGCCTGGCTTGTACACTGTACAAACATCGGTGTTAGATTTAACACCATGGGTGTTAAATCTAACACCGATCAAACTTCAATAGAGGACCACACCCACAGGTGTAGAAAATGTATTGTGACGGTGTTAAAAAGCGTTCACCTTGCACTTCGTGGTGTTAATTAATAATTTGACACTGTGGCTGGTGATATTTTTGACACTGCGCTAGAGTTAATTCAATAATGACACCGCATGGTGTTGATTTGATATTGGTGGTGTTAATTTCAATGGTATAAGACCCGTCCAGCTTCAATAGGGGACCACACCAACTGGTGTTACTGTGGTGTAAATGTGTTTACTCATTTTTTTAAAAATCAAGTACTTTATCGGAAAATTCTTTATCGTCTTGTTGAAGTTAAAAATTAACAAGAAGTGCAGTAACTAAGAAACTATTCAAAAAACAATTTTAATTTTTGAAATGACACCCGGAGGTGTTAATCTAATACCATGAATGAGCACCGGAAATTTAACACCAGCTCGGTGTTTCATATTTAACACCGGACTTTTTGCAGTGCGTATAAGTCCATCAACCATGCTTTTAATCATTTTTTGCAGTGTAGAATGCAGTCCCCTGTAGTTTTCACTACAGATCTGAACATTTGTATGGTATTTTGTATGTCTGCATGTTATATTTACTGAAGAAACAAACACTTTGTATTATAACACTAAACTGCCATCATCAGACTATAACGTCAAAAATAACTTCTGATGACATTCAAGACGTCTTCTTTTTTCTTTTCTTTTTTGAATGATTTATTGTTAAGCAGGATGATGATGAGGATGGTGCCGGAGTAGACCCACTGCATCCATCTCGTTTTAGCACCCATCTCCTCAACATGCTCCTCCTCATCGCACACCCCACAGATCTGTCTTCAGCTCTCTGATGACTTCCCTGCATCTCCTGGCTCATTTCAGACGCATGAATCGGTGGAACCGGAGCGGGGAAACCTAAGATGTAAGCTTGTCTTCACATAAGGGTAACGCTAGCCTTAGTTCAAGACACGTCGTGAAATGATTAAACATAATGGTCCTACTAACTAACAGTTATGGGATCAATTAGACATAAATGTTGCTCCATGAAATGGGATAAGGTTATTCGTTATCACAGAATACGTTTCCTTGAATTATATTCCAAACTTTCATTTCGCGATAACACCTTTTACACAATAAAATGATAACATATAACATTATTACATTAATGATATTTACATAATATATCATGATTATTGCTGTATCGTTTTTAACGAATAGATATTGATAGAGTGATGTATGTCAAGTTTTCCAACTACCAATTCGCAAGCATGTACACACATACACACAGACACGCACGCACACACACACACAAACACACATTTTGATGCGATATGAACAAAAATGTAAACTTGGAACTTGACAATCATAGCCAATAGGCTTGTCGTGCTCAACGAAAACAGAACAGAAGAACAAAGTATCTTTCCTTTCGTATAAGCCCGGGCGTCTTGTATGAATTCACAATTTTAGACGGTCTCTCCCCTCACTCTTTTTGGACATAAAAATGTTTGTTTTTTATAGTAAAATGAGGAGTTGCATGGAATTTGATATAGACATATTGTTTTTATTTTTTTTCTTGTACATTATATCTATGAGTCACTTATTTTTAGTTGATGGTCTGTTGCTCAATTAATTGATCCATTCAACTGAACAGAATCATATCGATGCATCAAGTGACCTGTTTTAAGCAAAAGTAGAAAAAAAAATCTTCTGATCACTTGATTAATTATATAAAGGAACCAAAATTAAATCAATTCATCTGGACTTACTGTTTTACTTCCGAGAACGATTTCACGTCCGATCCTGGACGCTTCATCAGCTCGTCTGATTTGATGGCGGAAAGGATTTAATTTTGGTTCCTGTATTGATCGTTACCTGGATGAATCACAACTTACACCATTTGATTAATTATATACTTAACCCTTTTTATGTCAATGAGTTGAATGAGCACAAGCTACACACATTACTATTGGTAGGAAAGTAATGGGGCATGCAGCAGTTAAAGGTCCTGTTTACCTTTGGGAGCAGTGATTTAAAAAAAATGTTTAAGATATCACATTTCATGCATATGATTGTGTAGGTTTGCAATAAAGCCTAAAATATTAGGAGATACCAGTATTTTTTCTCAATAAAATGTAACTGCAGTATCGTTCACATTTTGCATATGTACTAACAATATTTAGCATTTATTTTACTGATTCAAATTTTTACAGTTGTTGTTTCTATCCCTAACTCACATTTTGGAACTATTTTAAAGCACTAATGCTGGGTTTTTGTTTCATCTGCAAATGGTAAATTATGCTTTCAAAGGCTGTTGCGTTGAAACGCTTTCAGTCTAATCCTTCCCTTAGTGCTATATTGTTATGAGAACTAAAAGATCAAGGAATGTAAATGAACAAAACAAATAAGATAAATACCTGTTGAAGTAAACGTGAAATTACTTCCGGAGGAAGACAAAGGAGACAAATCAATATTAAATCAATTGTTACCATTAAAAAAAAAAATTGGGGTAAAAATTGTCAAAAGAAATGGAGGGAATTATTGCTTCACAATGCGTCATCGGAAATAATACGCAAGCACAATGAATACAACCTTTAAAAACCACCTGAATTGTTACCTAAACTGTCAGCATGTATACTCTTTACTGAAGAGCGCGAATTCCGCCCACCTTGCTCATGCAGAGTATGTATTCTTCAATCATAAAGAGGAAACATTGTGGAAGGGACCCCTAGCACTGACAGGAAGAATTGAGATTTGGGTATGATCAGGTAGCTGTTAGGCTTGGGACTTCTCTGGAAACGACTGGAGCATTGGAAATACTCGGGTGATTGATTGCATATTGTCATCTAACGATGGTGGATGTCGAAACTACAGACGGAAATTAATTTTTTTAATTCAGCATACAATGACACCGTTCTTTTGACGATGACTCATGATAATTATGTTTGGACAAAGTTAGACAATAAAGCTCGTGACCAACATTACCTATGCTGTGTTTGAGTTCCATCTCTTGTATTTCATTTTCATTTTACATTTATCAGTTGCCTCATAAGACGAAATGA
Source organism: Diadema antillarum (assembly GCF_040938485.1). Lineage (NCBI taxonomy): Eukaryota > Metazoa > Echinodermata > Echinoidea > Diadematoida > Diadematidae > Diadema > Diadema antillarum. The sequence continues at coordinate 1,589,364 of NW_027271563.1, read as the reverse complement.
GGACAATTTTTTATATCAATGACATCGGCTATTCATAAACGAATCAAATCTCTGTTTAATGTTATCCAGGAAATCTGATTGTTCACACTATTCAAGCACCTACATGGCATGATGAGTGTCAAATGTGTTTTCCTGTTGCTAGTAAGCATAATATTCCAAAGATATTCGATTATGGATTGTGGCGATGTTTTAATTGCTGCCATAAAGTCAGCGTCTAGCAATATTGATGATGATGATACCAGCGGGGTTTTTTTTTAGCTTGTCTCTCTCGAAGATTGATATTGATCATGCATGACGTATAAATGATGAATAAAGATGACACACCACCACCCCTCGGTTGTTTGAATTACAAAAAGGAGAAGCAAACTCGAAGACTCGAAACGAATAATTTGCGTCTTTGTATTGCAATAGCCAAGCAGGTGCCAGCAAATTCAACTAGCACTTAAAACCCTCTTTTAACGCTTCCCACAGAGGTATGCCTAACTGAGACACTTTGATCAAATTTGTCCACGTCAGTAAAACCAACATGTCAATGTCGTACCACTTTAATAGCGCGTTTGGGTATATCATGTATATACGGCCACTTGTTGATCCACTGGCCCTTCTTTAGAACATACGTATTTACGTTATCAAACAGGCATTTACTAGGAGACTTTTTGAACTCGCTACAATGAATATTATAGCACATGTAAGTGGTAGAATTGATATACGAGAAGCGCATTTTAACTTATTAAGATAAATTGATCTTTTTATCAAAATATCTTTATAGAGTGGAACCGACAATGAACTGAATTTCAAAACACACTCTTACTCTTACAGAACAAATACAAAAATGGATATAAGGAATAACACCAATTGTTGCTGGTTTTCTTCTGTTTTTGTTAACATTTACAACTATTCATATTTAAAATCAAGAAATCATGTATTTCCAAAAAAGCGTATGGCATATGGTTTCTATGTTATGCTCATTCATTTATTTACTCGTGTTCTTAACACATTGGAGGAACTTTAACATTAATACTATAGAGTTTCTTCATATTAGGTGGAAACATAGATATATTCATTTGCACACATTCCTGACGTGGAAAGGAAAAGCAATAATGGGTGCCACGTGTAGAAAACATGACCCAGAAAGGATAAAAAAAAAGAAGAAGCAGTGAATGACGGAATCTTTTTTAGAAAGGGTCAAAACATGTTCATAACGAAAAGTGATGAATATCATACCAAAATATTATAAAAAACAATTATACACATTCATGACAAATGAACTGCAGAGAATGTCTTGCATTATCACGGAATACGATCATAATAATCTAAGTTTAGTAGTTTGCATTGAGGGTCTATTACTTATTTCCAATCATAATCATATCACTTGAATAAAAAAAAATATATATATACACTATAACAAAATAAGCTAAATCATTGGTTCCACTGTAGCTAGAAAATTCATGTCAAAGTTGCGATCAGTTTTGAATCTCTCAGTGTCCCTCCCCCACATTCCCCATGAATACCCCCTAGCTACCCCTTCCTCTTCCAGCGCTCCCATTTTTGCATGAGTCTACCATGGAGTGTTTACACGTGCTAAATGCTCACTCTTGCCCGTGTCCTCACGCTAGGTCAAGGCGTTGTGAGTCCAAAGGTTGAGATGGGTGTTTACATAACGGGATGACAGAGCGGCCATATCGGGTTCCACGTTATGATTCCACCGAGTCCCCGTGTCCACTCCACAGGACTGGAGGTGCGGAGCAACCATCAAACTAAGGGACCTGAATTGGCCGGCATGTGCATCAGACGTGAGCCCGCCATCCGTAACGACGGCGTGCAGGCGTACGTAGAGCGTGTTTTCGTTCCAGCTTTTGTATAGATTCACCTGCTACGCAGGACGTAACGAGAGGTATTACAAGGTACTTGGGTATCCATTAATGAACAGTGAACACCATTTATGGTATATCTCCCTTAATATGGCATGCAAGAATAGCACTTTGCTATTTCGTACAGAGGTGAATGTCTTAGGTGCACACACACACACAAGTTGGTTCAGAGCATTGCACGTTTAATGTAAATGACATAATATGTTGACATGTTGGTGTCACCGTGAGACCCGTTTTGAATAATTACCATATCGCTCACGTAGTAGGCCTACATAGAACCCTCTTTAAGGCGTTGTCAAAATGTTCGAAAAACCATAAATGCATAATTAACTGCTGTATTCTAAACGGCTTATACAAAAAGATGAAAAACCCTCATGACTTGAACTTGTCAATTATTACAGAATTAGGCTACAATTCCTGTATCAAACATAATAAACCACACACACGTATATAAGCATATTATGTTATATATGTATATATATATATATATATATGTATTATATATACATATATATATATACATATATATATATATACATATATATATATACATATATATGTTTTATATATATATATATGTATATATATATACATATATATATATATCTATAGACATATATAAACACCTACATAATATTATACTGATATACTTCATGTGTGAACAATACTTCAAACAATTGGTTTATTTCATTCATTATGATCTTTCTTTATATGTTTATTTTTTCTTTTGCTACCTGTCACAAAATAACATCGAAGACATTTAAAATCCAACCCTCGCCGCTCACACGATGGAAATCTGTAAAGGAAACCAGTTCCCAAAAATAACCAGGTTATACTGTGGCCAAAGGTGTCGTTTCCTTAACAGGATGTTGTGACTATCCCTGTACACTTCTTGCGTCGTTTCAGCTTACGGACAAGACAATGCCTATCAAGGTGAAAGTTCACTGAAACTTAAAGGTGCAGCCTACAGAACTGCCATGGAATCCGTTTCGTTTTACATCCTCAGTTCTCGCGTCATTAGCATTGCCGACTCTGCTATCGTCATCATTGTGATTACAGTAAAATAATCATTATCATTTTCATCACGTCATCATGACACCTACTATCACCACAATCATCACTGGTAGCAGGATAGCAATGGTAAGCAAGTACCATCAATATTATTTCATTGTCTTGGTTTTTATTCTCTCTTTTTTTAATTGCAATACTTTAAGGTGACTGTGAAACTGTCGAGGAAATACATACCGTGCAGCTGCGAAGAAAAAAATACGTCAAAATCCTCGTAAATGAGTTGCTATCAAGTACGTAATAGAAGAAAAATATTTCACTTCATTTCCCTTTTTTCATTCAGTGCATCCCGATTATAGTAGATTGTGGTGACACCCTCTAATTATTGTGTTGAGGTCATGTAAGTAAGATATCGTAGAGACTCGTTAACTATATACGATGTTAGATGAAGATAGATGTGGGGAAAAAAAAACTATTTTCTTCCATAGCTCCTCTCCACCACTCCCATCTCCTGTTTTCCGGGTCGGGTGGGGGTGCAGTGCTTTTCAAGGTATGCCGGTTAGCTTGGGTCCAAGAGAAGGGAGATTCCCGTCCTCCATTCTTTACCCCACATGATCTAGCCTCGGCGCTACGCTGGGGCTGCTAATAAACTGGAGCACTGATGGGTTGATGGTGGGGGTACGTGGCTGAATTTCAGAGCAACGACAGATGTGTAAGTGAATGATAATGCCCTAGATTAGCTGGAAGGTCAAATAATTCAAATTCTAATAAAATGTCACTTTCAAGTTCCTGTCCGTGTTTAAGACTCTTTCAGGAATAGACGGGAAAAACTGTAGAGTCTACACTCATCCTGTTGACGTCATAAAGAGCGAAACGTGGAGGTCATAAAGGAAAACAAGACTCATGAAACATTCCCAAATGCCCTTGTCAACGCACTATGCATACACTGCAATAAAAAAGATTAATTCAAAACGTCAGGACATACAGAATAAAAACTATATTCGTTCTTTTGCAGGATGTGTACACAGGTGCCCATGTATGGACCTTGGCGTGTCCAGATTTCACAACAAAGTTCATAGATACGTTATCGCGTTGATCGCATATTATATGTGTGTACGTATGTGTGCACAGCTTCATATAATCTTTATGTTAGTCTGAACATATTTCATAGAATGTTAAGCAAGGACTTTCTTTTCTTATTTGTATTTGGTTTGGTTTAGTTCTGCATTTTCTTTCTCCAAATACAAAAACAAATGAAAACAAAGTTATACAGAGTATGGAAAAGAAGGAGAGTATAACATACAAATCAGTATAAAAATTTTCAATTTCATAACAACATCGGTCTGTTATACCATATGAATCAAAGCAACATGTTAAGGCATATTGTATTTATCAATACAGGGGACCGTCATCATAAGCAGAGCTTGTCGTGGATGAGGCCCTATCTTATATACGAATAAATTACAACACCAATAATCCTACATATACAACTCTTTAATCTGAATGTTATATACCAAACACGTTTTGCTGAAGAAAAAAAAAAACCAACAACGGAAAAAGGTGACGTCGTCTTTTAAAGAAGAAGAAAAAAGAACAGAAAAAAAGAACAGAAAAACTTATGTCAAAAGACAACGGTGGCTATTATTGACCATACAACATCACTTGACGACGCTATGAAATAATAACATTCTACGAAACTGGTTATGTATTTCCACTTTATTTGCCAAAGCTGTGCTCATAAACTTAGTAGTTTTGCTTAAGTTTGCTTTAATTCTGGATGAAATGAGAATAAAGCTTGCTTTATATAAATTGTACGTTTCAGGTTTTGTATGTTTGTGTTTTGGGTGTTCTGATGGTTTGCTAGAGGTGAAAAAAAAACAAAATAAGTTTATTGACTTAAAAGAATAAGTGACAATAAGTTATAAGGCATCGATGAAGACGCTATGAATTGGAAGAGAGAGACAAAAATACTTCTGCAGGCCTTTTCTTTTATAAGTCAAAGAATTCATGCTTTAGCAATTAAAATGATTGTCTCCATGGAAACTCTGTTGGATCTCAAAATAACTGTGAGATCTTTTGGGAAGAAAGAGCAGAAGATTATTATTCAATTCAATTCAATTCAATTCAATTCAAATCAAATGTAACAATAAGGATAGAACATGAAAAGAGACGAAGGAGGAAAAGGAAGTGGAAGTAAAATCTCAAAGTCAAGCCGTTTGGGAATTCAGGCATATGGGTGGCATCATTCTCGTCCAATAAGACTCCTAAGAGGCGCTTAAACATAATAACGAGGATGAGATTGCAAGCTAAACTACGTCAGCCATGCGACAATCTCGCAGACCATTAAGAAATACGTGTGACATAAAGCTCTAGTAGCATTTCACTATAATTAGATCCAATTCAAGACTATACCAGCAATATATTTAGCAGGTGCCTGGATAGCTAGTTTTATTCATTCTTTTTTTTTTCACCAGGGCAGGGCACATTGTGACGTCATAACATCAACTAGGTAACTGGCGCTGCGCATCTTGAAGAATACCAGACTCTTGGTATTAGTATCCAACGAGATAAAGTTCCAAATGACAGGCTATTTTCCTTGTTCTTATCATGAGGGTTGTATCCCCCAAAGCGTGACAAAATCCCTTCGAGGCAAGTGTAAGAGACAGAACGAACGAGAGAAAGAAAAAGAAAGAAAAGGAAAGGCAGAGAGCAAAATGGCACAGCCAGGGTGAAGAAAGGGATGCGTTGACAAAGTATAGGTATCTCCGTTTCTCTCGATAGGCTCGTACAAGATTAAACACTGATATACAAAATAAATTTATAGAATGGTTTCATAACATTGTATATCTTCCCAAGGAATTATTGATATTTCGACCTTTTACGTTTCTGTTCTTAAGAAGACAGGAACTTTCAATATTTTCAGATGCTAGGGTATATACGCACTGCACATTTGTTACTGATAGTAACATATCAGAAAACTCTATACACCAACATCACATTATTTCAAAGATAGGGGATGCTTTCAACTAAACCAAGACATTGATTATAACATCGACAGTTTTCTACGGCAACACGTCGACTGTGTTTGTGTGTGTGTGTGTGTGTGTGTGTGTGTGTGTTTGAGAGGGGGGGGGGGTAGATGCCATTACGGATGCAGTTACAACAGACTTATATATATAAACATATTTATGTAATTGAGTTCTACTGCAAATGATTGTCTTATCATGTGTTTAAAAATCAAAGCAAAATAACAGCAAAAATTGTAATAAACATCCTCAAGGTGCCATATATTGTTCCTTTTGTAACAATCTTCAATATGAATGTTCAACATTTTTGACACAAAAAATTCAATCAATGTTTTTTTTTTCGGCTGGAACTGTATTAATCACCATCGTGACAAACTGCTCATATAAAACGTCCCTTTTATAACGGATTCTTACTAAACTATAGTCAATATAAGAAAGAACAACACTAGTTATGGTAGCTATAGTGTTGAAGTATGAACAAGGCTTCCGAAACGTCAGAACTTTCTATAAACTTCTTCTAACATTCAAACGTCAAATTTACTATGATATGCAAATCTGCTTCCAACACAACTGTGATAACTAACACCCCGCATGCACCTCCTATCTGTAAATTCTATATCATTATATGAAATTCCCCTCAATCTTAAATCAACAGAACAGTAAAGAGCTTCATTCAAATCTGTCTTAAACTAGAATGTTGTGATCTTCTGAGACTAAAAAAAGAGGTAAAAATGACAGGAAACTGAACTTACTCTAGATATCTTTAATCTGGCACCTTACGTATACATCCAACGACTTTTCCCTCCTGATTTCTTGCAGTCTTGTACTCATATTTCTACCTGACAAAGAATATTTACTAGGTATATTGTGGCGTGTTTTCACAAATATGCTGCCAGATAATCACTTATGCAAGAAGTCATGATGTTATTGCACAATATGCTTAACAGAAATTTTGTGTTAGGTGCATTACAAATGTCATGTATAATAATGATGTTATTATCATTATTATTATTATTATAATTATTATTATTATTATTATCATTATTATTTTCATCATCATCATAATCTTCATTGTTATCATTATTATTATCATTATCATTATCATAAATCTTTAATACTCTAGTGATATAATCTTCACTATCTTGTTAAATAGTCCTTTGCATCACACTGTTTCAGGGTTTCACCTCTTGCGCAATAATTGCTGAATCATTGGCAAAAAGAACTATAGACTTCCTCAAAGCTAGAACAGTGAAGGTATCATTAGCATATGTTAATTTTACATCACATGATTTATGCCACTATCACTGTTTCCTAATAGCTTGTTGATCGATCGCTGTAATCCATCGTCTTTCGGTTTTTTTTTTCTGTTCTGCTTAAAGGTAGAAGTCTACTTTTTACCATTGGGACCAGTGATTAAATAAATATGTTCGAGTTATCAGATCTTTATGCGTATGTTTAGGTCAGTTGTATCACAAAACATCCTACATCTGAAAATTTTGCAATGAAATCTAAAATACAAGGAGATATCATTATTTTTTGTTACTATTAGTGTAGACGGTTTATTCTAGAAACAATTTCATTCTATTATTCACACTTTGTATACTTAACAATCTTAACAATACTTATTTTATTGAATAAACTTACATGTTGTTTCTATCCCTAAGTCATATTCTAAAATTATTTTGAAGCACTAAAGCTTGGTTTTTGTTTCATCTGCATATGGTAAATAATGCCTTTAACTCTGTTTAAAACTTAAACTCACACATGAAGCGGGATTTCTCTTTTATATAGGTACCACTGCATCACAGTTGCAGTTTCATTATCATCTGCCTGTAAGTGACGTCTAGTTTGTTACAACGTTTATCACTTGACTACTACATGTACCATATTGCCTCCTAACCTAATAGATATCGACGTCTTTACCTACAACTTCCATTCCATCGATTAGGGTTTTCCCATTGTGGGATACGCATCGTCGATGTGACAAAAAGCAAATCATATAGACTTATTCCTTGCTTAAATTAGTATTGCAGCAATGTGTGTTGAATATCGACACGTGATCGAAACAAAATTATAAAAAAAATCAAAGAAAAACATAAAAAGCAACATACACACACACACACAAGTCTCCAAAACAAAAGGAAGTTAATTATGTTATACATGTATTGTTAATTGATTCCAAAGACATTGCATCCGAATGAAGGTAGCTTTGAGTGGGCAGGGTATGTGGAGGATTGAGGAAGAAGAAGAAGAAGAAGAAGAAGAAGAAGAAGAAGAAGAAGAAGAAGAAGAAGAAGAAGAAAGGAAGATGACGACGAAAGAAGAACCGTTTCGTTTCCGTTGCACTCCTCAGCTCCCTATCAGAGCAGGCAGACGACACCAAGATAAACCGCTTCCCCTCCAATTTGAAATATGGCGCGAGAGCTGCCGAACTGCCTCGCAACCGTGACTTTATCGTCCGCCGTTGCCAGGAGATATTTAGGTCTTTGATGCAGATATTTATAAACACATGTCATGGATGACCCTCTGGCTTGGCCCCGGCAGTGATGGGCGGAGAGACAATAGCGCTCTGCTCATTGCTTTCTGGCGTGCAGCATTCGGCGGACTGGGTAATTTATGCGTAACATGACGGTCTTCATGTGCAGTTCTATCCTTTGTCTGCTTAAAGCTCTGCCTAAAACTAGAATACAGCAATAATCATTTAAAACACCATGTCACAAGGGAGAGAAATTCATGATTATATAATTTTATGTATCAAGTTGATGAAGTTTGCCCGTTTTATTTGGGATATTCTCATACTTTTACAAATTCCTTTCTAGTTGAAGTCACAGTCAGTTCAGATCAATTTAATTCAAATTTTATTTCATTTTTCGACAAGAACATAATCAAAATTATTGTGCATTTCACTTCTTTTGGTAACAGAGAATAAGGTTCCATAAGCAAAACAACGTAAAATGATATACAATACTTGTGGATCCTTATAGTAATTACACATCGTCATGAAAACTAAAGTGATGGAAATGAAATAAACAATGCGCATAGTACGAAAAATGGAAAGATCTACTAAAAATACAGCAACAAACAAACAAAGCGTGTAGAATATGGGCCCCTCTGGTAAAGAACATTGATAAAAATATAAGCTGATGCACACACACACACACACACACACACACACTGGAAAAAAAAAGGTCTGGAAGCTCACTGAAAAGACAGAGTGACAAACAGTCTACAGCAAACGGACAAAAACTGAGAGGAATTAAAATATGAAGCAAAAAGGAGGAATGTCATGAATTTCTTTCTTCTCTCTAGTTGATTTTTATCGATCGTTCTTAGCAATCAAAAACAAAGCGGTCACAAAATAAAAAAGATCTTTTCATTTCATTCATGCATTCATTTCATTCATTTAGTTTTCTATTTCCAACAGAAACATATATATATTTTACAGAAATTGAATACGTAAATTCCACCATAATATGAAATAAAGGATAAGTTTACAAAATATTGTAAACATACGGACATGTTGGAAATGGGGAGGAATGCTAAAAAGCAGTGCTTGTAGGATGCATTCACATGTAATACAACAAATTATATGATTGATTGACTGATATACATAAAAAGCGGGGAAAAACCACAACAAAAGAAACTAAGACATGGAGACCGATAACTAACCCGAAACAAACACCCTGAACATATGCCTACACTAAGTCGCTGTCAAGCCGAAAGAGAGAGAGAGAGAAAGAGAGAGAGAGAGAGAGAGAGAGAGAGAGTGTGTGTGTGTGTGTGTGAAACTTATTATGTGGAGTGAAGATAAAAGACAAAAAAAAGATAGAAGAAGACCATAACAAGACGAGATGTAGTGGATGGATGGAGCCGCTTAGCCGTGATTTTAACAGAATATAAAGTTGGATTTTCCAATTCTTTGAAACCATCTTTTAATGACTGGGTTCGATTATTCAACTGAAATTTTATGAGTGACGAGATCAGAAAAAAAAAGGGTTGAAACTTTAAATTCCGTTGTGAGGCCTCTTTCTTTTTCTTTCCCTATATTGCTTTTGGAAATAAAATCTCCTTTGAATTTGAATTTGAATTTGAATTTGGAAAAAAAAAGTATGTATGGCTGCTATTTCATTGGATGTTGCAAATAAGACGCCTGATCTCTTCTGTAAGAATAAGCAACATCAATAAACAATTTTGAAGAGAATTCAATGAGTAGTGGTGAATCAATTCGCATATACTGCTGAGAGAGCATAATATTCAGCAGCAGGTGAATACTCATCGCCCCGAATGTCTCACGTCCCATCTCCCGCGTAAAAACCTCGACATGAAATACTGTTTTTTCCCCTCCCAATCACATGACAACTGAGATATGAAAACGTGCGGAATGAGCATTAATCATATTTGGTTAATGATTAATCGAACTTTGTTTCTGACGCGCCAACCAGTTCGGGGAGGAAATCAATTGAAAAAAAAAAGCTTACCGTCTCTGTTGATTAAGACGAATACACACAAAAAAAGAAGAAAAAGAAAAAGGAAAAGATGCCTGGAATTGATAAGGGCAATTTAATATTCTTGACATATTTTTCCTATTCAAACAATCCACCCCCTTTTATAACTCTTCATGTAATTGCGGGGTCCATATATTTTATTCATTCATCACGAGATATGAAACGATTTATTCATAACATGAATTGCTTTTTTCACATGCAAAATTTAACGACGTGTTTAATTACGCAGGTCATGAAATAACATTTTACAATACAATAAATATATCTTGCTGTTCAAAACGTGCAAACGCTAAAGTGCAAGAAATTACAACTTTCTTCTCTCTCTCTCTCTCTCTCTTCAAATCATGTGATGTACCGCAATAATATCATCTTCTTTATTTACCTGATGGCATGATAACGGTATCTCGTTTATTACATGAGATTCTACTAACTTTTCTCTGGGACTGCTTATAAAAATTGTGTCAATACGCTACATTACGAGCTGATATGATATAGCGCAATACATTAAATGCACAGCACGCACAAACGCTACTACGAAAATAGAAACAAACTTTAACTTTCAAGTTGTATTACTGGTAGAAAACAAGAATGAACTTTTCTTTATCTGGTTATGAACCTTTATCATCCGGTGTAAATTTACAGATAGAAAGTACAAATCCTACATTCCACAACACACACACACATACACATATATCATAATATGTATTTATGATATATCATGATTATATATATATATATATATATATATATATATATATATATATATATATATATATATATACATATATATATATATATATATTATATATATATATATATATATATATATATATATATATATACATATAATCATATGCGACCGTTCATCACAAAACCAACAAAAAAGTCGCTCCCCTTGATTTTACACGAAGACTAAAAAAAAGGTGAAACAGGTCAACCAACTCAATCTTGAGGTTTTCATATTTTCCGAAAGAGCTATTCTTCTTCTACCTCATAATTGAGTTTGCATGGGATTGTGAAATGAATGGGAAAGTGTGTTTCCAGCAGTTTTTCTTAAACCCTTTTCTTTTGTAGAGTATAGTTTGATCATGTATGTCTTCAAGACCCCTTTCATTTCTTAAAATTCCTTTGCACACTCCTCACTTTCAACTCTAATAACTTTTGAAGAGATAATGCTACTGCTTTGAAAGTTGGCATTAGTAATAAGCAGGATGTGTTAATAGAGCATACTCAATTTCTTAATCTAATAATCCCTTCATTGTTGTTGCCCCAGTGGTTTACACCCTGTGTCTTTGTCCCTTTCGTCGCAGAGCTAGCACAGTTTGGTAAAGATTAAGCGCATGAACACACCCTGTACTTCAGAGCCTCTTTTCTCGGTTTAAACTTTCCAAAGTAGGTGCATTCTTTCCAATATTTAGAAATTTTAGGAGAGTCCATTTTTATTTGAGTCATACATCATTTTAAAGCTTAGAGTCTGCTTTTTCAGAATCTACCCTGAATTAAAAATCCATGTCTGGCGACTTTTTGTTGGTTTTGTGATGCAGGGTCATATATATATATATATATATATATACAATATATAACATATATCATATATCATATCTCTAATATGCTATTATATGCTTTGTATTTGGCTTAGTGCTGTACGAGGGGGGCGTGATAAAATTTTGAGACATTTAAGTGACTCAACGCGCCTAGTAATGTTTCCTGTTCTTTTTGTTGGCACAGCTCATCTGTACACTTATAATTTCTGTAAATTTTAATAAACTGTTACATCGATCCTGGGAGAGAGAAACGAAGAGAAATTGAGGGGACAATTAGGAAAGAGGTACTCTTCGTGGTAGTCAAAGGTATACAAGTTAATTTGTGGTAATTCTGGTAACATGGAAAGACTTGTTACTATATTTATTAAGTGATGTCCGTATAACAAAATAAACATCTGAACCTTGAGAGTGCAGGCAAGAACCATTCGACTTGTATTACTCAAACATATTTACAAAGAAATTGTTGTCACATCTAACATGGTTTGACTCAAGTGAGTTCTGCCAAAACCATATGAAATTTAGTGTACATTTAATGTATAATTACATGATATGCTTATTTTATTTATTTTTCGTACGCATGAACTAAATATTTTGAACGTTATTTTTGTATATTTTAATATGTGTAATATATATATATATATATATATATATATATATATATATATATGTATTGTTCATAATGGAATGCAATATATATATATATATATATATATATATATATATATTGTATTGTTCATAATGGAATGCAAAAATAAAACTAATCTGAGCTAAACAGAACTGAACATTGTGAAATTAAAAACATGTGGAATCATATTCAATTGATAACTGAATGGAGTTGTATCCTTCGCTTTTCAACACGTAATTTCCACATACCTTTTATGTTACAAATATTGCATTAACTACTTTCTGCTCAACAACAACACATCAGTCTATTCTGAAAATGAAATGTAACCTAACCTTTATTCTCATCAATTGACAATTTTGATAAAACACGCAGACTATACGTTAAAGAAAAACAGACCAACAACAACGAGCAAACAAATAACAAATTCACATGCGATGCCAACATGTTGTGTTGGTTGAGGACATAAAATGTATCATTATCATTACAAGACATTATCTGTGATGGAAAGATATATCCAGAGAAAACAATAATATCTGTCACAGATAAGTGAAAAAAGAGCTATGTACGACCATAAATATAGAAATTTACTGCAGGTCAAATTGTTGTTGAGTCATTTAATATAGCCTTACATAGCAGCCTTAATTTTATCGCGAAGTCATGTTCGAAGCCACTCGTTTTGAGCATCTAATTATTTTCATACTAATTTGCTTTGAATATTAATATCTAAAGAAACAATGTATTCACCTTTTTATGTTGTATTCATTATGTATTCATTATATTTATGCAAATACTTAGGGTGAGCGATCTCTACCTATCTTATCTTTCATATTTTAATCTTAATGTTCAGATTACACAGACAAGAACTGCCTGTAACATTATCTATTCTGTTCATTAGAAATAATAGTTTTCATCATACCAAACAAGCCAATAATAATCGCTTTAAATAACTTTGTTGAAAATCAAGCTCATGGAATATCCGTGATTACTTATTGTATTATTTTTGCCATTTAAAGAAAAGCTTGTATTCACTGTTTCTTATTAATTTTCATTAACGTTATTTCATTTGTTTATCTTTATCTTATGATTATGGAAAAATCAAACCAGATAGAGTCAAATAAAATCGAATCCAGTCTCGAGGAAATGTAATAATAATGATGATGATCCTGCTGCTGCTGATAATGATAATAATAATAATGATAATAATGATAATAGTAATAATAATAATAGCTATCATTTATATAGCGCTGTTTCCACAGTGCTAAAAGTGCTTAAACTTTCTTTTATTTTAAGGAATCAACGACAACGATGCAACGAATATGGCAGACGACCTCATTGCCGAGGAATGAACCTCATTGCAGAGGTTTTGTTGAAATTGAAGAAATAATAAGAAGGATATTCTATTTCTAAGCCTTACTTAATCCGTATGACTCTGTAACTTTGGTCACAGTCATAAGTGCAAATTATATCAAACTATGATGTTATCAAATTACAAGCCGCCCATTGACTGGCATATAATTATTAATATTTCCTTTGTCGTTACTGCTTTGAAATAAATCTTAATATTGCAGGTGCTTATTGCAAAGCGACGAATTTTCAGAGGATGAGGGTTGTACATGCTTAATTATGACCCCCCCCCCCCAAAAAAAAAAAACCACACAAACGCAAACAAACAAACGTGATTTATATTCCCCCATTAACAATGTTTAAAGGCATAGGCTTACTACTTCAAATTGCGACATTGATCACCTCACTTCCTTTCTCTTTGTGGTTGAGCAAAATCATCATTGAATTGAAAAAACAAAAAATGTGAAAACTAGAATGTAGAACGCTATTACTTTCTCTTTGGATACTTTTTGTCCATTCTTCTAAGTTATATGATTACTTGTCATATCACTAATGACACATTGTCCACTGTTTGCTTGATTTTCATCTTGTATCTAAGTCAACAGTCAGTCACATAAAATGAAAATTTCCTTCAGGTAATCTTTCTCATCAGAAGGCAAAAGATAAAATACATACCCTCTCCTTTTCTTTCTTATATGGCATGATGACTATTAATAGATTTGTTGCTTTTCTAATCAACAATAGTTCTAACGAAGCTTAAACTGCATAATAAGAGTGAAGAAATGCTAGATAATGATTAAATGACATAAATTGAATGAAGTACTCTCTCAATTCCTAAGCATGATACACGAAGACCAAAATTTTATCATATTGCACAATTTCATCGAATTTATACGCATCTATCGCCATCACCATTCTGGAAGTTGTTAAAATTTAGTGACCTAATATTTTTCAGAATCATTCGGTTTCATAATGTTAGCTACATGAACATGTGCATACCCAAATATACATGTCACACCGGAATGTCTTGCGAAAAATCTTCAAGGAATGTTCGGTCAGCCCATCTCTGGTTTGATATTCTCATCTCTTTCCTTATCCTAGGTAGAATTAAAATTTACACTGCTACAGGACTCCCCCCTTCCAACAACAACAAAAACAAACAAACAAACAAACAAACAAACAAACAAACAAACAAACACCCCAAAACAAAAGCCAAAACGAAAACAGCCTGCATAGCATATTTCGGTTGTACCCTAAACCTAAAATACGACAGATACTTCAAAACTTATTAGATATGTAACGTATACACAGATGAATGCCTACACTCGCATAGATCAAGTTTTGATAAAGTCCAATCAGTTACGACTCACTTGAAATACCTGAGTTATCTTTAACTGAAAATATCTTCAAAATAGAGGAAGGTACAAAAGTATAAACACACATTCGTGACCACACTTAGATATCACAACATGATAAGGAAGGTGAACATTGGGTGAACGTCATCTCTGCGAGTATACATCTGTACGAGATGAATAGATATATGTGGTATAACTTTTCGACGATGCTCGATGTACAGGCGATGGAAATATCTTCTCATATGTCTAACCCGGATGTAATACCAACATCGGGAAGGTCAGGTACAATATTACACAGCTCGGTAGCGTGCGGACTGAATTTCATACTGCGCGCGTGGTTCTATCTTTATCGATTAGCACATCGCATCTAGACCTTTGAATCTCTTGACATTTGGCTCCGAAACACGACAGGTAATTATTGACATGGGGTAAATCCATTTGTAAATAAAATGCATATTTTTTTTTTCTTTCCTCCATATTTTTTCCACAGCCAATACTTACCAACGTACGCCAATTTGAACGAGAGGCCGCTAAAACGACGGCACGGGCTCGTACAGTGCGAACACCCTGTGCTTCAGGGCTGCCAATAAGCGAAACTCTTACGTTGCGGGTCACGAGTCGAGTTGCGCCCCGCCATACCTCCCTCTCTCTCTCTCTCTCTGTCCCCATTTTGCATATTTCTCCTGACCAATACTCGTTGAAAATATCCACGGTCTCTCAGGGCTTGACCAGACAAGTAGGACAGGGTCATAATGACGACATGGATATCATCCAGAGGAGTTTTTTTTTTTTTTGAGAATATCTTACCGTCACCATCTCCCTTTTAGGAGAGTGTTTCTTTCCTCAATACATACTCCATAATAACTCAAGAAATTTTTTGATATCCACTACCATAACAAAATGTCCTCGGTTCGTATTTTGTCAAATGTTCACATTCTAAAACAAGATTGGTTTGTTGTTGTTTTTTTTTTCTTTTCAACCAAACGCTATCCATCTCGACCCAGGTGAAGATTGGATACACGGTATAGTGCCAGAGTTCTAATAATCACAGGAATCTCTTTGCGAGCATAACGCTAGCTAAAACCAGAGATGCTATCCTGAGTGGAAAACGCTGCAGTCTAAGAGTTGTTGAATAGTATAAAACAGATATCACATCAATATAATCTCCATAAATTCAGCAATATAAACTTCATATAGCTCAAGCCCCTCTATATGATGTAATCAAGGAATTGACGGTTAAGCATACCGCATGTTGATAACTCTATACAATATTCAAGAACGGCCTTTTTTCTCAATTGAGTTTGCTGTCTTGTGTAGGATTTGAACTAAAAGAGCTTAATTCTTACGAAGGGTACCAAATGACTAAAATAGTTCCCGGATTAACCAAAGAGCTGCAGAGTGGGATATTAAAAGTTCATCAACGGAAAAGAGGAGATTTCGGTCTGTGCCCTAACCTGGCAGAAATTGTAACTAGACATTTTTTTTTTTTGGTTTTGCTTTGTTTTGTCTTTTATCCCTAAATTGACTTCTTTGACGCGTAGATCATGTTTTTGGGAAATATATATAATGTAATTATGCTTATATGATATGTGTATTTGAAGACAACATCGGGTAAACAAAAAGCATAATCTTTATGAAAAAGTGACTGTGATCTTATTACAATTTCGATAGCGTGTTTTGAATTGCCACGTCCAAGGAGGTTTGAGGGTTGTTTTTTTGGTCGCTGCTTTGCAAGAAGATTCTTCCACTCATGAACCTCTCACAAAAATGGTAGCAAAAGAGTAAAAACGCATTAATTAGCGTTTTCAGATTCATCTGATAATTGATTATTGAGTCCAATATAGTTAGGCAGTTCCTAATTCACAATCATTTGCTGTTACGAAATTAAACAAACTGGGCAATACGTGTCGCTTGACTAAAATAATGATATGAGTAACACTTTAACCTTCCTGTATTATTTGTCAATGACGACAATGAATATATATATATATATATATATATATATATATATACATATATATATATATATATATATATATATATATATTGACTGATTGATGATCAGGATTCTAAGTGTCACCATATTCTCTAGTCAATATATTTCATATCAACAAAATTATGTCTCATGTCTAAAATTCATGTACAACCTACTGTAAAATTTCATGATCATCTTAACTCTAAGCCAAGCACGCACAAAAAACATACAAAAATAGAGTGTCTTGATTCTGAAATATTTGAACCGTTTGGATTTTTCATACCTGTCAGACTAATACCAAGTTTTGCAGTCTTGGAATATCCTTTCAGGTCCTAATTTCCAGTTCCTCTATTCTTAAATGGAGCGTCTGCATAGTTGAATCAAAACGTGCAACGGTAGAGTGTGTGATAGGCGAGTTGTACAGGGCTCTGTTGGTATAGATGTTTGTGAATTACGATATGCAAATTCATATGTCCCATTGAGCAACATAATTATAATCGTACTGATAATAATGAGAAGGAACTTAAATTGAAAATACAATTTCAACTGAAGGAAAAAGAACTTCAGAAGAAACGCTTCAAAGCGTCTGGCCTATTCCCGCCTTTTTCAACGTCAACCTTGTCCAAATATTTGAAATTCTTTTCGATGTATTTGTCTATTGTAAAAAAGCCTTCATCTCTCGTCAGTTAACACACACATCTAAGGTAGTAAAGGATGCGAATGCACTTTTGGGATTGGGAGATACAATGAAAATTTAATTGACGCAACTAAGATTTTGGTAATAGTGGCGTATACTTGGAAAAATCAAGCTTGAAGAATCCACAACTGCATAATGCATGTATACTTATGCACATAAAACCCCATAATTATTTGGCAAATAAACATGCATGTAGGCCTACGAATGTTTCATTTATTACTTATTTTTGAAACACTTTCATGAAAATGCATCATTTCAATCTTTTAGATGTCCATGTAGAGATGAAAATGTATTCATTTAAATGACATAAAAGCGTTAAAACGTGCAACTTTGATTGAGAAAAAAAAACGTAGTTACCACCATACCTAGATGCTCTCATGCCATACGCTCCAAAATGCGTGTTTTGTTGTCCTTTTCAAGAGCCTCAAGGTATACCAAGGAGAAAAGCTGTTAGATCTAGAGACTCGCATCCTACCTACGATAGTATGATAGCAGAAAATTAATGAAGTATAAGCAGCAAAGGATACGTAAGCGATATGAAATCAGTTGAGTCCAAGATGGCTGCCACCATGGCTTTACTGGTGAGGTTCCGCCCGTGGATATTGTTCAGCCCGTCCGTCCGTTGCCAGGCCTGGGTTACAGGTACCCAGAGAAGCGAATCTGTGACTACCAGAGACCCAAAAGCTCTGACACAAATTCGGATCTACAGGGTTGATGTAAGCCCAGAAAAAAAAGGTGCGTGAGGAGAATCGCGTAAGTCCAAGATGGAAATCGAAATTTTGAGCCCTGATAATTTCCCAGGATAAGGTTGGCGTGATTGTCCAGATTTGGCCAGGAATGGCGGCGCATGTCATCTCGTCACTGCCCGATCAGCTGATAACACCATGTCCGACTTGCGCGCACGTACACATGTCATGCCAAGCTGCTCAGGCTCGCATCTTCCGTCTAACGTAGAAGAGCACGCCTCCGGTACCTGGTGTAGTCGGAATATGAAAGGCGCGCGCGGCACGGGGGATGTTCTCCGTGTAGACGATGGCAAACGAGCGCCGTTTTCTTTGCATATGCTAGTTTCGCAGTGAAGTCAGCGTATGACCTCTATCCGATCTTCTTAAATCTCGCGGGTCGACTAGCACTGGAAGAGAACACATTCCTCCCACCCTTAGATTCCCCAACGGTAACCTTACCTTCCAGGGCATTCGACTCCACCAAAAAATCACAAGAAAAAAAAAATCATCCCCGAAAAGTTACCCTCCCTCTTTTATCGTCGCATATCTAGCTCGCTTGAACTTGCCCCGTTTGCCTCCCCATTTGCACATCCAAGTTCTCGGTGAAAATTTGCAAAGGATTTGGAATTGGCTGAACTTTGCACGGCTCTTGACCTACATGGATTTACGCGCGATCGGGAAATGCCAGGAAAGGTGAGCCGTGTACAAGGACCACATGCCCTGGCAGAGGTTTTAAAGGGACGCTTCCGAGTATACACATAATTATGATACTGTATTTGATAACATATTGGATGAAATGAAGTACTGCATTTCTATAACGGACATCGTTTTGCCTTACCGGGATGTAACCAAAAAAAAAAAGGAAGAATATTTGAAAAATGCAAAAGAACATACAAACTTTTCGCCAGGGATTTTTGATATGAAGTAATATCATAATACCCATTTGGAGCATATTATTAACTACAGATGTGCAAGTTGGGCTCGTAAGGTCTATATATTGGGAAACGATACAAAACAGCCCTTGACATACATCGCGTTTATAGTATCATGTAGATAATATTATGTGTCAAGTGTCGGAAGAGCCTTAGTGTCTTTATGCACCACGTTAGACACTACAGAAAGACTCAAGGGAATATGCTGTACGTGACACCAAAGAAAACTCGTAGTTCGAAAGTGGATACCAAGTGGAATCGGATTTCAAGGTTGTTAGTCGTTACTGTTCGATTGCGAGTGAATGTGATAACAGTATCCGGCTACAAGCAAAGCACACAGGCATATATACTCACAAGGGCTCACAACGTCCGAACAGACGATCTGCTTTTTAATAAAAGGTGGAGGATATAGACAGTTGCTTTGCCACTAAAAAACAGTTTCCACTCCCAACAAAATATTTCTAGTTTTGTCAATGCAATCAGTCCATGCCCTTTGCTCTTACCCGACATCAAACGAACCAATTCATTGGCCAAATATTTGCAGCCCATGGATATGAATGGTCTCGTGATAGCAAACTTGAACATGCGCGTTAAATATAGCCTATACGTGTAAGCCTGATGTGTCTGGTGGTACTCTCGTGATATCGTGTGGAATGCATGGCAGCGAAGGTAATACCACTGTCTCACCCACTCCTTAGCTCTTCACGAAATCAATCAAAACATTACTATCGAAACAAAAGCTGTTCTCAGCTAGCCATGCATGTTCTTTCTAACTCTTAAGACCACTGCCTGAAACGCAGCATCAGTTTAGTTTCCCGCCAAATTAATATCCCTCATTCAAATTTGTTCTCCTCTCTATAGAGGTTCTACTCGTTTTCCTACAGGCTGAGATTCAGATCTTCAAACACACACACACACACACACACACACACACACACACACACACACACACACACACCGTTAATGCAAATGTCTATAGCTTTGGACCAGTTTTAATCTGGAGGAAAAGAGTAGTTTACGTAGTCAGAGAAAGATAATCTATACATCCATATCTTTATTGCAGACACATGCAGTGTGAGACTTTTCTGAATACACTATTTCTTACCAAGCAGATACGGGGAAATAAACACATATCATGAATGTATATGCTTTGTGACGGCAGTTTAAAAGACTAATAGGCAACAAAAACAACGTCAACAACAGCAGCAACAACAACGTCAACAGCAGCAGCAACAACAACAACAACAACAGACGAAATAAGTGACGACAAGCCCTGCCACTTTACAAAAGTGCAGCAAGTATTTAAATGGAGCGTATATGACAGATACTTACACACGTGTGTGACTACTGTGAGACTTGAACACAATAATAGTATACACTCAAACATACCTTTTCGATGCGTTATCATATTACTTCAACAGGAACAGTGTGGATGGCCTGTTGGCAGGGAAAAACCCAAGCAATAAAATGAATCCTTCGTTTCCTCTTTTTTTTTTGTCTGTGAAATCTAGTATGTGTCAGATAGTTTACCACAACAGTCGCATATCCTTCAGGCAGAACAGCTAACATAGATCGATCCAAACATATTTCATATGATGCGTATTGAAAAGTGAAATCTCAACCCCGAAAATTGGCAGCGTCAAGGTAAGGAACAAGTACCTGCATAAGTATTAACGGTAACGGACTGAAATGAAGACACCAACAACCACATGGCATTTAGAAACCACGGCGTGCATCCACATAGTCAGATACCAACATAATGAACATAGTAACAGGTACAATACGTCATAAATTAAGTGGGTACGCCGACATATCTTTTTTGTTTTGTCTTGTTTTGAGCCCGAGAAAAAGAAATATATATGATAATGAAAACATGTGAACAAGGATTTAATCGCTTGCTTCAAGTTAGTCACACCCAAAAAGCAATAAAGTGATATAGTGTGCATCAGTCTGTCAGTCTAGTTGAAGTCGTGGAGTGCTCGGGATTTTTTTTTTCACTCTCTCTTTCTATTTCTCTCTTCTCTCGCAAGGCAGTCTTCACCTCGAAAATTCCCCGGACCAAGTGAACTTGAGATGATTAATGATGTCTGGTTAGAGCCCGGCAAGCTTTCTCCTCACTCTTTCCCTCACTCGCTATCTTTCTCTTGCATTTTATATTGTTTCTCGAGGGTACCTCTGTATTGGACTCGGGGGACAGCATCTGGGAGTCCTGGATACTTAGCCTTGAGTCAAGACCTCCTGCATGTAAAATAAAAAAAAGAAGAAGCTAGGATTAAGGATAACTGTTTCCGCATTTCATTAAATAGCTAACGATCGTTTGTTTCTTTTTCGGGAAACACTGGTTTAAGATACTGATTTTAGACTCCCCCTTTCTCCCTCATACTCGCCCACTTACCCCGCAAGACACACAGACACACACAGACACAAACACACTCATATACATACCAACATATTCACTCCATAACCCGCGCTGACACCAGCACACACGTATAACTCCCAAGGTAATAATAGATGATTAACCCTAATCCATTACGGCGGTAGAAAAATAAAACAGATAAAAATACCACACATCACTTACAATGATTTTTCCTCTTTGGTTCGTTCGCCAGTGGATTCAGTGGAACCATGGAGCTGCTATATTATAACCCTCTTGAGCTACTCGCTTCATGTTCGCATAAACAGTCAATATTCGTTCTGCTTTCCTTTTTGACCTTTATCGCTTTTGAGTCATTTTCAAATTTACACACTAGCGTCTGTTTGATGGTGGGCCTCCGCGATCTTTTTTTTTAAATCATATCCCTCGCTTTTATAAAAAGGCGCGTTTACTTCAGGTTTTGTTTGCTTTCAAAACTAGCGGCTCTGGGTCAGTTACGGGAAGGAAAATAGGACAAAGGAATTACGATGTTACGCGGTGATTTACTGCTTTGAACTGTTTCGTTTTATTGACCATTGTGGGGCTGAAAGCAGAATCATCTTCACCATCATACCTTTTTTATGACCCTATTGTACGACAAGGGAAGAATGACGAGGAAAAGGGATTCAGTGTTTGCTGAGAGACAAAATTAGTCTTTGATGAATAATTGCAAGATTGTGTCTAATCATTCATCACAGCTTAAGGCACATTGGGCACGGATATTATTGTAGCAATAATGCAATTTCTCTTATGAATGCAATCACCGTCACAAAAAGAAAAAATGCATCAGAATCATTATATTCATTTGTGTATTTTTTTTCCATTTCCAACAGACATATACAAATACGAAATTGTACGGAAATAAGATCAAAATTATACGCTGTCTTGAACATAAGAATATAAAAAAAATCCACATATATTTAATTGATAAGGAAAGTAAAAAGGGTCAGGACAATGTGAATATGCTGGAGACGGCTATCTCTAGATTTTCTTATGGTACTTACAGGTATGGGATACTTTTAGTTGAGATGGGGTTTCAGGTTTTTGCGAGATAATCAGAAACCATTTAAATGAAATATAAAAGACATACGATTCTAAGAGCAATCCAAAGTTTATTTAATGAAATTTAGTTTTGAATGGCTGAAATATCCAAAAATAAAGTAAAACAATGTGGTCCTAATTAGAGGTGGGACCAACATTTTATTAGGACCTCTCTGTTTTTGGATAGCTCAGCCATTTCATCATATCACACACTTTGAATTTCTCTTTCAATTCAATTCAATTCAATTCAAACTTTATTTCATCTTTCGAAAAAAACATAAACATTTCACTTTCATTGGTAACAAAGAATAAGGTTCCATAATCAAAACAGAGTAAAATTGAAAAGAGAACATAATTGTGGAACCTTGAAGTAACAGAATCGTTATACTCTTTCATATTTCATACAAGTGGTTTCTAAATCTCGCAAAATGTTAAAACATGAATCCCCATCTCAACTTTACCATACGTTGTAACATCAATAGTAACACAATTCATATATATATATTATATACACATATGTGTGTGTAGAGAGAGAGAGAGAGAGAGAGAGAGAGAGATGGGACAAGTGTTTATATAAGTAGGAAATAAGACTTTCCTTATAATGTCCAAGTCTATGGGACTCTTTTACCGATGTACCGTGTTGGTTATGTATTCAAAATGTATGCATGATCTATTCTAAACAACATTGTCACTGACAAATCGGGAAACTTGCTGGAGGTTTCGGCTGAGTTAGTTCCCACCCATCGAGATATTAGCAAGTAGGTCTAAAGCATATGCTCAATCTCTTCATACAGAACAGACCAATTAATGGGAAATCCAGGTATTTCCCTGAAATATAGTTTGAAAAACCTTCATTGAGGAAACTTGACCAGCTCTGAACTGGACAGCAAGATTTGATGTATATGATAATCTCCATATTTTTGTAATCTAAATCTAATCGTCTAGGAGAAAAAAAGACTCATCTGGAGAAGAAGAGAAGGGAAATTTACAAAACACAAAAACGCACACAAACGTACAAATACATACATGCATTTATAAATTCATAAATCAATATACATATACATATATGTGTATATCATATACATACATTGTATATGTATATACACACACAAACACCACATACATATATATATATATATACATACGTATAAACATATATATGAATATATATATATATATATATATATATATATGTTTATATATACATTGTATGTCAGAAATACATAAGCTGATGAATCTATGGAGATAGAGCACTTATAACTGAAGGGGAAAAAGAACAGAAAAGAACAATATGCTTAGCAACAGTATCATGTTAAGCTTGAATTCGCCTCCTGTATCGCCGAAATCAGCGGATGTGGGATACCGTATCCGACCATGATCAGCCATTTATAAAGGATGTCATGTCCCCCAAAAATATGGTCGCCATGAGAAGCGCCAACTGCAAAAAGCGTTTATTGTATACCTCTCTCTTTCCAACACCCGATATGGCTTCCCTAATGAACGAGATCCCCCGACGCTGTCCCGTGAGGCGGCAGCTCTTGGCCGTAGATGCGCCAGATGTTATTCAGTAGGGTGGGGAAACGCCCTGTGTCAGACAGACTTACACGTTTTATGCTTCTACTCCGTATTCATGGTATCTTGTCCGAACCGATCCACCGAACAAAGCAAAACAAAAAACAAAAGACCTAAAAACAGAGACGAAAACTGAAATGACTGTTTTATATATATTTATACAAAAAGTGAAGTTAATGAGGAAACAACGGACACCTCACCTGTTTCGATTCGTTGTTCTTTGGTGTACTGAACATGTCTTCATGAAACAATATAAGAGTAATGTAGATTTTTGAAGACTGACAAAGGTTATGTCATATGCTACACCTTACACCAGAAGCAAGGGCTGACTAGTCATCCACTACGATAAGATACGTCAGCTTTATTTCAAAGTAAATAATAATATTCTAAATAAAGTGAAATAACCCTTTGTCGATCATATCTCAGTATCATACAAGTCACTACGATGTTGCTTAAGGTTGATGTATTTGGATAATATAGGGATATTTCAAAAAGCAAACATTCCAACTTTATTTATGTTGAAGTGGAGGGGTTTAGTCATTTTCCCCTGCACAGGGTGATACTGACACAAAAACGCGAGTTGCCTTCCACGCTTTTTGTTAGCAAGCGTAACTTTCGTCGTGCAGTGATATTTTTGTGACTATTTGCCAACAACCCGAGGAATTTCCAAACTCAAAACTAGAAATATTTAACTACCTTCATGTCCATAAACTAAATCTTACAAATGCCTTTGTACAGTGTATATGCATTCATCGTTGATATATTGTATACTTTTCTAACTAGCATACTCAGATAATATCACCCCACACAGTTTTCAGATCAATTTTAGAACGGGTCGGCCTATTGAAGTATAAAGATAGTTTATTGTCATTTTTGGTTGTTTCCCGTCAGTTTTCAGAACAAATTTTTGCATTCTTATCCTTTGCTTTTAGACACATGTGTCTAATTGTTGTTTGCAATAAAAGAAGATATTTATGCTGTTTTATACTGTGAAAATAATTGAAATGAATTGAATTGAATCATTAGCCAGCATCAACGACCCATCTTAACTATTTATTATGAAAGGTGTCTAAAAGCATATTATTCATGCATGTCTCGGGTCCTTTATCTCAAAAATAGCATCAACTTAACCTTGTAATTCTTTGGTAGTATCAACACAGCCTAGCCTAGATCCACTTCTGTGGATAGTACAATCTATATTTCTATTGGCTATCAAACGAAATAACTCTGAAGCTCCTACTGAAAATTTCCTGTATTATGTGATCAACAAAATATATTTTCATCTCCACAAGCATTTCATAATGTTCCTAAGATACTATTTTCATAGGAACATTTTCATTTTGTTCGGTAACAATGATCATACCTTTCCAATCATATTTTAAGGACATATTAGTCCGAATATTCATTCATAATGGTGAGATCACAAGCTTTTACATTTAAACGTTACTAAATTTGATAGAAAATATGAGAATTGTTTTTGTTTAACTCATTTTTCATTGCCAGTCTATTCCCTCCTGGTACCATATTTCTTGTTCATATTCAGACTGTCTCCTTTGTGTCTTTTAGCAAAAGAGACACAAGAAAACTCTGAACTCTTTTTACTGCACGGCCAAATGTTCTTTTTAAGGTTTCGGAGCCAGCATGAATGAAATGAACAAAACAACTGGTATTTGTTCAAAACATATGAAACATTTCGCTAGGTGAGGGGATACATAGACATTCACGTTACAACTTTGAAATGTATTTGATATGACAAAAATGTATTCTATAGTTTGTCCTAGGTGAGGTTAATTCAGATTTATTTCTTTACTGTTGACATGAATAAAAGAAAAAAATTTCCTCATACTGATTTACTTTTTTTTTTCACTCCATCTTGGCGCAGAATGACGACACCAGTAGCTATAGGTTATGAGGAAAAATTCATTATCTACAGCCTCTACAGCTAGACTTAATGGTAATCGTCGTACTTCGGAGGTCTCCTAAATTCAAACTACGACCTTTAAGGATTGGAAATTGGGTAAAAGGTAATAATACTGCGATGACGGACGGGGAGGATAGAGAGCGTGTGTTTGGTACAGGCTCCCCGACTCCGGCGGAGTTCCACCGTCTTGACATCGTCGGGGCAAAGGCCGTACCAGTGAGATTTCTCGGGGGCTAACCGGGCACTGGGGAATCTCACTGGAATAGCTAGCATAGCTCTTACCAGGCGAGTTACAATGGATGTCACATCGCCCATGGCCTCTAAGAATCAAATGTCTCCTCAGTTGTACGGTATCAAACTCTCTTTTGTACGTGAGATGTCCGTGGTATCACATTGGAGGCGCGTTTAGCCACTGACTTTGTCGCGTCCTACTTTGCGAATTTAAGTTATGATTACCAACAGTAAATTACCGTTAACAATTATCACAATTCTGGAAACTTTTCGTATTCTAAGTTTTGCTTTTCTAACTTCAAAAGAGTTACGAAGACTTACCACTGTTAGAGACACTGTTGCGTTCTTGTTGTTTTCTGGTATGGTCCACATGCGTACGCTCGCTGACTATATAGCATAATCGAGGGTTTGATCATTGCAGTTGGCTCCATGTGGTTGCGGCAGATGACAAGATTCAGGTCGACGATCGTACATGGGAGCGGCACTGATTGTCCAACTGCTCTAGTCTCAGGGCTCTTACCTGCCTAGATCAATCCCGTGAAAGCGACCAGACGACAGTGCCGCGCTGTCTTTCCCGCGGTTTTTTTTTTTCTCTTACCCGAGCGTGAGCCTAGAGCGCTCACGACGCCGCATCGCTCCTTCACACACGACCGTCAGGCAGACGAATGATCTTGAACCTCGCCTGGTGTCTGTCTTCACTCGGATCTGAGCGGTGTAGATATTTGTGAGCCTTTATCTTCAAGTGCCTTGTAAAGACAAGGGACGAGATAGAGAGAGAGAGAGAGAGAGAGAGAGAGAGAGAGAGGAAAATAGAGACCTTCGATAGTCACCCTCAATACTGGTTAAATATTAACCAAGCAATACCGTCATTATTTACTACGTCACCAGGTGAAGCAATTCATGACGCCATAAATTTTCCTTGAACATTTTTGGGCGGGCGATAAGAATTTAATGTATGTAGGCCTATATGCCTGACTTTGAGTCATGTCAGTAATAAAGATAATAAAGATAAAACGAAAAAAAAAATCAGAAAGAGACTCCAGCGGGATAGGACCTCTACAAGTCCAGCTACAAACTACTGTAATTGATATGATTATGATTTAGAATTTATATTGGAAAAACAACAACAAAGTACATCATTGTATCATGAAGTTAACTTTCTATGCCAAGTCGCGATTGTAGGAAGCAGTGACGTTGTGAGTAAATTGGGAATGAAAAGAGAGACAACTTTCTGGTGCGCCAAATATGGCAGCTTATGACCCGAGGAGAGGGCGCAAACTGACCCCAATCACGTGACTACGCTGGTAAAGTTTGGCGTGCGCGTTGTTTGCCTCCACATCGACTTTAACCTTCGCCCGTCGTTGAACTATCAGTCGTAAATCAGCCCAAACAGAATATATATTCCTAGCTGAACCAATTGACGAAGGGAAAGGAAAGTGATCGTAATACGTTTTGCACACACATAAACGCCCCATTTATACACATATGAAATTATTTGATTATAGGCATGAAGATAGATCGAGGTAGAGTCATGTATATTTGAACATGTTGCTTAAGGCAGAGGTAGTGAAGTTATGAACATGTTTTCTCTCCGTTGTTAACAGAAAGTGCGCGCGCACAGTGGCTGCTAAAGATAGGAGCCTAAACTGACTTATGGCTCTATACGACTCATGTGATCTTAAGATTTCCTCAGATACATACTTGACAGTAAGCAAGTATGAACTCTCATATGTGTGCTGTAGCAAAGCCTTTACTAATGCAGAGGGGAAAAAATAGAATGCATGATAAAGCTTATGTGGACTTCCTCATGTCGGAGTACGTGACCAAGCTAGCTAAGAGACGTATATATTGCCTGATATATAATTTCACGATCGTGCAATATTGATATTTAGGAAAGCAAATAACATTATCTATCGAGAACAACATTTGTACAGGGAATTTTATATCAGCTTTATATTATGCTGCAGGGTACCAAAACGACTATAAAAAAAAAGAGGAAAATCGAAAGAAGCTATATATACACTCACAGTGCATACGTTTTCAAGCGTGTGGATCTGTGTCTGTGTGTGTTCAGTATGTACGTGAATGAGTATTTATGTGTGTCGGTGTACACTGATAAGAGTTAATATCCGATATGCTTTTTATAATGATAAGGTTAGCAAAGATTCCAAGAGTATAACCCAGAGTAGAATGCAATCAATCATTTTTACAAGCCCTCTCAAAATGTCATAATTATGGAGATACTAACCCAGTTTTTTAAAACAGTTAAAATATAAAACCCCCGTCATATCTCAAAGCAAATTCATGAATCTACGGTGCATGAATATATATATATAATACAATATATAGAAATATAACGTGTGAGTGTGTGTCTCTGCATTTACATTTCTTTATCATTGAACAAAATCCGCCTCTTTAGGTTAAAGAAATATTGGTTACAGTGATCCTGAAAATTAACCAAACGATTGTAAAGTTCTCGTTTTTTAAAGATACAAATTCGTAGGAAAAAGTTTTCGTTTCTTGTATTACATATCTCCAAACTTCTAAACACAATATACTATCTCTTCTCTCTTCTTCTCTCAACTTTCTCCTATTCAGTGTTCAGGTATCCCTTATTTTCTTTGCGCTTTGAATTCGTTTCTTGTTTTGTTATATTCCCCTTGTGTCGTCCTGCTCGGTCAAATGATATAGAAAGTGACACTCGGAAGTTCGCGTTGTTTATATGTGTGTATGTGCTTGTTTCTTCAGTTAGAAATATCACCGAATTGTAAGAAACCATTTATCACCCAGAGAGGACGTTTTCCCAGTCGAGCGAATTGCTTATCTATAAGGGTCTCCTACACCTGTACGTATATACACGTAATGGCAAGTATGTCTATTTCTCAAGAAAACTCTTGTTTATATTTTAGTGTGAAAATTGTTGATTTTGTCACAATTATTTCATTTGCACAAGTGGAGAAATAAAGCAAACGAAAACTGAATCAGTATAGCCTAAAAGTAATGCCATGCAGGTATACTGAAAACGCTATATTATTTGTTATACGTGTGTATAATTGTTCCGTTCCTTCCTTTAGTTAAATAAAACAAATTGTTACAAGGCATTATTATGTTCAGAGGCCGTTGTCCAAGTCAAGCGCTTTGCTTATTGATAACGGTCTCCTCCACCTGTACACTTAAAGATCTGTAATGATATTTATGTATCATTTCACATGATCATATATTTGTAATGCGAAATTTTGTTTATATTTTCATGACTTGTGAATAATATGTTCGATATTGTTCTACTTATTTTCTGTAATGTACAAGCGGAGAAATAAAACTTACTGAAACTGAACTGAAAACTATATGGGAAACAAATCGAAGACTGTTGGCTGGACTGATGGAGATAATACAAGTTGGAAGGAAGTAGGAAGACAGGAATGCACAATTTGGTTTAGCTCTCGTTTGTTGGCGTCCATGACCATGACCTGCGTATGTTTTCCAAAAATAAACGTGAGGAACGATAATGTATATTTCTATTTCGTCTTTATTTTTTAGACTTGATGTAATTCTTTTATATGCAAAGTATGACGCACACATATACTGTCTTTGAGCACAGGATTTATGTAACCATCCATGCAGGCCTCATGTGAACTTTCTAAGTATAAAATGTATTATAATTCTCGGTCATTGATATGATAAAGTAATACAGATAAACGAGTTATTTCAGGGTTGTCACGCTTTCAAAAAGATGGTACAATTTCGGTTGAGAAGGGGCTTCAGGTTTCCAACGTTTTTGATGATGATTTTTTTTTTGGAGGGATAATAAGAAAACTCATGATATTTGGGAAGGCATATAATTATTAGAGGAATTCAAAGTTAATTTGAAGAAAATTGGTTTTGAAATGGCTGAGATATCTAAAACAATGTGATTGTAACAAAAGTCGGGAGCAACTTTTATTGGGATCGTTGTATTTGTTGTTGTTGTTTTTTAGATATCTCAGCCGTTTTGAAACTGATTTTCATCAAATAAACTTGATTTTCATCAAATAAACTTGGAATTTCCCTTAGAATTGCACGATCTTTAACATTTCATGAAGCGGTTTAACTTAAAGGGTGGATCCTCATCTCAACCAATACTATCCATCCCTTTCAATCTTTGTTGTTTGTGTCAAACCCTTCAATCCCCTTCAAATAATCAGCAAGAGAAGATTCAATATATATTGCCAATTGATTTTGATAAGCTTGTCTTAAGTTGTATCATGATATAAAAATGTAGGCTAAGTTTCATCATATCTTGAACATATGCCTTTTTCTGTGTAAAATCTTGTTCATGAAAAGCTGTTGCAGAAACCAATAAATGAAAAGAACTACAATGAGAAAATGACATCAATTAATTTTTGCGTATTTTCTGCATTGCATTTCTAATCTTGCTCTTGTTGCTTTTATACGTACTTAGCAAGAAAGTGGGAATATTCGTGTGGGTGTGTGTTGGTGTGTGTGTGTGTGTGTGTGCATGTGATCAGAAAGAAAGGAAGAGAGTAAGATGAAAAGTTGATTTAAAGCTGATGTAAAGTTTGAAGAGAGAAACGTTTACTACAATGACTACTATTATGAATTCAATGAAACGCATACTCAATAAGGTTTGAAGCATGTAATTGGTATGTAAAAGTATATGTAAAGGTAGTGAAGATGGATAATAATGATAGACATACATTATTAATTTGTATTATTTCATCATAATTATTTCTTAAAACGAGAATTATTGTATTATTAGTACTGTGAAAGATGATAATTATCACCGTTACCATTGTAATGCAGTGATAGTATTGATATTTATTGATTGATTAATACCTGACAGTTTGTGTGTAATTATTGTTAAATGTAGTTTGTGTTGTTGTAATGTAAATTTCAACAGTTAGTTTGTAGCTCATTTACGCGTTTTAACTTGTCATTCGTTTTGACTGAAAAAATGGACCTGGTTTTTTGTATATAAAATGTCCCACTCACAGTGCCTTGAACTCGAATAAAGTCATGATTAAACAAACACATGACTTTTACTATGGACATAAAGAGTGAGATTGAAATGAACTTTCAAATGGACTGCGTAAGGCTAAAAGTCTATACTTTCCTTTGGCTGGTATAACTTCTATGTTCACGTGTTTCATTAACATAATACTGTCGTGTTGTACAATCGTTTATTTTTCCGGACAGGGTGCGCTCATAAATTGGGTCTACTGAGAACACAACGGGATTCACATAGATTTCAGTTCGTGATATTGAGGTGTCTACTCACAAAATTCAGCAAGACAAACACAATTTAGAGGCTAGATCCCACAAGCCAGCCTGTGTGTCTTAACGAACAGAAATGATTATAATAGATGGATACGTTTTCAGTTTTTCTTCAGCAGTATATCACGCGCTAAGCTTCCGTTGGATCTTTATCTTCGTGTTCATTTTATGTAGTTTTTCCTGTACCGACGCAAAGAACGATCCTGCTGCTACCTCAGCCCCCTCAAAGACATATTAAACGTGATCTTGATTGAGCCTTGAGCCGCCTAAACATTACAGACACAGACACAAACACACACACACACATCGCAACTTCGGTACATCACTCTCCAAACACTTCTACATTTTTATCCGTACATTTGGCGGTAAAGATCACACAGCAAACTGGGAAGGGGAGCGTAAAACAAACCTTGCCTCCTGAAATCGAAATGCAGCTGAACTCCCCTCTCTCCTGAGTTTGTTGGATTTCATGAGTTACCTTTCCTTTTGTTGGGCGCCCTGCTCCTACTTCTCTCTCCAACTTTGCTTGTCTATTACAATTATAACATCATTCTCCTGAATGGCATTGTTCGCTAAACATGGTTGTTTGCTATTTAAATCCGCCCCTAAATCGCCCAAGCCACAGGGTTTTGACTTTCAGCCAGAGCAATTTCCATTTGTGTTTCTTGTTGCGTCTTGTGGACCCGGGAAAAAAAAAAGCTCTGGCTTTTTTTTTATTTCCTTTTTTTGTCTTCGGGGGCATTTCGTAGTTTTCATGTCCACTTTTTGTTCATGTTTTGGGTACATTTTTTTTTATATTTTTTTAGATGAAGTATCCAGAATGTGTTATTCTCAAAGTTTCCATGATGGCTGTTGTGTCTACCTTTCCTTCTAGTGAAGAATATATCCGGAGAATACACATTATTCCACGTCATAGCATGATTACATGAGAAATGATCTCAAAGTGCCCCCAAAACCAAGTGCCAAATATGATAACAATTTAATCTTTTAAGTAAACAAAGACGGGTTGAAATATCATGATTTGTGGCCATGTTGAATGTTCGATGTAAGATAAAAAGAGACACTCTCACAACAGTTATAAAAGTCTACAACTTAATATGAAATACTTGACCTCTTTTCTGTTAATTTCACGAATAGTGCCAGAGTCAAAACTGATCATGTCAACTTGAATTACAATGAAATTATAACAAGGGCTGTGTGGTTCTCCTATAGCATCGTTAGTCAGGTAAAATGGATGCTGAAAAACAAAACCGCAGTTCCCCGTTCGCGGCTGTATTGCTCTCTCGTAAATGAAAAATATCAGAGCATATCCTGTTCCCAGGTTGTTTTTAACTACCATTGCCTGCAACCGAAAATGCACGTCGACACTTCTCATTAATGGGCGCGATGAGCTCGAAAGCTCGTAAGAGGGCGCGCGAAACAAAACTTCCTGACGAATTGTAAGTGTCTCGTCGGGTCACGACCCAATCGGGTCAAGTTTGTCAAGCAATCACTGATATGTCAGACGTCAGGCGCATGCGCAGAGCTTCTGATTTAGACGCATTTCAAGGCTTTCTCGTTGAAACACAAACATTTCTCAAACATGACTTCGGACAGTATCTTGTTTTATAATAACCAAGCTTTCAGGTCATGGTGTACATGCTTGAAAGTACTTTTCCTTTTGTCTGCTTATGGTCAAACATAATTTTGACCAGCTGCATCTCGAATTGGATAATTTTATACTTTCTTAGTTTATGCAAATCATTGGGGGAAAACGAATAAAAAGTCCATAGAAAACACATTCAAGATTTTTTTTGTGGTATTTCCTCATTTGATCCTTTAAACCACAATTAAGAATCAGACATATTTTAAAATGATTTGGAGTGTTAAATATGCAGGTTTTATTGTGTTGTGTATTGGCACGAGCACACACATGTCTATTGCATACGTGGATATATAGGGCCTAATTCATAGCATTATACTCATTTATTGTATGTGAAATGTCAAACTCGCAATAACGGCATTTATAACGTTTTCTGCGTCGCTCTGTATTGATTACACTCGTTATTAATCATCCACGTCTTAAATAAATTCTTGATTTTGGTCAGACACATTATTTCTTTACACATTGTACAATTTTACAGACAAGTCTTCTTTTCGAAGTAGAGAATGAATAAAATGCAACATACATAGGTATCTTGAATAACATGCCGCAGTTGATTAAATGAAAGGCTTGTACCTATGTTGGAAATTTACCTGTATCTGTGTTACAATGTTATTTCTGTTGATCGCATTGTGGTACTGATTTTCTGACATCTGTTTATACGAATGTTTCATTGTACTTCCAATTATTTTGTTTGTTGGAAATGAAAATAAATGAACTTGAACTTGAACTTGATCATTATTGTTGTCATCATCAATATCATTATCCTTACTGTTCTCATCATCACTGTGCATAAAACAATAATGAACAAATAGTTCAATACAAGTACAGAGCAGAATGTTGATTAAACAAAAGAAAACAGAGTAAAGAGAAAAGAAACAGTTGGCCTGGGGTTTCCAAAAACTGAATCTACAGCTTTTACCCGGTGACATGACACATTACACTCATTTCCATCAAGACCACGTATCCCTATGATGCACATTATGTTTATGATATGAGCAAATACTGTGTTACGTATTTCGAGATAAATACATTAGCTCTATGAAAATAGTCATATGATCAAATAGTGTTCATATAACATGTATAAGAAGCACTGTGTACGTATTTCGAGATAAACACGATAGCTTTACACAAAATACATTCGTTGCTTGATAACGCTAAAACCAGACGTTCATGATATGAAAGAGACTTCAATATCAAGAAAAAAATATATATATATGAAGAGCTTGCAACCAAAATGAGCTAAATCCATTGAAAAATAATGGATTTAGCGCCTTTTGGAAGCAAGCTCTTTACACACACACACACACACACACACACACACACCCACCCACACACACACACACACACACACACACATACACCCACACACACACACACATACACACACATACACACACACACACACACACACACACACACACACACACACACTCAATCATCGTACCAGCTGATGCGGTATCAAAGAAGAAAGATTGAAACAGAAAGTTATTAGAAAAGAGTGTGGGAGAGATGAAGAATAGAGGAGGTAATAAGAAAGCAGAAATGGTGAGTATGAATAAGAATTTTATTTATGCTGATGATGATGGTGATTATTGTTTACAAGGTCAAAGGTTTAGGATTGGGGGTCGGGTGGAAATCCAGGAATCTGCTAGATTAATGTTGAAGTTGTATTTTTTTCAGTTTCTGAAATTAGTTAATGTATGAATATACAGTAATTGCAAATGTACTATTGTATAGTTATTTGTTTCACAAGGCGTGCTCTGGGCCATGGAGTCAATGGTTGGATGATTATAATGGAATTGTATTGTGTTTTTCATTTTTGAAGTTTGATGTGGACCATGGCGTTGGGGGTGGGAATCAGGGGATGAGTGATACTTGTTTTAGTTTTGAATGATTGTTAAAAATGTTTCTAAGGGGCAACGTGTATGGGTTCACATGCCTACGGGCAATAGTACATTTTGCATACCCTGACCCTCATGTTGTCTCCATTTATTTCATTTTCATTTTGTGTAACATGTACAGTACAGTGTATTCCTTTGTAATGTTCATTCTGGTTTTTGTTCTATGTTTGTAATGTTTATGATATGTATCCTATATTGTTTACCTGGTCGATTAAATAATACTATTACTGATAATAATAATAATAATAATAATAATAATAATAACAAGAAGAAGAAGAAGAAAAAGAAGAAACATGGAACGATGATTTTTCGATGATTTATACAGTGTCATTAATTACATCTTCTGAGGTAGAGAGAGAGAGAAAAGAGGGAGATTGTAATTATCAGCAGAACTTCACTTGGATAGTGGAATAATGAAACAAACAAACAAAAACCAGTTGCATGCATTGATGGACTGTTATATTGTGTCATCATATTAGTGCCAGCATTTTATTAAAAGTCTGTGTAATGATCTCGGACCGTCTATTGTGTACAGGTCTAAACAAAGATATACACTAGTATGTATATATATATATATATATATTTATTTATTTATATACATATATATATATACATATATATTGATATATATTGATATATATGTATATATATAAATATATATATATATATAAATATATATATATATATATATATATATATATATATATATATATATTTATACTTCTAATATACTTGAGCATTTAAAATGAAATGGAAAATGGCGCTATATGAGTTGTATATATTGTATATTACTGTCATACTCAACGGTATATTCATTCCGTAGTAATATGATCGAAATGTTTAGTACGTCGTGTCTTCTTCTTCATCTTCTTGTTCTTCTTCCTCTTCTTTCTCACTCTTTTTTTTTTCATCCTATGTGTCTAGGAACGCCCTGTTTATTTCATGCTTGACTATCAAAATGTCATCCTGATCATAAATACCGACTGGAAGTCAGTGGTCCCATAACTGTCTGCTCAACGTGTGCTCCTCATTACAGGTCTGCCGAACAGCCTCGGCGACTTACATCCGATATACAGACATTATCGTATCCGCATACTTGTGTCTATGGCACTTTGAGTACAAACATGCAGGTATATGCACAATAAAGATAATGACATACATCTAGTGATAATTATGACTTTTTCTCTACATATAAACCTATGAGATGTAATTATAAATCGTATATAATCACACATTTAAAGTTATCATCGGTATAAATTTTGATATAGTTATATGTAAATTTGCAATGGTTAATTTTCTATTTTTTTTCTGAAAGATTTACCTTTTGTCCATTCCTATCTTGCACAATTAGAAGCGTGAAATTGAAAATGATAACAGTTTTACAGTCTCCTTTTCTTTACAGCCAGACATTGTTTTTTCTTTTGCCAGTAACGCTGTTCATTTGAAATGTACAAGACAACATCACGAAAAAAAGATCCTAAAACAGCGATCAATGACATTGTTACTAACAAATATTCTTACATTAAATGTCATAACAAGGC
Source organism: Diadema antillarum (assembly GCF_040938485.1). NCBI lineage: Eukaryota > Metazoa > Echinodermata > Echinoidea > Diadematoida > Diadematidae > Diadema > Diadema antillarum. Next base: position 1,552,221 of record NW_027271563.1, on the reverse strand, counting down.
TTCAGTATCACCTGATAACCCACTTGTGGTATTTGCTTTCCCTTTATGTCCTACACACAATGTGGGGGTGGGGAAGTCAAAGCAACTGAATTGCGCTTCACATCCAATTCCTTTCCTCTAAGTTGGTCAGAATCATCAGAATTTTGATTCCATTTTTGGGCAAATGAGCTCTGCTTTCACAACCATATATATATATATATATGTGTGTGTGTGTGTGTGTGTGTGTATGTGTGTGTGGGCTCGGTGGGTGTACGTGTGTGTGCGCTCTCTCTCTCTCTCTCTCTCTCCTTCTCGGGAGAGGTGAGGGTAGGTGGAGATAGCCATTTTTTGTGTCTTATTTCGGAATAGTTCATCAAGTTTTTATTTTTACATTTTTTCTTCTTGGATTCCTCCCTGCCAGGTACTTTTTTTTCTACGAGTTCAATTTCTCATTTAAAAAAAAATGTAACAATGATGGCTCATCATCTTCGACGTACAATTATGTACTGAAATCTATTTGTCACTCTTTGAAGAAACGATAAATCAGAGCAAGTCAAAATTTTGTAGTAAATTTCATCCGACCTGGTCACGCATTACGGCTATCTTTTGCCACAACGACAACATGTCATGTAATTGTACTGTTTATTTGTATTGATATTTAATGTTTTTCTGCCCTTGGAAACAAACAATTCAGAAATAAAGTCAATTCATTTCGATTCAATTCAATTATTTATTTCCATCCAATAAAAAATTGAAACAAGCTAAAAATCACACATTACACAGATCATATTATTTTATCAATTTGAAACAAATACATAATACAATTTATATGATAAAATATATGTACAACTAAGTAAAATAACCAAGAAAAGCAATGCATACTTTGCAAGATTAACATGATCCAATGAAAAGCAGTCATTTTAGAACGTGGATTACTCAAAACGTACAGTATGTAACTAAGTATCATAAAAAATGTATTCATGTACAGCTGAAATACAACTGTTAAAAATATAACAGGTAACAAGGATATACATCGTATCGTTATTATAACCAGTAACTATTTGAAATTGAAAGAAATACAAATTCAAATTAAGCTAACACTGTTGCAACAGTCAGGCACCATGCCCATCTCACTTAAAGCATTTTTTTTAAAAATAAAATGATACTGCGATTGGGATTTTAAAGTCATGCGTAGCGAAAGTAATCACATTTTGTGGACATTTAACTGATAATGAAGATGATCCTAATGATTACAATGCTAACAGTAAAGTTTGTTCTGTAATCGACTCCTTTTAATGGAAAATAGCCATTGCTCGATCGACTGATCGACCACTTACATGATAATCAATTCAACTGAACATTTATGTATAGGCATATTGGAGTGAGATGAACGTCGTTAAGAATGGGAAAAAAAATCGCATTTTACTAGCCCTACGATGCAGAGCTCGAGTGCTTTCGATCCCTAATGAGGGCGCTGCATACACTTGTTCGCCAATGCTGTTCAGTCGTTTCAGCCTCATTCCTTGAAATTATTCGGTTTTACATGGTCAATGCCCCACTTAAATGAGCTGCCTGACATGCAGATTGATAAATTGTTTATGAAAACTATTCCTAATCCCCGTGCTTACCAAATCGTTGAAAATATGTGTATTGCGAAAACATTTTTATATCGTTTTAAACAGTACGAATAAATTGAAATGTATGTACTTTTATTTCATATTTTACGGAATATCGAATTGCACATTGCACATCTCATTCAAATCACGTAGTAAAAGTGCAAAACAATGACATATGAAAAAAAATGCAGCATGTAATAATTAGATTATATTTTACATAAAATTATATCAAACGTATCCTTCCTGTGAAAAAAAGAAGAAGAAGAAGCTAAACCAAGATTATGAACTGGAGATTGTTGGCCCCTCCTTGTGTAAAACAACCACACACTATACACTTCGTCATCATTATTGTGTAATAGATGACAAGAATGAATAGGGCCTACATGTCCGTGTTCTATATCTTAAAGGTCTTTTCAATCTATTTCTCAAGTATTATGTGACCAGTGGCATATCTAGGGGGGGGGGGGGCAAGGGGGGCACGTGCCCCGGGCGCCACTCTTTGGGGGCGCAAAAAACGAAAAAAAAAAAAAACGAAGAAGAAGAAAAAAGAAAAAAGAAAAGAAGAAGAAGAAGAAGAAGAAAAGAAAAAAAGCCCGGAAAAGGGGGGGGGGGGGAGGGAGAATGGTGGAGGCCGGGGGGGGGGGGGAGAGAAAACCAAATCAAACAAGATAAAAACAAAACATGATGATGACGCGGACAAAATGACAATGTTTATTGTGTTCACACAAGAATTCCATGTTCTGTCAGCTGAAACACAAACATTTTCGGCTCGCTCGCTGCGTTCGCTCGCCAAAATTTATATAAATAAAGAAGGTAAGAACAAAACGTGATGACGCGGACAAAATGACAATGTCTATTGTGTTCACACATGTCATTTATTTTTATATTTAGCAGGCAAAATGTTTCACGGAGCAGCGGCTGCAATTTCTTTAGTTCTGAAGCGATCGCCAATTGGATAAAAAAAAAAGGCGCCAACGGTTTCCAACATAGTTACGGGAGGGGGGCGCAAAAAAAATCAAGCAAGATAAGAACAAAACGTAATGATGACGCGGAAATATGCAAATTTCGGCTCACTCGCTCGTACAATTTAGAGTATTTTTTTTCAAGTCCACAGTTTGTTGGTATAAATCGTTATCTATAAGGCCGTCACTATATCTTGATTAGAATTGTAAGATTAAATAAGCAAAAAATGACAAGAATTCAATGTTTTGTAAGCTGAAATACAAAAACTTTCGGCTCGCTCGCTGCACTCGCTCGCCAAAATTTATCAAAAAAAAAAAAAAGAAAAGAAAAGAAAAAAGAGATAAGAACAAAACGTGATGACGACGTGGAAATATACAAATTTCGGCTAACTCGCGCGTACTAATTCAGAGTACTTTTTAAATTCCTCATGCAGTTTGTTGGTATAAATCGTTATCTATAAGGCCGTCACTATATCTTGATTAGAATTGTAAGATTTGATTAGCAAAAAATGACAAGAATTCCATGTTTTGTAAGCTCAAATACCAAAATTTTCGGCTCGCTCGCTCCGCTCGCTCGCCAAAATTTATCAAAATTCATTACATTTAAATTACCCTTTGTTTATTTACTTTGTTTAAAGTCCCTATACCGGGATGGGGTTGAGGTTGAAGACTTTTTCAGAAATTAGGGGCGCAATATTCGCGCTTGCCCCGGGCGCCGTTTTCCCTTGATACGCCACTGTATGTGACACACATTCAAGAGAAATATCTATCCTTGTCAATTATATCAGCAATTAGGATAACAAAAGCTCATGTCGTACAACCATACATTATTTTTTTTATAACTGAGTAACAGATTTCCATGTGAACCCCTCCTAAACCAAGCCAAATAAAGCAACAGCCTCCAAATTATATCAAAACCAGACGATGATTAATTTGTTACCACTTTTTATTCGTTTTTTTTAAATCAATTTCGATTCATTTCTGCGACTTTGTTTTTCAAGAATACAATGTGCAAACGAAAATATAACAATGACAGGGAGAATTTGGTAAAATAAGATTTTCTTAAGAAGTAAATAAGAAGAAAAATCAAGTTAAATGAACACATTCAATGAATTATTTAGTAACAAAATACATTAATTTGTGGCATTTTCTCTCCGATGATACGTTAAACATACGTAATAAGGCTTGATGGAATGACAGCCCTGTCCACATGACAAAATGATTTATTTTTTCTCTATAAAGGATTTACTCAAAGAAGAAGAGAAAAAATGTGCCATTAGTGCAGGTGGGGGGGGGGGATAATTGCCAATGGCCTGGTTTGCTTTCACTTTGAAAAAAAAATGCTTATGTTTAAGGTGACCATGAACTAAAAATGATAGCTACGCGTTTCTGTTGTGATTGTTAATAATACACTATATTTCAATATACTTTTCATAAGTATAGTTATTGATTTAAAAAAAAAAAAAACAGCGTCTTTCCATCATCAATTTTGATTTTCTTTTAAAAGGCTTTAAGAAGGATGTACGATGCTTCAAATAGTAAGGGAGATTATTTCGTACATCAGGTCCATAGTGTCTTCTGGATTTGTGGGCCAACATGATTCCTGGGTTATCAAAATTTTAATAGGCGCGGAAAGTTTAAACAAACAAAGACTTAAATATACACGTGAAAGCAATAACAGTCATGATCGGCGAGAAAGGTATAGATAGAGCTTAGTGTAGGCAATGGTATTAAAACTAGGGAGTTACAGTTGCAGTTTCCTGTTGAAGACAGCTTCTACTTTTGTTCCTGGCGTGCCATGACTTTTTCCGCTTCATTCGGCGGTTCTGAAACCATATTTTTGCCTTCAAAGAGAGAAAAATGACACATAAAAGACAGTCACTTCTTTTCTTCATGTTGGCTTTCTATTTCTTTTAGCCTAGTTCACAATGGGAAACAAAACTAACAATATATTAACGCATCAAGTAGTGCTGAATTATATAGTAAAATGCTGAAAATGCAAAATTATCTAGTCATGCCTCCAACGGCCGTATTACAAACATTTATTTATCAACAAGACACACTAAAATCAGGTATTGGATGATTATGACATGCGATATTGTTCAGTAACAGAAAAGTAAGAGAAAACAGACATGCATTTTTCGTTTTGAACTGTAAGAACAAAAATTATAACGATCACACATTACCCCTTCTTGAGTGATGTGTAACTGTTTTACATCCTAAATATTTACTTCGCAAATAATATATGTTTTTTAGCGACGACGAAAACAACAGTATTAAACATTAACGTAGTATAGAATGAAAATTGACAAGCAGGCAGCAGTCTATGTACTTCACGAATAAAACTTATGTAATGTCCCTGTTATGTAACTGAATGTCATTAACTTGATTATTGTAATTTTGGTGTTTTCTATTCAATCAAATACTAAGTATTCAGTGCTCGGTTGGCTTTTCTGTTGGCTTTTCTGTACAAATTTAATGTACATGCATTATTCCTGTCACCAGTCAGGGAGACTACCTATTTTGAGGGAAGATTGAAATCCCCCCAAAGAGGGAACATTGAACCGCGAGCAGATGTTACGTAACGGAGCGACGCGATATGGTCAGAGCGAACCGTTACAGATGTTCTTTTTCCAGTCGCTATGAGAATAATTCACCGAGAGGGAGAGAAACACATGTACACACACGCGAGCGTACACACACGGAGGGTCATCCGCATCGAGTTGGAGGACGGATCGTTGTGTGTAGCTATTTTTAGCGCTCCTCTCTCTCCCCCTCTCTCCCCCTCTCTCCTCCATCGTTCTGTTGCTGCGTACCCGTGATCAGTGATGATGCTGATAAGCAAAATCCCCAATCACTTACCTTTCGCGACCCCATGGCAGAAAAAAACAAAACAGCAAGTGAATTGACCATGCATATCGACATTGTGTGTTGTCGGAAGGCGGAGCATGGTCGTGCAGACCTATGTTTTGATCGAAGTTAGACCTCGAGGAAGAGACATGCAAGTTTGAAGAACAACAAAAACCTTCACAAGACAAGACTAATAGTGAGAGGTAACTATCATCTATTAACTCTATTTCAATTTCAACTATTTTAGTTAAAAGCATACTAGTATGTGATTGTGACGTGTTGATCAAACATTTCTAGAGACAAAGTGAGGGTGGATGTCGCAATATAGTTCCCTGGTTTATTACCGTGATAGTGTACGTGTGATGTTGCGATGATCTAGATGAGGTAACCTTGTGGTTGCATGAGGCTTGTAACTTTTAACCCAGTGAGCATGATCGCAAGAGAGCAAGAAAGTATGAGAACAACGATGGTCATGTGGCAAAAGAAAGAACCCCGGAGCTCCGGCGGTCCACAGTTGACGTTCGACGGCTGTGCGAGAGCTCCAGCGTCATGCAACCTATTAGAACACCTACGGTGGCGGTGCCTTCCGTCTCTTGCTCTTTTCATTCGGACATTCAACAGAAATACTGGAAAACCAGGAGTTTAGGGGACAGGACTATCTAAGTACAATACCAGTTCTCACCAACTCTTGATCATTTGACGAAAAAATAACTGAATTGTTGATAGAAATATCGGCAAAAACATGACAGGCTACCACAATTCCCATAGACGTTGAAGCTCAGCGGTAACAGCGCTCACGTACGCACGGTTCATGCATAGCGCATTGCAGACACACACACACAGTCCGTCCCTGTGTTTCGTTGAATAATCGCTGCAAAATAAGAACGCCTTGAAAGAAACTATGACACGGAGATTCAAAAAATACACTTTGGATTCGCGTTTTCATCTTTCAATTACAAATTTTCCTCACTATATGTGAATATCGATTTTTGGAGGAGATAAACTTTATTTATTCATCTTTCATTGGGTGAAATTTCAATATCAACATTAAATGAGGATTTTTTAAGGTGAATTTTTAAAGACATGCATGTCAAAACGACGCAGTGATAGCCATTGACTTTGTACGCGTCGAGCTTCGGCCAGAGACTGCGGAAAGGTCATGAATAATTCATTAAGTCCAACTTTCCCGATTATTCGCGAATATCTCCATTCCCTAAAAATCGGCTGTCTCCCTGACTGGTCACTGATTAAAGTGAGATTTATGTTTATATTCTATTATCCTGGAAAAACGAAATGAATTTGAATTTGAACTTAACTTTCACATCTATCCCCGAGATTTATTCTCTCCCTCCCCTAACACACCACCGTGAACATATTAATAGAGACCCCCCCCCCCGCATTCTAGTCTTGTTCGTTCCAGTCCTCGCACTAATGAACATTATACTGTACCTATCAGACGCTGTTTTCACGACGTCTAGTCAGGCGAGACTATCAATATTTTCCGTCGCGCCCCGTGACGGACCGCCTCCAAGTTTTGCTATGGCCTATTACGTGCCGTCGTGTTTCGTTGGGTTCACCCAGTGACAACATTTTGCCACGTTTGCCTATCCCATTTCACCGCGTTGTTTCACTTTCATCCCGTTTTGTCCACGGTGGCCTGAAACGTGGCTGCCGTGGTTGCCGGGAACACAGTGCAAACGCAGTTTTACCTGGCATTCTGACAGGTGGACCCGTCCGGCGATATCAGCTCGTCTCTCCTTGGTCACGTACCAACCGCTTTGGAATTCTTTCTCCAGCTCGTAGATCTGAAAGGGCGAGAACGGCTGGTGATGTCTGTGGCGTCTACCGTAGAGGGCGACTAACCAGTGACGGTCGTCCTTTGCTGGCTCGTAACGGTTGTAACCTGCAGTAGTCATTTCGTGTGGCAGGAACGCGGAGGGTAAAGACGAAATCACTGACTTTCTGATCATAATTTTATACTAGTAGATCAGTGGCGAAAGCGGGGGGGGGGGGGGGGGGGCGCCGGGCGCGCGCCCCCTCTTTATTTGTTGTTAAAACAAAAGAAACAAAAAGAAACAAGTAGCACCAGAAATATTGTTTGCGCCCCCCCTCCCACTTCACGGAATTCCTGGATCCGCCCCTATATATCGTAATGTTCAATAATCGAAAGAGGAAGACTTACACAAAGTCATCTCAAGTTTTCTTAGCCAATAGATGTAAAGTTGCACTAATGTTCCAAAAAAAATTAATCATATTTGCCAAACATAACTATATTTGTTTTCACTTCAGACTACATCAACTCATCTAACTTGTTTTATATCATGTGGAATTTTTTGTCAGTGATAATTGCATTGGTTATGCCTTGTACTTTTATCAAATGATTTCTTAAAAAAAAACAACTACAACAATAAAAATATGGAAATGAAACTTAATTGTCAAGAAAGATACAGCTTCGCATCTCCTCCATGCCCACCTTAAACAACAAGAACAATATTGTTATGCCATGTACTTATTTCGACTATAACAGCAAGGACAGAGGCCCATTTATGATCAGTTTAAAGCCTTAGACGACTTAGATAATGATGAAATTAAATAGATTAAGCCGTAGCATAATTATTGTTTATATATTATAGAATTTTGAACAACAAATAATAATGATAAAAGGATGACATAACCCTAATAAGACTACCGAAAGTTATTGCAATAAAAAATATCATACACATATCATAGCACTATCATCACTGCAATGTAACCACATAACCATCACTACTATCTGTTTAATACCTTCATGATTGATATCATTATTATTATGATCGTAATAAACATATTTCATTCCATAAATTACGATGGTAATAATTTTCGATTAACTCTAAGCCGCCATCATTGTTTGAAAAAAATATTTGATGTAAAGATCGTGTCTCACGACATGATGGTAGTATCGAAAGTTGAGAATAACGTTTATAGAATGATAATAGGATAATTGCATCATTTAGCCATTCGAACTGACATATTTTTTCCCTTGAAATTTAAATTCCACTCCATATTCAAACTTGCATTTGTATTTCAAGAACAATGAATCAAAGTAACTTGGTCACGTGATTCATCATGACAAGAAATACTAACAGGTTATAATATTCTGGCTTGGTGAATTTAAACAGTGTTCTCCAAACCAATAATAATGTAATTGAATGTTATTAAAAAAAAAAAACAGAGCAGTGAAATTAAAAACGGGATGAAGAGGTTACAAATATTCTGAGAACTTCATGGTTACGTAAGATATTAAAATAAATCTAGCAGAGTCCCTGTAAGAATATCTAAACTACACTGATGGCATAAAGGACGTCTTCCTTTTCAGAAACGAAACCGAATACTTTTCTGAAATACCCTGGATATCTTCACAATCAGACTAGTCATGTCCAGCCATGACATATCATGTAAAGCTGTTCAAAATAGTCAGTGACCCACCATGACTGGTCACAATTGTCCAAGGGGAAATGAGTTTGAATCCTGAATAACAAGTCTGAGTCTGAATTGTCGTTAGGAAGTGTATATATAAGGGGATGGCTAGTAACTGATCAGTGGGAATCAGTGGCCGTTAACGATCGCCCCGACACTGTACAGGCATGCTAACCTGGAAACATTGAACTGCACATTACTTTAATATGAGACCGTTCTGAAGCAAATGATTTTCACACAACAATTATAATGTACTCTTAAATGAGTCCCAAAAGGATTGGAACAATCATCCCCCACCATTCCCACTAATTTCCACTGATCAGTTACTAGCCATCCCCTTTAAATCTAATTCATATCTGTGTGACTGTTCTGCTTCTCCCTTTATTTTTCAGATACATGTAACTACTGCATCATATCCTTAGATGAATATCAATATTCCACCTGTCAGACGCAAGCGTACAATACTATGGTGTGTGTGTATGGGGGATGATTGGTGGGCAGACAACACTACAATTAGCAGATATTTTAACAACCAATAATAATGCCATAATAATCCATAGGCAGGTAACGACTGTAGATGGTGTATTAAGAGTCATACAGTATTACGCAACTGTTAAACCTTCTTCAGTGATATAAATCCGATAATGAGGACGTCTGGTAACTACTTACGATAAGACCCATAGACGAAAGGGTTTATCAGCGAATCAGCAAAGGCTTTTTGAACTGGATATCTGATGACCGATCTCTCAGACATTAGTGATGGGTAAGTGTTTCCACAGCGTTCATTCCCCGCTTCGCTGTCCACATTCAGACGCCGTGGATCCAGCGCAGGTGTTGATGGAAGACTTGGAAGCAGCCAAAAGGGAATCTGATGAAGCACGGGAGGGCTTAGAAGTGGATATCGATGGACGCCATGCGACGCGATCGATAATCGATCCTTAAGAGCCGAAGATACGTTGGATACGCAGGGAGTGTCAATCTGAAGGTCAATATCGTCTTGACCATAGTCCATTCGAGAAAGGGGGCGTCGGCGCCGTGGACCTTGTGTTGCACAAGTTTCGATGTCGTGCACGACTTCGAGAAACACGGTCATCGTCAGCTTCGGCGGTGTCGGCGCGAAGAGCATCCATCCTTAAGAGTTGCCAAGCTAATCTTTGCTCTGGGTTTTATCGGAGGTGACCCGCGCTGAGTATTGCTACTCCACCTGCTAAGCGAACGTAGTAAAAAGTGTCAATCGTTCTGCAAGGTTCATGGAGGAAAATGAATGCAACAAATAGTAAATTTGCAAAATAACTGAAGAAGTCTATATTCCAGCAAAGTCGATAGCAACGACGACGCCCAGTCTTTTTTATCATCGGTTTTTTTTTAAATAAATTTGAAACATTCCGGCATTTTCACCGTCGATTCACAGCAAATGTTGGTAGGTATATGGCTGTGTCAAATATTTTATTGGAAACCATAATTAGCCATTTCATTCTTCTCCTCATAATTTACAATCTCTAGTTAAAGATTAAAAGAAAAGTCTGATGAAAAAATAACAACTAGATTTACACTGTTGTTTTCTTTCAAAATATTTCCGCAACTGATTCAATAATTGATATCATAATAAGTAAAAGTACGATTCACCAATTGTCGACATGAGCAAAATGTAAGGGATGTGAACTCGTTGACTTTATTTTCACTTCGTAAATCGACGCCATCAATAAAACTGGTGTTAAGGACCTTATCATTTCCTTAAACGCTTCATCACCAATCCCCGATAAGTACCTGCATTATTTGCAATTGTAATCGCCGCAATGAATTCGACCCAATGCACCATCTTTAGCCCAGAATATACGCTTTCGAACTTTCATTCAGCAGTTGTCATAGAGTAATATGTTCAGAGAAAAGCGTATCTTTACACTGTTGTGATTCAATCTCGTGTAACAAATTCGTCTCATCATTTCTTTCTGTAACGCAATAACTGATTCAGTTTTTTTTTCATCTATTTGTGGCTCACAAAGCTGACGTCACGTGTAAACACTGCTTGCATAGATGTAAATTAGTAGGTAGCTATATCTCTTGCATAATAGAACACATTACATTCCTTGCATTGTTATTTCTTTCAAAGGTCAATTTGAGTCGCTTTGCATTGAAAGAACGAAGTGAAAAAAATCCAGTTAAACAGTCTATTTCATGGATTCAGGGATTTCAACACTCGGAGGCTAATCTTTATCTTTGCTCAATGAAAAGCAAACTTCCTGTCTCTCCCACACAAAAATTAATATCAATGATCATAAATTTTAGATAGACGTCATAAATGAGTCGATGTTTACCTTATTCTCTGTTGTCAAAAGAAGTGTAACTTATATGTTTTGTCGAAAAATGAAATAAACTTTGAATTATCAATTATGAATTTAAAAAAAATATATATATATAATGTACTCTTAAATGAGTCCCACAAGGATTGGACAATCATCTCCCAGCATTCCCACTGATTCCCACTGATCAGTTACTAGCCATCCCCTTTAAAGTGAATGGTACCGGGACTTACGGTAGATGCGGAACTTTGACCTACATTAGTTGTAGTAGCGATAATGGCAGTAGCAGTAAATTAAAATATATATATTATTGCCACCGTAAATGGAGATATCTAATTGACAGTATAGTTTAGGGGAACTTGGTTTAATAAAGAACGTATATTTTTTCCCAAATATAATTCATTGTACAACATTTTATTTTCAAGATACGTTTTTTTTTTTTCTTAACTAAAACTAGATCAAAACTTAGATCCTAAAATTTAAAATGCCTAAAATAAGATTTTTACCAATAAGACACTAGGCGAGCTCGTTTAGTGTCCCTGGTTTTACATTTCTAGTATCTAAATTACATTTTTTTTCAAGAAAACCCGAAAACCACGTGAAATGTTTGCATCTCATGAAGTGCTCAAAATCTCCCCTCAGTTAAATGGATGGTAGAGTCCTGAAGGAGCAGATACCACGCCCTCTAGAGTCAACTTTCGAATAGTCTAAGAGCTGTCAGTGATCATAGTAGGCTCTTTAGCATTATGCTGTCAATGAAGGTGCGCATGGTCTTTGAATTCTATACATAACCCAACAAATCAAATAAATTCATTGATAATTCGACTTTTACAACACCTTATGCACTGGCATAATCATTCACATCCAATTCTGAACGCGCACAGTACCTCTTTTAATCTTTTTTCTTTATTTTCATTTTTTTTATTTGTTTCATTTTATTTCATTTCATTGTTTGTTTACACGTTCTTTTTGTTAAGCAAAGGTTTTATTTTTTTTTGAGGGGGAAATGGGTGTCATTATGATGCAAAGTCTTGTCCTTATGGCAACTGAATCGTAATCTACATTTGTGCATATTTCATTTCTTTTAAGTACTCATCATGATTTTCTTTTCCATTTCTTGAATCATTGAAAACCTGTTATAAAAAAGTTCTACCACATTCTCGGTTCCATGTGTCCTGTCTAGTCCGATAGCCTCAGCACTATGACTGTTGTTGCTGATTTTTAATGTGAATTCTAGATTTTGCCGGAGAACTGGAAACTTAAGTCCTGGGTTCAACCGGATGGCAGACACCACGTGATAAAGTCAATCACGAGGAAAAGAGATAAGAATCATAGCGACCTCTATCGTGTGATTGGCACTAGTGATTGGCGCTGAAGTCGCACGTCCCAAGACCGAACTACTATAGTAAATATATCGCACTCCTTATAATGTTCCAGAATCAAAACAAAGTATGCTGAACACCATGGGGACGTTGTATTCGCTGATCTTTATCAAGGGAGGTTTACTCCTATTTTCTTCTTTCGTACTGTGTAGAACGAGTTTAAATGTAGCGACTGGAAAGAGGGAATGACACATTGGGGGTGTTCTTTTGATATTTTCAAGTGCATTAATATGTGAAAATGTATAAAGGTTTAGATAAAACAGTTCATAGTTTATACAATTTATAGCTTATACTACAATATGCATCTCTGTTGTTTGCGTTATAGTTTATCGATATTACTAGTAGAAAGATATTACTAGTAGAAATAAACATGTATACACATGGCATTCACCTACATACATTGTTTAATCCATCAGATCCTTCATTTGAGGCCTCTACCAGACAGACACTTTAATCCGGCATCGATGATATGACAGCATTAGTGGTACGGAACAAATTGAAATCGAATCCAAATGATTACAAGATTGATTTTTTTGATAACTGACTGAAAACATCTGACCCTAGGTCCGTTAAGTAGTCAATCATGGTGGTGTGCTATTTGTGTCAAGTCGGAGAAATCAAATCATACACGTTTGCATAATTTTCATTCTAGTTACATATTCTTTTAAATCTAATTATACATGTACAAATGTGTATAAAATGTAGGCCCTACATTTCCCTATCTCCCCCACTCTTTACATGTGTACCTATTGTGTTTTAAAGAAAGAAGAGAGAGAGAAAAAAAAATGGGGCCCTATATCATTTATACAACAAATAATTTGCCCTAATTTGTACCTCGTTTAGACATCTATTCTATAATATTCCTAATATCATTATTAGATCGATGACGCATTTTAAATGCTGCATTTGCTATTGTTGTTATTATCATTATGCCTTATGTGCGTGTATTTGTGGGATTTTCTTTGATACAGCCCAAAGTCGAATCGTGAAACGATGTGAATGTTTTACTACACGAATTCGCCCTGAGAATTCACAGCTCGTGATAACGCCCTCTTTTGACAACATGAAAACAGCTTGATAGACTAGTCTTGTCTCTGAATGTTTCAATACAAGCGAAGCTTCTTATCGATCGTATAGTCCAGACCATATTCGTCTGTAATACTACTGTCTTATTCCATTGTGAAGCAAAGATAATGTAATTGTATCGCCATGTTTCAAAATAATGTAAATGTTCTGGATATTTATGATGTACGTTATCTCAAAAGGCGTAAAAGACGGCATAATAAGGAAATGCAAAAGCTGACAAATAACTTTACCATACAAAGTTTAGATGTATCAGAAGGATAGAAACAAAAATAAGTGAATAACCAAACTTCGAAGGAAGAAAAAATGAGCAAAATCCGTTGCACGCAGCATGATCATTTCATAAAATCATTAATGCTTATGTTACAGCAGAGTCTTCATATCCGGTTCTCTCTCTCTCTCTCTCCCTCTCTCCCTCTCTCTCTCTCTCTCTCTCTCTCTCTCTCTCTTGGGGAGATGTAGGAAATGTTGGTCTCCTTTCACACAGAATACATACATTCACGCATACAAGACAAACCTCATCATGCAATATATGTGCATATTCTAATGTATCCATACTTACTAAAGAGATAATGTAATACACATAGTCATTTGAACCAATCGGCATGTTTACGCTTTTTTTTTTTGTAATGAAAAATCAGCAAGACGGTGAATTACCCAACGACGTAAGTAACACACATGGTTCTGCCACACAGCGTTCACAAAATGTCAAAATGCGAGGACTCACCTCCAGAATTTGGGTCGTAAGTAGCGCCCTCTGCGTTTGAGTCTTGAAATCCTTGATTTCGGAATAGGAATCTACGCACGATGATATCCGAGGGTGTCTATGCATACTTTCATTAGGAGCGTTTGCAATCGTAGATGGTTAGCAAAGCTCAACTTCGACGTCAGATTAGTTCTACCTCACTGTTAACGGCTCCTATAACTGCCGCTCGGGAACAGTACCATCACATCATCACCATCACCATCACACTCTTTACCAGCGATGTGATTACTCCTTCTTCTTTTTTTTTTTTTGTTACAATGGTAAAGTGTGCATTGTTATTTTTTGTCGCTAAAATACTATTCTTGTATATAATTTGTATTGTGTTCAATGATCTGTCCTTCCCAACTGGATGGAAGTCGAAATGACAGATGTACCTCTTTGTAACATGTACTCTTTTCCTGATGGAAATAAATACCCAACTGAACTAAAATGATTGAGTAGTGAGTTACACCAAAAAGATAGATGAACAGGTATTAATAGACAACGCTTTTTAAGGGTTCGTTTTCTAAGATTTAAGATTAGTTTGATTAAAAAGAAAAAACACCAAAAAAAAAAAAATGAGGAACGAAACGGCACAGTCTGAAAGCTCAAGAATGTTGCTATGCACTTTTGAGTGGAAATATTGTGATGCACATTATCATCTTGTTTTCACGTTCAAGTCATGAAACATGTTAGTTTCATTCACAAATTTCTTTCATTAGTTTCACAAATTTCTTTCCTTACTTTCGTTACTTTTAGTACTTTCACAAATTTCCATCACAGTTTCACAAAGTTCTTTCATTAATAATTAATTCAATGTTTGGAAGAAGTCAATTAAACACAGACGTCTTTCAATTTTCTTTTCTTTTCTTTTCTCCCCTCAACCCTCTTAAAAAGAAAAAATACACAGGCACACGCACAATTCGACAGAATCTAAAACATATCGATGCACTGAATAAACAACGCCCGTTTCATGCCATAAACTAATTGATTACAATGATGCCCAAAAACTCAGGTGTGATGCGGAGACATCGGTCATTTTTTTTTTTTTTTTTTTTGGGGGGGGGGGGGTAATCTTTACCAAATCTCTTTAAGTTCCGCATCTTAAAGTTCACCAAAATAGAACTAAAGAAGTCAATTCAGAATGAAACATGAAACGCACTTGCAATAAAGTAAAAAAAAGAGAGGAACAGTCTAATATGCTGCTTTGCATTAAATGTTCATTGTTTTAGCATGATGGAAGAGCACGTGACTTGATTATTTCAAAAGGCAGGGGGATAGAAATACCCTCAACATAATGTTGAAGAAATGTGCACTTTTAAATATAAAACTAACTTTTTTAAAATGTATTCATCATTTAATGTATTTTCTACAACCTTAAAGATGCATAGCTTCCAACGGATCATCGAAGTTTCCTCAAACGTCACTGGTGTTAGTCTTCTCATACTGCTGCATTCACCCGGTCCATTGGGTAAATTGGGGGTATGTCCCGCTGCGGATAGCGGATGTATATGTAGTGAAAATAGAGGGTATCAAAATAACATAAGCTAACAAGATGATCATTTATCATAAGTGAGTGACCAGTATGAGATTTTACTGACTCTTCGTCAATTACGTGAGAAAAATTCCCTTAACATTATTCTTTTTTTTTTGTTCCCATTTTACAGTTTTTAGATCGTAAATGAAGCAATCTACAATCTACAGTTTCTTTTACCAGTGTACCATGGTGACTGTCAGTATTCATTATACTTCCTAACAAGTAAGTATCCTATACCTTTATACTAATACAACTAAATCTAAAGCAGTAACCAAGAGCACAAACCAGTAAAAGCGGAAGTGACAGCAACAGTGTCACATTCCATACAACCTCCTAATAAGGTGACATTTTATATTCAGAGTTGAAAGAAATCTTATTGCAGTTACAGAGGGCCAGCCTGGGGTTAAAGACACTCAACTCTAATATCTCAATGTGTCAATGAACATGATGAATGCACACAACTGCAGCTGCATTACAGATTGTATTATGAACTCAGAAGAGATGAATCAGTGTTTAGTTTCATTTCCAAGCAATTTACAGGTATGTTACAAACGACAAAATATTAGTACATTCCATCTATGATAGCATAATATCACACAGAAACACATGATGTTTCATGAAAGATTTGAAATGAAAATGACCTGTGACTTGTTGATACTATATCCTTATTAGGTCATAGCTATTAAATCCACAAATCAGCAAAATTAGATACTTAGGCAAGAAAATTTTGATACTGGCGAACGATCTCCTGCCCAAATTTTAGTAGAGCATAGAAAAGTTACATAAAATAAAATTATATTGATAATAATATTGATATTCGTCGACTTTATGTAGCCTGTAGACTTTATGTGAGCGGTGCAATTACAACGTGCTACCTTTCATTAATCACCCTGCCTGGTGAAGGAAACGAGTAATGATAAAAAAAAAAAAGACAACAACGGAGATTTAACTGAATAGAAATAAGAAGGAAATATCGGCCTCCCAAAGAGCAATTACCACAGAGGCATAATTATGCAGCCCTGTTAGTTCCAACCTGCCGATTTGACAGGCGCTTTCCATGTTTGCTACACTTGTCCATAGAGGGCGCTATCATTCATGCAGTACTTAGTATGTAATGAAACTGCAGCGAGGAAAGTGCAGATAGTTTCTCTATATGATAAAACTTTTGGTTATAACAAAGTAATGCCTCTCTCAGTCGTTTCAGGCCATAGATAAGAAGTCGTTTTGAGTTATTATAATCACATGCACATCAGTTAAGTGTTGCTCCCAAAGCTTTTGTTGTTGTTGTTGTTGCTGCTGCTTTTGTTCAAGACAGACGAGCGACTGAAAAGAAAAAATAACAAAAGTGACGAAAAAATAACCAAAAAGACAAGAAACAACGAGAAACAACAACAATAAATTTATGTCTTTACGCACTGAAATAGAAAATGAGAAAGATAATGAGGAGGTATTTTCAACGGCGTGCGAGCACTACGCGAAATAAAACTTGTAATGTAATCAACTAGAATGGCAGAATAGCTTTAACAATTTTCTGGGTTTATCAAATATTTTCAATATCATTTTCCATTCTATTGTAATAATATCTATTATGATTATTAACTGTGTTGTTAACATCATGATCATAAACGAAGAAAAATGAAAGATATTAAAATCTAATCGAAGTGGACTGAATTCAGCAGAGTTATTCGAAAAATATGCACATTTTCTGGCAGTGTATGTTGGAGTACTATGATATACAGAAGTGTGCCAACATGGCATAGAAGAAATGAGACTTCGCACAGTAATTACATACAGTCAAACCTGTCTATAGCTGCCACCCAGGGGACACGGAAAAAGTGTCCATTATAGACAGGTGGCTAATTTAGAGGTCGGTGGCAATTTTGAATTTACACTTGTATTGTATGATAGCATAAAATAACGTATATTAATTATTCTTGAAATACGTTTGCAAGATCAGCCAAAATATGGGATTTTTTAAAACTTTTTACTTCATTTTATTTTAGCCTACTTCTGTTCTTTTGATTACTTATTGATTAAGATTCAATTACGTGTAAAGGCGTTACTAAATTGATAAAAAATATACATGTATAGGAATGTGTAATTACGTTTCAGAGCATTTGTTAATCAAAATTCTCTAAGACATATGTGACCCTCACAACTAGAGACAACGTGCCCAACAAACAGGAAAATGTGAGGTAGATACGACTCACTACCTCAATTCATCACTGACAGGCTCAAAATTATGACTTGTACAATGCTTTCATGATTATTCTACATGTATACGAAACTGGATTCATAGGCGTTCACATAATGACCAGAAAAAAAAAAAGAATGAGCATCTGACAGGGGAAAGAATGTAATCATCCTATACAGCACTCCTACTCAGAGCTATTTTCTGCCTCTATGTTTTAAAACTGATCAGACTGTCATTTTAGCATTAAAAAGAAGGGGAGGGGTTATGAATTATGTAAGCAGTCTGGGTAAGGACCCATGTCTATACGTTTACCTGTGAACGAGAGGCTTTTGGACCAAAGGCAATAGAAATATTGATCACAACAATAACGACACCAACAAAATGTACCAAATGTACAAAATTAGCCAAAGTGATAATACACTTTACGTATATAAAGGAAGTTTGATAGTTAAGACTGTATCTTCTGCAGAATATTTTATCCTATCCTGGTGGCTGTTGAATGTTAATGATATGCGACATCAACAAGGAAACAAGAATGCAAACAACAACAACAACAGCATCATCAACAATAACAATAACAATAATGATAATAATAATAATAATAGCAACAACATTGTCCAGGTGAATATTCTTTTCACAATATTTCATCGCACAATGGTAACTGTGCGAGATTTGGGTCGAGAAGTCGATCGTATTCTCTGCCTGTTCTCGTTCGGCGTTGGTCTGACGATTGAGGTTACACACGCCTCAGGGAGTACTCTCGGCTTCAGGAGTGTTTAGAAAGAGGGCAACGTAGACCTGGTGTAGACATGGCGTTATCTGGTCTCTTTCACAGCTTTTAAACCCTACAACAAACACTATTTAGTCCAGTGCCTCTCTCTCTATAATATTAGCAGACTACCAAAGATAGACTCCCAGCACCAGGTTCTGCAATTGAAAACTTGATTATGTCATATACATTCTATAGAAAGCATAACGTCGTCGGTAGAATAATCTCAAAGAATCTGAGGAACGATGAAGAACTCAAAGCGTTCACGCGCCTAGGGCCCATATATCTGATTATCATTTCGTCAAAGTCATGATTTTATATAGTTCACTTTGACCTGACTTTTGAGAATACCGCTCGGCCCCTCACAAACTATTATGATACATACTTGAATGCACATCATTTTAGGTATAGGTATAATAGTCGCTAAAGCGACATTTTCTAGTTCTAACGTACGATTCTTTGGGTGTACGTGCTCAATCTGTGATTATCATAATTGTCATATTGATTTCAGTTATGATATTATTTTTTCAATGTTTTGGCTATTCCCTGATGGGCTTCCTTAAGTTGGTTGGAAAGGCACAAGAGCCATAGCAATTCCAGATTACTTTATTTTTTTTTTTCGGCTCGGCAACTTAAGGAAGCACATCAATTGAAGCCTGATTTCTTCCCCTTGTATTACACTTATTTTGTTTGTGGGTTTGTTTGTCTGCTTTATGATTATTCACTTATATTGTTCCCTGCAAATGCCGTATAAATAAATAACGCTTTGTTGTATTGAATTTGTGTGACATTAGAATGAGTTAACTGTACATACGACTGGCCTTCTCACTCAAATACTAAGACACAAGTACAGTGTGCATTCATTGATATCAGCTCGACAGTCACTGTGGAAACGCTGAAGGTGCGTGTTGCTGAAGACTGCTACAGCGTTGATCTCCCAATGTACACATCAGTGTCACAGCCATGTTGTATAATAGTGTGGATGGGGTGAACCAAATCAAGGTAACCCATGCTATCTTAGCCATCTCCCCTTCTCCCTCCAGACAACAATACAATGCACATTCTATGGTCTCCCATCACGACCCATTTTATGTATGTTAGCTTTGTGTTATTACTAATAAACGCAAAAAGACTTAGTACCTCGTATACCTTTCTTATCACCCCAGTGTTTTCGCAATAAAAACCATATTACTGGCGGATGTTATTACTAGCTTATGCTTTTCTACAAACGTTGATACAGAGATACTATGATATTTTGGATTTAAGTGTGTAATAAATACCAGTCTGGCAAATATTTGAGAGGGGATTTATGCCACATTATAAACCACGGAAAGTGATAATTATGGGATGGTGAACTGAAAAGGCAACGACATATTATAAATATTCTATGTGGATTATTATTTTGGAATTTGCGTTTTATCTTCTTTGACTAGGTACCTTAAATTGGCTCGTATATAACTTTATCACTCTTTGAGTAATATAGTACCAAGCAGACAAGCATGCGTGTCAGCGTTTGGTAAATCTACCGAAATCATGGCCATACCCAAATCTCAATAGTTACATACGTTGCGTATCTATGAACTCATGATATGTGAGCTCTAATCAAAATTCTTCTTCTTCTATGCATATTATACCAAACTATTGAATGCAACAGTATGTATCATTATTTCGTCATTCCTTTTTTGGGGCATTTATCACTTGTCGTTGGGAAGAAAATGAATTTGCTGCAACAAGCCACAATATCAGCCGAGGTGATGCAGCTGGCCGCAGTCGTTAGCTGCTCCAGTGTTTGGAACGCTGTATCATTCATCCTCGAAGTAATACAAACGTCCAGTGCTATAGTACCAGAAGCCTAGAAAGACGGTTCCTTCCTGCAATGTTGTGCCTTTGTAGGAGGTATGGTATAAAATGTGTAAAATAAGAAATGATGAAAACTTATGATTAATTGCATTGAAAGTTACAAAATTACCTTAATAGAAGTGATGAAAATGGCAATATTAGTTATAATATTGATAATAAAATGAAGCATTATTTTCATCTTTTTCAATGGCAATGATGATAGCAAAACACTAATGAGGTTTATTTACTATATGACGCAAATGTGTGTTGACTTGTATTGATTTAATGATACCCTTAAATATCACTTATGTGGCCAAATGAGTATGTTAATACGTGTCATATATATATCCAATACATACATATATAATTGCTTTTCCAAAACCTTTTCTATTACCTAGATACGCCCATTTAAAAACAAAAACAAACAAACAAACAAACAAATACACAAACAAACAAACAAACAAACAAACAAACCCTTTGCAAACCAATATTCTGCCAGTGACATCATCTGTCAAAGAGCGTCCTGATAGTTATGTTGTACCTCAGCATCGGTATTGATATTTTATGCACCTGAGTGGAAGCGACGGATGGACAGAATTACTCAAGCCTCGTGGCCGTGGATACACACACTAAAACGATTCTGCTTTTAATCACCATGACCAAGACACTGCCTAACAAGATTTTAGCTGTTAATTTAGTCACCGAGAGAGGAATCTTATTTCGTTTCCATATACTTTATTTTTTATTAATCGATATCGTTTTTCTGTTAATAGATAAGGACAAGTAAAGAAATTAAAATTATGATAATGAAACTGACAGACGTTTGGTTGTGAGGAAGACTAAGTGAGCTTTTGAAAGAAGTTTTTAGGATGACGACATGCAAAAGACAAACACACAGTAAAATAGAGACTATGAGTTTGATGAATTATATTCAAAAGGAGCAGTAAAACATGTTGAGGTTTGGCCTAACAGCAATTGAAAGTCCAGTGGATGAACGTACCGTCATAAAAGAAATTATGACTTTTAATTCTTGTTTCATGAGTTGGCTTGTGGGAAATACGTCCTGCCTTGAGATTTCTTTCTTGAGATTCTTATCTATATATAAATCATACACATGTCTGCTACTCTCCAGTGTATCGAGAGTGCCAGCATTACACTTGTCACCTATGTCTGTACAAACGACGCCTACTCGAGGTAATGCTGCGTTTACAACCTGTTCCCCGGCCGCCACGGCAGTCACGTTTCAGGCTATACCGTGGACAAAACGGGAAGGACGTGAGACAACGCGATGAGACATAGGCCAACGTGATAGGCCGTAATCGCCGTGGGTGTCGTGTCAGATTTTCAAATTGTCCAATAGAAAAAAAAGGGTCACGGCAGTTTGGTGATGAGAAAACACGAAGGCATATAATAGGCCGTAACAAAACTTGGAGGCGGTCAGTGGCGGGCGGCGGCAGAAATAGTGCTAGCCTGACCAGACGCCGTGAGAACAGCGTCTGATAGCTATGCATTTGTTCACCGGGGCGAGGACTGGAATGAACAAGACTAGAATACGAAGAGGGGAAAACGGGATAATTTCTCATCATATAATTCTACCCACGGAGTACTATACGTTTCGGGCAAACATGGTGTAAACGCAGCCTATGGTGTTATACCCTTTCCCTTGTTCACAGGTATACTTTTTTTTTTAACGAATGTGTTCTAATTGCAGCACCATGGTAATCATCAAGAAGGTTTGATTTCTCCAAAGCGACCAAATGCGACGTTTATTTACGCTGGTACATGATATTCACGAGCTGGAAATACCCAGAAGGACAGTAAAAAAATGTGGCTTAGTGAATAGTGTAATGATAGCTAGGGGTTGTGTCTTCTTTTCCACACAGTCTCTGAGACTCTTGTTAGAGAGTGTCAAGGGATTTTGTTGCCTTTTTCTTTCAATCGTTTTTGCCTAACTTTTCATTTTTACTTGGTTCCTTTATCTCCCAGCATCTCCTCGCAGGATGAATGAAAGAGCAGGTCACGTGGATACTAAGCCAGGTTTAAGAGATGACGTGTGGATAGACTTAAAAAAAAAGAAGAAGAAAGCCTCAAGAGTGAGATGTCAATCCCAAGGGTTTGCTAACACCTAAAATCCGATCTTTATGACGATCAAACATGACCTTCGCTTGAAATTTCCGGACGAAGTGCCCAAAGTGGCGAAAAAGAGGTCAGAAACTTGTTTATGATGGCTGACCCTCGTGATATCGGCGATTTGAAAAATTATTCTTGCCAAAGAGGAGACGGAGGGTTCCGTTTCTGGCCTCGTCGCCAGAAGACAACACGCGATAAATCCTTCTGAAATATTCAGCTTCTTGTCGTGAACTTCAGACACTTCCTTGATTTCTCTCAAGTTCCTCTTGATCCTCTTCCTTTTGTGCTCTGTTCTTGGAATTATGACCACCTGTTGAATCTGATATCAATAAAGCTGGTTAAAAGTATTTTCTCAAGCAATTATCGCGTTGTTTGACTAAAGAGCCGATGTATAATTCAAGTATTCATCACTTGAAGTCAGTAGGCTATTTTGGGTCGTCCGACGACAGCAGGTATTAATGGTAATTGGTCGTTATTCATGCAATCAAAACTAACCTGATTCCCAGAACAACATGAAGCTTTGCTTTTATTGTCTTCTTCTTCTTCTTCTTCTTCTTCTTCTTCTTCTTCTTCTTCTTCTTCTTCTGTCCTTTCGGGCATACATATACATAATATACATAATGTATTATATATCCTAGCTCACGATTGTCAATGTATCAAAATTCTTCTGTAATTCATCAAACCAGGCAACTATTTAATGCCGCATTAAGTTTGAATTCATGTTTTGTGCAAGCAGTGTAATGACCTGAAAAAGATTTGTTACTGCATCACGCATTATAATCATGATCCTCACACACAAGCCCACATAAACGCGTCCGCTCATACTCCCAGGGTTACAACACAGCCCTTTATTTTGTCTCTCGATCCGTCTTCGAATGACAAATTTTATTTAATGATTTCTCACTATGCGTGGCTCCTCGATTCTTTTAAATGAAGATTTTAGAGAACAAAAATTTCAGTAGCTGACTTTAAAGATCATAGTATGTTCCTATTGCAAACGTCACCAAATTTATAGTTGAAGAATCATGACTCCCAATATCGTGTATGATATACATCTAAGAATAAAAAAAGAAAAGAAATGAAAAACTGACCGTATGTCACTTCGGAATACGCTTCCTGATTGTACTGAGAAGAACGGTTGGAAACGGTTAGTAAACGGTCTGAATAGATAAAGATACAATATGAGAGACTAAGATTATAATCTTTTAAATACATGTGTGATGTTCCTTATTCTGAAGGTTCGTTTGAAATAATCCGAAACACACTAATTCCTAATTTCCAAATGTTCGTATAAAACAAAATGAAAATGAAAAGGGTTTGTTATTAAATCGGAACTGTTATTTCGAAGATTCGTTATTCCGAATGTTGTTTAATCTGGAAATGAAATAAGATTCGTTAATTCGTAAATGAATACAACGTGCCACCAAACGAAACTTGGCAGAACAAACCTTATTTCGTTTTCCGATTAACGAACCTTTGGAATAGCAAACCTTCGGAATATGGAGCTTTATTTCTTTCAAGGCTAAAAGAACCTTCGGAATAACGAACTGTAGTCCTAGATACAACATGTGTTACAAGTAATAAAACAACAATTGCATTCATTTTGTTAAAGACCATTTACATCCTCCATTCCGAAAGTTCATTCAGCATTTTTTTTCCACCTAATGCCAACCCAATTGACTTACATGTCTTATACATTGCTTTATGAGTCATGTGACATTATGAAGTCTTCCTCACATTGCCTTTCTTATATCACAGAATATGAACTCTAACTAGTCACCGGACATGTCAATAAGCTAAAATAGTGCAATTGTGAATACTTTACAAACTATTATAAAATTTAAAGCTGACAAATTCATTATCAATTATTGAATTTGTCTGTTTTAAATTTCATAATAGTTTATGTTTTTAGTTATCGATAACTAAAAACGTAAATTTTACATGTATACTGACAATGGGTAATAGTAGTCACTACCCTTTGGCATCCGAGCGTTCGAATTTTTAATTGTTACGGCAATAGATTCAGTAATGATCATTTGCTGTAATTCTCTCTTTGGTTTTAGTTAAAGGCTACGTGCCATGAGTTTAAAGGGATCTAATCTACTCCTTGTAAATAATAATTCTTGTAAAAATAATTAAGTGGAACCATGTAATGCAAATGTATTTTGACTTGCATAGAGTCATAATACCCTTAATATTACTTAATAATTATATGTGGTCAAAAATGTCACTGAATATGCTCCACATGTTTCGGGATAATGTTTAGATAAAAAAAAATAGTTGAAAATTCCCAAAAGGTCAAAATTGCACCAAGGATTATTTAAACCTAGAGGTGAGGTATCACAAAGAGAACTTGTCATAGTCGTATATAGAACGCCATCAAAATTCCATCTTGTTATTAAACTGCAACATACATTTAGCGATTAATATCCATAGATACTAATATCAAATAATAGATATATCTAGATTATGAAATAAGACGCTGTGAACTATCATACTGGCGAGTTTGTCTGTCTATCATTAATTTAAATTTTGCTACTATTTCTCCTATCGTCTTTTCAGATCGCTGTCGGGTAATGCAATTATTGATGGGAATAATACAGCCTATAATACCACCCTTTCTTCAGCAGGCCGATGTCCTTCCTTCGCTGTACATGCCCGGCATTCTCTCATTGTATGGACATCGTTCGGGACACTTCTTTAGTGTAGGCCCAGCTTTCTTCCCAAATGTAATAAAATGACATAACTGGCCATGACCTGAAGGAATAAAATATAACCGACCAACCGCCCATGAACTTAAATGCATTTATGTGATTATCTATTTATTTATTTATTTATCTATTCATTTCTGAGCCATCATCGTCCAGCTTAGATTATATCACTAACATAAGCAAAAGCATGATACAGTATTATAAAGTGAGGTCTCAAATATGAGTATTTTCTTCTATAGCTATTTCCACAGCATGCTGCTTCCCTCGTGTTATAACAGCATCCAAAGTACGGTCGGATGCAATTATGAAAGAGGGATGAACTGTATCATATAAATCACAATAAAACGAAGACAAATACAACTTGATTGTAGGAGAGAGTCGTTGGTCAGCTCAAGTGAGAAACATTCGATGTCTATACACTCTCAGATTTTTTTTCACTGCATATTATCTTATACAATTATATCGACGAGAATGAGGAAGAAAACCAGAAAATCGTTTAATGGGTTCGATTACAAGAAAATAAAATCCGAGTGATATCCCAATAAATTCTAACGCATCGACTGTCATCACATGTTTATTGAAGTAAACATTCACATAACCTACGCACATTCTATTTGTCATGAGGGTACCTGGAATCGATTTAATCTCAGACAGAGCGGTACTTGTTTTTTTGTTTTCTTTTTGTTTTTTGTTGTTGTTTTATTTGTGGCCCGTTTTACAACAAACCAGAAAAAAAATATAAGACAGGGAAACTGCGAAAGATGATTAAAGTAGGTTAGGAATTGAAAGATTAAATAACGACTGTTACAAAAGTCTCCGATATTGATGTCATCTAGTCATTGCAAGACACCAAAATTACTGCGCTCTACCATGAGTCTATCTTTTATAAAAGTATAGTAGGATTTGAATTTCATTGCTCTTTTGTAAGGACAGACCTTTCATTTTGCACAAAAATGTTGTTTAACTTTTTTCTTCTTCCAGTTTGCTTTGTGTTTATGAAAACAGGATGATTTTCTTTCTGGGCCATTCAAATAAACAATTGAAATGGAGGAGAAATTTTATGTAACTGCCAAAATGACTAGAATAGTGTTTCATCCCAATAACTCGCCACAATTGAAGATTTGCTAGAAATTCATGTAAATGATCTAAAATTTCACAGTATTTGCCAGTTTATTGCACGACTGTTCCATTCAGATCAGATCAGTCACAAAGATACATTTACATGGAACACAATAGCTATACAGAGATCTGATGAGGACATGTTCCGAGAGCATGGGATGCCCTGTTACAATGAAATTGAGGGGGTCGGTGCAATATAGTGTTAACCCACACAATAGGTATTTTGAGATAATCGCTGTTGAATGTTTGGAAAGTCCATACATTGTACATTAAGAAAACATGAATACATGCATTTTATACCATCTTATTGGTTGAATTCAAATATGATATTTTCACGGAGGTTAGAGTGAAGGATAAGAATTATGAAAATGCATGTAACTCAATTTTGACAAAAGTGTGGGTTGGCACTATATTGCACCGACCCCCTCAATTGTGTGAATATGATTGATACAACGTTACGTACACACACACGCAAATAAACAAAGGAAGAAATTGACAAGAAGAAGAAAAGAAAAATAGTCAGGTACAGGTCCACAGACACCACAACGAAAAAACTGTGTACATGTTTGCTCGTTTATCAACCCTGGGTCAACCAAGTTTTTACAGTGCGTTGATGGTATTTCTAAAATCTGCTTTTAAATACATTCATAGGTGAGGCACTGGTAACATGCATGGGTAGTGAGTTCTACAGTTTTGGTCCAGTAAAACAATACTGGGTATGTCATTGTTCTATGTGTTGCAAGATGTAGACAAGCCGATGTTCGTGTGATATAATAATAACAAACAATGGGATCATGGGGTGGCATATTTTGTTTGGGTGAACAGGAACATACGCGCACGTAAACTTGGAGGTTCATTTGGTAAGGTCAACATGGAAAAGGATATTTCATTCTAATATCAAAGCAAGTCAATGATTCAGATGATTTGCGCATATAATTTCTTCGACTGTTTTCAAATGTCTACATTTTCAATATTCTTAAAGCATGCCTTTTGTCACTAGTGACTGGAACGTTGACTTTCGCATTGACTTTGATATTTAACATCATTCAATTCAAGGGGAAGGGGGTAAGATCATGACACATAATCACTTTATGACTTTACGGTTAAGGCTTAAAACGACTATGCAATGCAAATGCATTTTCATTCAGAATAATATATCCTCAACATCAATTGTGCAGCCAAATGAATATCTTAATACGTGCTATTAGTTTTATAATAGTTGTCTCTTCAGATTACTAGGGTACACCCAGTAAAATAAAAACAAAACAAAACAAAACACACACACATACACACATACATACACATACACACACACACAAGCAAGCCAAGATTTTGTCAATGACATCATCTGTCAAGTATTGCAAAAAAAAACCCAACAAAAAACAACAACACTAATATGATAGCACATTCCGTAATAAGCTAAGATTAACGTTATCATTAAAGATAACCTGCAATGACTACATAAACACCTTATAGTTATTTGAAATCACCTGTGAGGGAATAAAAAAGAAATAATAGTTACCTCATGTGTAAGTTTCCACGTAGTTTGGCAAAAAAAAAAAAGACAGAGTTAAATCTAATTTTGATTGCAAGGTTGTTTTGAAAATTTACTTTAGAGAAGTGTAATACATTGGAGTAAAGCAATGTAAGAATATAACCATTTTTTTTTTCAAGAATGCAACCTACAATGGAAAATACAACAATAACACAAAATTCGGTAAAATAAGATTTTCTCTTAAAGCTATACCAAATTCAATAAATGTTTCAAGGGACTGTACAGTACTGGTTAAGGTGGGGATTCATGTTTTGAACATTCCTAAGTGAGATAATGAGAAACCTCTTATGAAATGTGAAAGAGCACGTAATTTTAAGAAGGATTCAACGTTTATTTGATGAAAAATGGTTTTGAAATGGCTGAGTTATCCAAAAAAGTGATAATAATAAAAGGCTACAGGCCACGCTTTTATCAGGATCCCTTTGTTTCACCTTGTTTTTATTATCTCAGCCATTTCAAAACCGATTTTCATCAAATAAATTTTCGATACCCCTTAGAATTGCATGCTCTTTGACATCTCATAGAATGGTTTCTGAATATCTAGCAAAACGTTAAATGCTAAATCCTCACCTCTACCAAAACTGTACACACCATTTAAACAAATGTTTATTGATACTAACACGTCGTATGACAATTGAGCATTGTATATGCTGTCGTTTGTTTTCGAAGTATATTGTAAATCTATTTTATTCGAATTGTCTAAGACTGTCATTTAAACATGCTATTGAACTAGCTCTGTCTACTTTCAGTTCAACACTTTTACCAAACGACACTTTATTGACCATTCCTGAAGAACAATGAGTCCAAATGGACCCAATAAACACAATTTCAGTGTCTGAGAATACGAAATTCTTAAATAGTATTATCGTAGATTGTTTTGAAGGACAGACATATGCCAGGCAACTATTAGATGAATTGCCATGAAATAACATATTGGGGATATATCAGTTGCGTTAAGACTGTTGTCTTCTACTTCTTTACTTTACTTACTTTGTTTACTTCTGGGGAGCTTGTAATAATTGATAAAATGCCTGTGAATATACGTTACGACTTTATTAACTTCGTCTGATTTTCAACATGAAATATTAATTACCTATACAGAGAAAATAAGAATTGTCAGAATGATAGCCCTGCTTATACATTCGCTGTATATGTACAATTAAGGTATATGCATCGTATGGCTACAGTTTGTCGTTCCGAAGCTTCGTGATTCGAGAATGAAATAATGTTCCTTATTCCGAAGGTTCGTCACTCCGAAAATAAGATTACGTATCTAATTCCGGAAATAAAACAAACTTTTAGTGACAAAATACGCCAGTGAAGTAATTGAAAAAAAAAGAGATAGAAAGAACGGAAAGATATATCAAGCACTGAAAGTTTGGTATGATGTCAAGGATAATGTGTATATTATTTCCGCCACGAAGTAAAAGAAAATGAATGTCAATTTTGATTTTAACTGAGCAATTGCTTCCTGACCGACTAGACAAGATAGAAATAAAAAAATATGAAAGCAATCAAAACAATGATAACAAATAGATTATATAGATATTAACCAAAATAGTATTGATGATAGTAATGAAAATAAACTGATAAGGGTATAAATGATAGTGATTTCGTATACGTGCACCCATTCACTTTTGACAAGAAAATTGCCTAAATGCTCGTAACCCGCTAGCACACACACACACACACACACACACACACACACACGCACACACACATACACACACAAATATTTACGCACACAGACATGTATATAAACGCACACAAATACATACATGTATTGGCGCACTGGAATACGATGGTAATTTGTTATTCTATTATTGATCAAAAAAAAAAGAAATAATTATTTCTCCTCATCCTCCTCCTCCTTCTCTATATGCCCCCTTTCTTCATCGTCATCAGGACAAGCCATACATGCAATCAAAGGCAAAAAAAAAAAAAAAAAAGAGAGAAAAAAAAATAGATCACATGTGCTGATTACCCCCTTTGAAGAATCCAACGTACGCCCCCTCCCCCATCACTCCCATGCAGCTTCGCCACATGTAATTTCTATTTTGGACTGACGAACCCTTTTTCGTGTTCGGATTTACGAATCCTACTTCATTTTCTTCCGTTTTCGGATTAATGAAGCCTTGGAATCGAACCGAACACCGTGGAATAAGGAACCATTTTCCATTTTCGAATTATGAAGTCTTCTTTAATTTTAGTAAAACGAACCCTTCTTCACTTTCATTTCAATTTCTTCAATTCTTCAATTTCATTTGTGGACTAACGAGCCTAATTTTATTTTTGGACTAGCGAATATGTTTTGTTTTTTCTTTTCTTTCATTCTGATTTTTTCACCAAGAACATTATTTCATTTTTGGAGTATACGCGCGAACTTGCGGAATAACCACGATAACGAATGTTAGGAACAACTATTAAATTTATATCATGTTCTGACTGTGGAACCTTTAGAATAACGTACCCTGTATCATTATTCAGATTAAGGATCTTTTTTCATGTTCGGATTAACAAACCTTCGATAATAATCTCACAAATGTTCTGCTGAACAAACCCTATTTGACTTTCGGAATAACGAACATTCGGACCATATTTAATTTTCGGATTATTGAAAAGTAACTTAACGAATAACGAACATCACCACTACAAAACATATGTAAAATATTATCGTTATCTTTCTTTCTCTCTTTTTTTTTGGGGGGGGGGGGGGCAAGGCGTGTCCTATAATTTCGTTTTTATGCTAATTTGAATCTCATTAGCCTACTGCGATTAAAAAATCTCTTATCTGCTTGATTTCAACTGTAAAATCCCAAAGTTTTTCTGAGGTTTCCACCCGGGTTAATGCTCGTTCTTTATTCCAAACAGGCAAAGTTCCGACCTTCACCAGGAAATTTGTCTATCTGAATACGAAATAGGGCGCATCAAAATAATTAATTGTGGTTCAATTACTCCGAACCTTTGTTATGATTATTGTAGACCTTCGTTAATCCGAAAGTTCGTTTCTCCCTAAATGAAGTAGGGTTTGTTTTCTTTTGTGTGTGTGTGTGTGTGTGTGCATTTTTTTCTCTGAATTTGAATTGGGCTTCATGTTTGTCGATCCGAAAATGAAATAGGGTTCTGTTATTCTGTAATGAAATGAGGTTTTATGTTTCAAACTTGAAATTAGGTCGTTAATTCTTAATTGAGATAAGGTGTGTTGTTACGAAAATGAAAAACAAAAGGTTCACTATAAGAGATTACAATACCGATGTGTTATTCAATGTATTTTTATGTTCATTTACTTGTGTCTTTTTTTTTTCGTTACTCTTTGAATAACTCCGTGGTAATTCTTTTTTCTGACTTACGTACATTATTTTGCATCAGATGAACGAGCGTTTGTTTGTTTTGTTTTGTTTTGTTTTGGATTTTCTGATCAGCAAACCTTATTTCGTTTTTCGGATTAACGAACTGTTTTCTCATTTTCGGACCTGAATTGAACTTTGGAAACGGACCAAAAACGAACCGTACGTGTAGCGAACCGTCAGGAAAAAAACAAAACAAAACAAGACAAGACAAGACAAGACAAGACAGAACAATACAAAACAAAACAAAAACTCGAACCTTCGAAATAGCGAGCTACCCACCCGAGTGCGGAGACTCTGCCTGTGGTTAGGGAGGTGAGATGAAAATAGTCTCACCTCCCTGCAGTGATATTCGCTCTACGTTATCTACGCATGATTGTTACTGCCATAAGGCATCAAATGGCACGTGCAATCCGTGCTCGTGTTTACTTTTAATAGATAATACAGTAATCAAGATCTAAAGAGTGAATAGCGTTTTATTCCAAATAAGACAAAAGTAAAAAAAAAAAGTTATGGAAGAGCAAGTATGCACATGCAATTTGGAGATACAATGATGTTGTAACTTCACAACTCACTAATGGGTTTGAAAATTAAGCTTATATTCATGGTTTTGTTAATGCTTTAACAACTGCGACTTTATATATTTTACCTTCATTCGGATTTTTGATGAAAATTAACAATTTGGTCTTAGTCAATATTTCAGTCATCTTCAAAACCATAGAGTTATTTGGCATGGGATGTTGTTTCATCATATTTTTATGTACTTTAAGAAGGAATATTTAATAATAATAATAATAAGGTCTTATTTACCCAGGGTAGCCTCTTCAGTGTTGCCACTGCTCTACCAGAGGGCCCTGCTATTATTATTACCCTAGCGTTGCCAGGTACCCATTTATACACCTGGGTCGAGAGGGACATTGTGGGTAAAAACACCTTGTCCAAGGATGTAAGCACTGGGCGGGATTCGAACTCACGGTCCTCCGTTCGGGAGTCGGGAGTCTTATCCACTATTCACACAACATCTGAATAGGTTGATGAACAAATGACCATTTTCACTTCGCTCATAACCAGCTGAGAACAGCTTTTCTTCTCTATTTCTTTTCTTGAATCTGTGTGTTTGTGTGTGTGTGTGTGTGTGTGTTTTATTCAATGTCCAGATTTGCACTTCAGCAGTATGAGGAATTATGCAGCAGCGATTCGTATCCGTGACAACTGTACTTTTACATTTGATTGAATTTCGAAGTCCCTTATCTTCATGCATAATTAAGTGTTGAATGTTACACGAATATAATACACTAAGAAATTCATGCGCAGTACTTTTTTTTCTCGAAATTATGTTTTAGAAATGTCATGACTATATTTCCAAACGAAAACACAGTTTAGATATTTTTTTAACGGCTTTTTAGTTTTATCCTCTTCTTGCTTTTCGTGGTTGACATCTGCTGTTTTATGGTCAACATTTTTCAGTGGTGTTTTTATGATAACTATTTCTTAATCATCTGTTCAGTCGACCCCCATACGCCTTAATCAATACACCCATCATGTGTGCGCGCGCGCGCGTGTGTGTGAAAGAATGAAAACAAATAACAATCATTGACAGAGTTTACGAATACATTTTGTACCACAATTCAAACCTTTGGAGAGAAATGTACTGGAGGAAAGATAGAGACAAAGAAAAAGAAAGAGAAAGAGAGGAAGGGAGAGAGAGAGAGAGGCGAGGAGACAGAGGAGGCGAGAGGATCAGCGCCTCAACTTACCAATTCTTTCGGCTGTTTTTTATTGCCCATTTATCACTATTCACGGCGAGGCTACAAAGGGACGTGCCGACCTTGACAGCAAATTTTGCGAGGAGAAACGGGGACACACAATTTCTTTTCCCTTCCCTTTGTGCACGGAGCTTGTTATGGGAAGTTTGATATTGACCTTTTAACGCAGGGTCCCCCTTTTTGGGTTTGCTCTTTGACGCCTTTGATATGACAATTCAGCAAAGAGAGAATTAGTTGTGCGAAGTATTGGTCGTATGTACTCGACGAAATAAACAATTTATTTCGAATCACAAGTGTTGAGAAATTCATTGCAATCATAAGCCTTGAAATATAGGACCGGGACTGCATATAAAATACACTTGGAGTAAAAAAGAAAAAGAAATTAAACATGAAATTGCGTATGGTTATTGTCAGTTAGCTAAGAAACAAATCAACTATTTCATGCACTGTAATTGCCACTTTCTATCTGCTAGCAAACTAATTGTTCTTATAACCAAGCATACTTATCTGCTTTTAACATCGGGGTTTGCGCTAAAACCAAATACATCTTAAACAAGCAGTAAAGTAAAGCAACACCAACTGATATCTGTGGATCAACGGCCTGCCTATGCATGTCTAACTTTCAAAAACATCACAGTGCTTCATACGGCCCATTTAGACAATGTGGGGAACATGCAAGCGATTGCTCTGACAGTGAGTATATTTACGAGGTTTCGCTGGTCCCCCAGTTGACGTGTGGATGATTTGGTGCCGGCGTTGAGGGAATTCGAGCTGGATATTAATGAAGTCAGTTGTTTGCGATTTATTAGATTGCGGGTTTTCGAATTCACACACTCCGACTTCTCGAATTTGCCACAGTCTTCCTTTCAAAAAATATTTCGGCTTGATTTGCAAGGGTACAATTTATATATAAAATCATATTTTGAATCAATTGATATTCCAATTTTCGATAGTATTTAATCTCGTCAGTGTAGAATTTTGTTAACACAAGTGGATTTATTTAAGATATCATTTTCCCGATATACTCTGGGTAGGACTTTTCTTGCACTTTTTTTAAAGTACCAAGCTTACGGTTGCAAACTTTCCTTTTTCAGAAGTTTCCTCCATTTGCTTCGTTTTAAGAAGCTACGAAATGAAAACGTAAGGCAAACATGAAATATTAAGCAATTTCATGGGACTTTTCATAATAAAACCGACAACAATTTCGTAGTTGGTCTGAAAATGTTAGTTATGATTATACATCTTTATTTATAATTTTGGCAAAATTCCTTCCAGTCATCACTTTATCAATGTCCGATGTTAAAGCGGTGTTATATTTTTGGTTGAGACGAGGCTTCACGTTTCCAACTTGTATTTTAGACAATGAAAAACCTTTTATGAAATATGAATGAACATATACTTTTTTGGATGAATTCATCGTTTATTTGATAAAAATTGGTTTTGAAATGACTGAGATAGTCAAGGCAAAGCAATCCTTATAAAAAGGTGGAACCTACCTTATATGATTACTTTGTTTTACAAGTAGGCCTACTTCTTTTTTTTTTATATCTTGGCCATTTCGAAAACCGATTTTCATTAAATAAACTTTGAATTCCTCTTACAATTTTTATCATTTCCTATTGCTTCCTTTCATATATGATATTCGTTCTTGAAAAAAAAAGAAAATGTATGTAAGATCCAAACGTTACGAATATTAGCTGTGTAAATGACTATGTAAGTATTTTGTTGATTTGTTGATTTGTATTGATTTTGAAATGCAGAAATAAAAACTGAACTGAACTGAACTGAACTGAACAATTGTGTGCTGTCTAACATTTCATAAGTGGTTTCTAGGTATCTAGAAAAAAAATAGAAGCTAAATCCTCATCTCAACCGATACTATACCATCCCTTTCATTCGGTTTCGATATTAAGAGAATTTTGTAGACGTCTCCTTCGGTTGGCTTTTTCCTCCTATTTCTACCCATAAAGCACCAGTGTATGATAAATATTGAAAGGATGTTTTAGAAAACAGTCAGAAATAACATATACATGCACCTTGTTATACTTACGAATATACAATGTTCGCCTGCTTTACAATAATACGAAAATCCCAGCATAGCGTTTTCTGTCGACGGTTATAAATCCCCTTTTCTGACTAAGCAAGAAAAACAGGTGAACTAGTATATCATTAGGCGTAAAAGAGCTCCAAGTTTTTTTCTTTCATAAGCATAGTTCATTTTGTTTGAGGTATCTATCCCTTCATTTCAGTTTGTAAACTTACTTTGTCATGATGTCACAATTTTGTAGGGAACACAATAGCATTATGATATGATGTTATAAGAGAATTGTGTTGTTCATTAATTGGGACCGATGTTAATGTATTCGTAATATAGTCGTTTCCTTTTACTTCCTCTTTTTCTAGAAAAATCAACTTTAATATGGAACATGTTTTCGCTCGTTAGTGATTATATAAGTAATAAATTCAATTTCAATTCAATTCAAATCAATTCAATTCATTTATTTTTCATTCTTCTTTTTCCAACAAAGCCTAACACATAATAAATCTGGAATTACATCATAAACATAAACATTAAACTTTGCAAAAGATAAATGATACAGATAAACAAAAGAATGCATACTGGCAAAAAATACAAAGTTATCCTTCAGTTGAGGAAAAAGAAAGAATTAAGAGATCCACTAAAAAGCAAGCTTGTATGTTGTGAACCACTCAAAAAAAAAAGAACAAACTTATGAATTACTTATTTACAAACACTTATCACAGATATAATTCATGACATCATCAACTATGCTGCCCATTCACCACTTTAACACGTACACCCTAAAACAAAAAGGAAAAAAAGAGATTTATTTAAAAATCGAAAGTTATTCTAGAAATCTGATGTCCAATTCTGAAATTATATCGAGGTTTTGCAATGCTAATCCCTCTTTGTTTTTCCTTAGCATGTCAAAATGACATTTCGAATTAATTTTCTGTGTTTGAATATTCAACCAATCCCGCACTAAACCATTATTCATCTTGTGGTCGACATTCACGTTGTATTTATGAAATCTCATTTGAAAGGTTTGTATTTGATTAGACAATAGTAAAAAGTACAGACAAACTTACACTAGTCATGCTAGTAAACACCGAATGGCGTAGATGTCTGATTCTGACTTGTACTTAACATACAGCTGAGACTAATAAAACATGCAAACTATTCTTTCTGTATCGATCATCGAAACTTGGATATGGACGGTGCATATGAAAAATGCGTTTTTACTTCACTATTCATCGAAATAGGGAATCAAGCACACTGTTTCATGATTTATATAACAATAACATTTTCCAGTAATCTTGCTGTAGTATCACACGATATTATACTTCTGCTTCTCTTAACTTAGTTGTTTTGCTTAATTTTGCACAACAATATCTTTTGATTTTGTTTTGACTTGACAAGCTGAATAATATTGCAAACAAACAAACTAACAAACATATATCAACATGATTAAGGGCTTTAAAGGGGAAATCCAGTCAAAATATAAGATTAACTGCTAAGAAAGGGTAGAATATTACGAGTTCAACGGTATAATTTTGATCGAAATCGGATGAAAAATAAGGAAGTTATGACATTTTGAAGTTTCGCTTTTTTTTTGGGGGGGGGGGGCAATTCTTGTACAGTCAACATGAATATGCATATGGCAAAGTGAGCATGTCATTCCCTCACAACTTGCCATATAGTTTGTACATAAAATTTTGAAATTTCCAGTTTTCCATTTCGAACGCAATTATGCCCGAGGCTCAAATCCTCGCATATCTAACTGATCACTATATTCTGAAGTTATCCAACCAGGAATAGCATAATATTTCAGACTTCAATGACAGAAACAATGA
Source organism: Diadema antillarum (assembly GCF_040938485.1). Classification (NCBI taxonomy): domain Eukaryota; kingdom Metazoa; phylum Echinodermata; class Echinoidea; order Diadematoida; family Diadematidae; genus Diadema; species Diadema antillarum. The sequence goes on along the minus strand of NW_027271563.1, from coordinate 1,515,008 downwards.
ATTTTAGTTTTTTTTTAATTTTTGCACACGATCAATGGAAAATTGTGAGGGTATGACATAGTTAGCTCACTCCTTTGCATATTCATATCCACTGTACAAGAACTGTTTTGTAGAAATTAGCAAAGCTTCAAAATGTCAAAACTTCCTTATTTTTTATCCGCTTACGGCCAACTTTTTACCGTTAAAGGGATGTACAATATTGGTGGAGATGAGAATTGGGTTTTTAACTTTTTGCGAGATACCAAGAAAACACTTATAATACAGAGCATACCATTTTAAGAGGAATTCAAAGTTTATTTGATGAAAATCGGGTTTGGAATGACTGAAACATCCAAAAACAAAGTAAAACAAAGCGATCGTAATAAAGTGTGGGTCCCACACTTCATTAGAATAGCTATTTTTTTTTTTGGATATCTCTGCCATTTTAAAACAAATTTTCATCAAATAAACGTTGAATTCCTCATAGAATGACATACTCTTTCATATTTCATAAGAAGTTTCTCATTATCTCACCAAAACATGTTGGAAACCTGAAATTAGGTCTCAACCAAAACTGTACGATCCCTTTAAACTCGTAAGTTTTCACTCTTTTTTATCACACTAACTTATATTTGGACTGGATTCTCCCCTTTAAATACACCCACGAGTCACACCTCCCACGAGATAGATACCAAGTAAAACAGGCCCACGACCTAATCACCACGCAAATAATGCCCACAAGATTGACAGAAGGTAAAAAAAAGGTCCACCAACTTGACACTACCTAAATCAAGCTTCGTGGGTTAATGTCCAGCTAGTGGGCCTTATTATACAAATAATGACTGCTATGAGGGGCACAGTTAAAATCATGGGCCCAAGGTGATGTGAAAACCATAACTATGCCCGAAGCGAAGCTGAGGGCATAGTTATGGTTTTCACATCACCGAGGGCCTACATAATTTTAACTGTGCCCCGAATATCAAGCTGTCATTATTTGTTTTATATACCGAAAATATAGATTCCGAAATACAGATACCGAAAATATAGATTCTAGTCTCTTTTACAACACTCGTAATCAACGCTGATCGACAGCGCAGCGGTCGTATCATTGGTGCGTACATATGAGTGATATAATAATGTGTACGGGGTTGGGACTGTCTCCAAACCTATTTACAGGGCACAGTTGATCTATGCCCCGGGCACAGTAAATCATGACGTCATTTTGATCAAAAAATGGGGCACAGCTATTTTCATGACTCCACTGTTAACCAATCAGATGAGAGGAATCTATATAATGAGGTATATAATTACCTATAGTGTCCTTCTGATGGACCGCACAGCTCGTGGGCCTTGTTTACTTGGTGTCGAGCTCGTGGGCCTTGAAGACTGTATGACTGGTGAGCGTCAAGTTCATGGCTTGCACTCAACGCTAGCTCCTATTCATGATGTCATCATAATGAGCCTCAGAATAAACAGGTGAATTATTTGCCTGCTGAAGATTATATCCTGCTTAAATTCTTGCATTTAGTTTTCATCTCCTTCAAGCTTTTTTTTTTCTGTTTGTATTATCAAAACTCTGAAAAAACACAAAATTCTTTCCAAAATATCAAATATTGTGGTATATACTATGTAATGATAAACTGCCCTAAATACAGCTATATCAATCCGTTATTAGGCCTGTATACATTTATAGTACGTGGTTTTTAAGACTTGGTTTTGGCATTGATTATTTATGGGACACGACAATTCAAATCGATCATTCACTGATAAAATACATTAAAAGAATAAGAATTCTCTTGCCGTACCATGTTCTTTGTTATGTCACACGTCTACTTGGTTTCATTCAAATATTTATTATGTGTCATGGCTACCAGATGAAAAAAAAAGTTTGTTACACCAGATCCATGTGCATACGTGTGTTAATATCTTAAGCTTGGAATCTTCTGTCACGATTAAACACGACGTGAATGAAAAAATGGATTGAAAAAAATGAGCATGAGCAAGCAACAATCAGTAACAAAAGATCAAATGGAAACAAAGAGAACAACGTCACAAATATACCGCCCCTTTCATGCATACAAGCACGTGCATGGCTATGTCGTTACACCACAGTCGTGATATGGTGATGTCATTAAAACGCACATAAATTTCATTTATTTTCACGAACAACAATCTAATGATGAGCTTCTTAGTGACCTGAACTGGAAATGACACGGCCCATTGTCGTACGTAAGAGTGCCTGCAAAGGGACAACCCCTTTATGTATGTTTTTAGAGCACATACACACACACGTTTACATTAATTAGCGTGTTAGTTTCTCTTGTCTTTTAAAAGTATGTTGTGCGTGTTCCATATATGAAATTTCGCAATTCGATATCACACAGCCGCCTTGGAGCCAGTCATATTATTAAAGAGATCATTCTTACCGAATATTCTTATTACTATAAAGGACGGATAAGCATGGATTTCACTCGTGGAACTGGAAGAAAGGCACACGTTGTTTAATTTCATCTCATTGAGCTGAAACCGTATTTTGACCGATGCTCACTTTGGATGTGTGAAACCACACTAATAGAGAGCAAAATAAATGAAGACAAAATAAAAACAAGAATGGAGGATGTTAGTGAATTCCATCAATGCTTTACCTTCAATAGTAGAGACAATCATGGCAACGCTGACTGGTATACGCTGCCTAAACCAGTCCAGATCTTCAGAATTGCTTTTTATTTTCTTTGAATGAGTTTTGTATAATTGCCTCATGTCGTGTGTGTTATGAAATGTATTCAAATTCATACAAACAACCATTATATCTTTTGAAAATGCTAAGGGCGAACTGCTAACTTCCCGTTTTATGTCTTTTGATAGGAGAACAGCAGACGACAACTGTAATTTATCACCTTAATTTGAAGGCTGTCTCCCGACAAACGAATTTACCAGGCATTGTTTGTGCGTGTAGTTTTTTTTTTCTCTCACTCCTGCCCCGGAAACATACAATCGTCTGGAAATATTACCACGAAAATTCAATAAATAAGCAGGTACCTCGACACAAGTACTCGTACTTCTAGAAATGATGAATATACCTTCAATGACTTTATAGCGAGGAAGAGTAAGATCAGTTAGTGCTGGGTTGCATTTATAATGCTGGTATTGACGAACGATTCCAACTGTAATGTCATAACGTCGCCCTACATCGATGATCTGAGAGAAACAGCAATATCCATAATATCCATTAACACAGCATTTCCTCAGCTTTCATGCGTTGTCTCTGCAGGTTGCGTATTGATGAGAGATGCAGATGTGTGAACAATCCACTTTTTCATTTCAATTCATTTCAGTTTACTTTCATAATATCTCCATGAGAAAAAAAATATATACATGAGATACAGCTGTATAACAATAGAGTATATGAATATAAGAACGACCCAAGTCCATGGAAGATCATTTCGAGTAAACTAAAAAAAACTTCATATCTTTTTTATTTGTCCAATAATATTCTATTTAACTGTGATGGGAAGGCAACATTGTATATAAAAATTAGAACATATATTATTATGACAATCAACATTTACATTAATTGTGGAGAGGCCGTTTTGTGTGGTGGACTTGGGTCGTTCTTTGATTCATATGGTCTTGGGTCGTTCTTTGATTCATATACATGATATTCTGCTATAGAGATGGAAGAAGGATGAGAGAGGGCGCTATTATATGAATGTAAGAATGACCCAAGTCCTTCATTCTTACATTAATATAAGATTTAACTCATTCATTTCAGGCACTTCCGGGGGTAATTAGGATTTATCATTTACACACAAGATGAGTCCATGCATAAGCTACAATTTCCCATGTCAAACTGAATTTGGCCAGAAATTGGACTTGGGTCGTTCTTATATTCATATACTCATATATAAAATGATGCATGATATCTCCAGCGTTGATGCACAATAAGATATCATAATCGAAGTAAAGATGCACGAGAAATACCTACCTTGATAAAAGCAAGGTGTTTGTCCCAATGGCAACCAAGTGTAGAGAACAAGACAAAGAACATCTGTACCGTACAAAAGGCCCAACTAATCAAATAGGGGGGAGGGGAGGAGATGATAATCAGAAATAAAGCATTTTTCTCATCAAATACAATTATAGGAGAAAAAGAAATAAACTCAAAACTCCAGACGAATGAACGGTTGTGATGACAGCAATATTGAACAAAACGAAAACATATACCCTTGTAAATCACACGGCCTCCACGCATCTAATTCCATGTCATTTAAAGATATCGTCAAGTTGTGTCGAGGTGAAAGTTAGCACGTTGTACTATGTGCTATAGGACGACTGTGCGACAACACAAATCTATTTTTATAGAAACATCTATTCTACAGTAAGTGTGAGATTTCCTTGAATAGGAGAAGCAATTTTAATCACTAAAACAATTATCATACACCCGTTTTGCGGGAGTTAGGAACCACCATAGGAAGATTTTAATTTGTGACATTATCAGTATGGAGATAATTAGGAAGGAGTACACGGTTTGTTTGTTTTGTTTTTGTTTTTCCTTCATTCTGGTCAATTTGTTAGTTCATTTTTTTATTAGTATACATCTTCTCTGCTGCAGGTTTAAGTCTCTGACAAAATAAGCGGAAATTATCTAAATGATAATCAGTACCATTACTTCAACACTTGGGCATCTGCTTGTTATATGCCAGGGCAATTGCAAAAATATGCTAGGGACATTTCGACCTCCCCTGATGCAGATTTAAAAGGATAGTGCAATATTGGTGGAGATGAGGATTGGGCTTTTAACTTTTTGCAAGATGCCAAGAAAACACTTATGATATAGTACAGAGCATACCATTTTAAGGGGAAGTCAAAGTTTATTTAATGAAAATCGGGTTTGGAATGACTGAAACATCCCAAAACAAAGTAAAACAAAGCGATCGTAATAAAGTGTGGGACCCACACTTTATTAGAATCGCTCTTTTTTGGATATCTCGGCCATTTCAAAACTAATTTTCATCAAATAAACGTTGAATTCCTCATAGAATTACATCCTCTTCCATATTTCATAAAAGGTTTCTCATTATCTCACCAAAAAAATTTAGAAACCTGAAATGAGGTCTCAGCAAAAACTGTACATTCCCTTTAAAAACGACAGGTAGACTGCTTCCGGTCTTGTTTCCTGCTCATGTTTCGAAGAGGGTAGGGGGCTATACAAGTCTTCATGAAAAATGCAGAAATAACAACGACAGCAACAGCTTTGACAATAACAACTGCAAAAAAAAATCTTAAAACTTGTGCAATAGTCGCACAACTTGAGAAGAATAAAACATACCCACTAGTATTGGCAGCTAGGCTCACGGAGAGATATCTATATCAATTGCCCCATTCTAAATAATACCCTCCACCTTACTTGTTTTTCATTTCATCTGTTCAAACATGAAATTAACTTTGCTTCCATTTGATATTGGTTTTATTTCAAACGTATACTGGTGATTGAATTGCACGATGTTACATCTAAAGGTTATACATGTACAAAAATGCTAACATGATTTTTAGCATTAACATTGCAATAACATTGCAAGAAATTAATAATACATACACTATCCTCACTTTGGATGTGTGACAAACTGCGATTCGAAATACAAACTGTACAAGGTTCATGTCAAGGTCGTACGGGGAGGGGATGATGGTTCAAGTCGCATAGGGCTGTATTCCCCAAATAGGTCAACAGACTATAACTTTTGAATACTATATAAACTTCAAAAATGATATAGAAATTCGGTAAATGCTTATTTTGAATGATAACGATATACAGCATTTATATAACATGAATATTTGCATTACAATCTCACATCGAGTCTGGAGTCTTAAAATGATCTAACGAAATGTCCGTTGAGATGCACCCCGCCGCAAGCACGTGACTTCGCGACAATCCGCACGGCGCGTATGTGTACCCGACCTTGCGCGCTCCTCACATAGCTGCTTTATAGTGCGCTTTCTGCAGTCTCCAGGTGATGTGGATGTGATTACATTCTTTTAAATGCTTACGTTTCTCAATATCATCTCTAATCCCCGTTCCAGTGCTTCACTGCTGTAATCAGACGAGATTTGAACTACCAACTAGACGGAGAAAAGAGAACATTCACAGCATAAAAGACGCCATGAAGATAATAAGATAGAGAGGGTGCTTCTTTTGTTGACATGCCTTTCATATTCTTTTCGCATTGTTTGCTCTTTGTTGGTTTGTTGATTTGATCTTTAACCTTGCAAAATTAGCTCACATTGCGACAACGAGAACGTGGCTCTCCTTTTTCGTTTCCTATATTAACTCATTCTCATTCATGCTAACCACATGCTGAAGTCTTGCTCTTACTATTACATTGATTGTTCTATCCTATCTCTTTTTCAAGAGCCACTCTGCTTTCTTTAAGCCATGTTACAGGCAGCTCCAAACTCTACAAGATGGGGGCAATGCCAAAAGCAAAAGGACCAATAGATGATTTGATATTATGTGGCGGGAAATTACACCCAGTTGCCTGTTTGTTGCTGTTGTGCATTAAAGAAGTAGATAAAGTAACGATGTGATTGAAGCGATCACTTGGGATGAATTTTAATAACCATTACTATCAGGGAGATGAGAGTTAATATTCTATATCGAGAGGCAAAGTAAAGATAAAGTAACGATGTGATTGAAGCGGTCACTTGGGATGAATTTTATTAACCATTACTATCAGGGAGATGAGAGTTAATACTCTATATCGAGAGGCAAAGTAAAGATAAAGTAACGATGTGATTGAAGCGATCACTTAGGATGAATTTTAATAAGCATTACTATCAGGGAGATGAGAGTTAATATTCTATATCGTGCGGCACTATTGTCATTATCATCATTATCATCATAACTTTCGTCATTACCACTTTTGTCATCACTATCTTAATGATTATACTACTTAGGGGCGGATCGTTTTCAATCTCATTCTATTCCGATGACAACTAAAAGAAGTACACACACTCACACAAAAATTAAAAGACAACAACTTATGGTTTTTTAATTTTTTTTATCATCATCATCAGAGACGCAAATTGTCTTTTTTTTTGCAGATGTAAAAAAAAAGTATTAATTTGCATGGAATGTTTGAAAACGAAGCATGTTGGATTGTCCAATCCCCCACCTAAGTGCTCAACTTGAATGAAGTTTCCAGAATAATAATACGTGATTGTTTATTCATGATGATCTACTTTGAGTGCACCAAGAGCTGTACAACCAGTCCCTAAAGAGATTGACATAATAACTCAAAAGAAATGCTTATAGTGTGGTCAGATGTGAAGGTAGTGATTGGTGACACAAATCTACGTCACAGTATCGCATGACGCGCCCCCTGGGCGGGGGTAGCCCATGCATGCAAATGAAGAGTTATCACTAGAAAGGCCATTCCACCAAATGACAAAGTGATGGTTTCAATCAACAACAAAAAAGTAAAAAGTTGTGAAAAACAATATAAAACATAAACAAAAGAAAAATGCACGGAAGATGGAACCGTAATGCATTCTTCAGTAACTGGATTGTTGTGTTCGTTTGATGTGTCTTCTAAGGCCGCTTGGCCGTTTGCGGCGGCGACAGCAATAATTAGTTACGTGTATGAGTGTCGCATGAGGTCAAGTTCAGCGCAGCTGAGTTATCCTCGATCCGGGGCCGCCCTCCCACTCTAACTCATTCTAGCGAGCTGTAAGCACCCCATAAAGCCTTGCGAATACCTGTCGTAAACCAACGTTAGGATTCCTGTGTAAGGACGACAATTACACTAAATCCTGCAGTTTCGAGTGAGAGGGACGGTTTTCAGACAATCCGACAACAATGCTACTGTAAATATTTCATTTTTGGAACGTATGGTTGTTATATACCACCTTCCAATTGACCATCCTCGGCCAAATGATATCAATACAAACTGTCACGCGTCATTTCATGCAACTTTCGCTTCTAGGTTACAATACATTACAAACATATTCGAACACTGCTGCATCTGTTACTTTTGAATAGTCAATCGGATTTTACAATTTTCTCCCTCTCTTCGAGGTGCCAACGAAAGTATTAGCCCATAGAACTTAAGAAGGCAACAAGAAATGGATAACGTCCCCCAAGGCTTCGGAAGCAAATCGTGTAACTTGTCTGGAACATTTCAGTGTCGGAACCCCGCTGGAATGTCAAGTGCAGGCTTCATGCAGATAAGCGGCGGCGAGCGGGTCGTAGCTAGCACGGCCTCGTCCTCGTCGACAGGGGGAGGTAACGGCAGTACATACATGCACCACGCCGGAGCGGCGGCAGCCCACTTCGCTTACGTGAACTCGCGTCCCGACTGCAGGTTCCTGCAGCCGGCGGGCTCGGGAGCGACCACGGCTGCCATGGGTATACCCTCGGCTAGCACCCCACCGGGGATCTCGCCCATTGTTGACGACCAGAGCAAGGCTCTCCGATCGACACCGACTTTTCAATTCAACGGTATGAGCATGGAACTACACGCAGGGCAGCAGCCCCAGCGCTTTGATCTGAGCGGATCAGGAGCTGGTGCGCACATACGTTACCCTTCCCCGATGGGCAGCGCTGCTGCAGCCATGTACAACGCTGCCGCTGCTGCACCTGCTTCCCACTCTCATCAGCAGCACATCTCCTACTTCAACTACCCTTCCTACCCAAGCCCGGCAGCCAGCTACCCCTTCAACATGCCAGGTGAGGATCCAGCAATTGTCAACAATGCATGGTTTGCTAACAACTTAAGTATTAAAGTGTAAGATTACAAGTGTCACAGTGGCGTTGTTGAATGTAAGATTACAAGTGTCACAGTGGCGTTGTTGAATGTAAGATTATAAGTGTCACAGTGGCGGTGTTGAAAACAGAACATCACATTTTCAGCCCAAGAGTTGCTAAGAACAGAGGATACCGACGTTAATATTCTTGGTTACATCATGCCTAATTTTGAGAGAGACGGTATTTTAGTAATTGTGATGTACGTAAGGTAAAACGTCATATTCACAATCCCAATTTAATGTTATTTTCTTCTTTTTTTTAATTATAAGAAGTTGCGTTCGTCAACAAGGTGTAGATTACACTCGAATAAAAATTTCTTTAAAAATGCCGTTGTATCATGTTAGATATTACAAAAATTTTGCCTTTTGTTTGTCCACTTTACAGCCACGGACAACTAAACGCAGGTCCTCTGTATCCTCTCACATTCATTTCTGTTTTAACACTTCTTTTTTTTTTTTCATTTAGAAGATGATTAACTTGAATAAATGCATGATCCTTCTTTAGCTGTGTACCCAAACACGATTAAAAGTTTGTCCTTTATTGTAAAAAGTACAACAAAATTACAAACTACTGGGACTAGAAATATAGGAAGACATAGACAAATCATATAGGAAAATTGCAGATTACAAAGATGGCAAACTACAGACGAACTTATCAGTTTTGATAGCGATAGTGAGAATTTAAAAGAACAGACCACTGGACACCATGAGATTGTAATCGTTATTTATTATGTTGTCATTGTTTTTTGCCTTAAAGCATTTGCTGAGTGCTTCTAATCAGTACCAACGTAATTGGACAGAAAAAGACCCCCCAGCAAAAAAAAAAAAAAAAAAAAAAAAAAAAAAAAAAATGTGCGGAGTACCGATACGCAATATTGGACAAGATTATTTTTCAATAGTGTAATTATTAAAGCAGGGCTCTTCCGAAAGTAGTAATAAACACAATCAGCCCAGCCTTCGCATATGACATAAGTGATTGAATCTGATAGCAATGTGATCATGATAGAAATTTATAGGTAGAGAAGACATGAAGGAACCCTTAGATATTCATCATTAAAATTGTCATCATAAATCATAGATCAGGGAGAGGTGACCTTAATTTCAAATTTAACAGACAACAAATTGATTAATGGATAGCTGGCTTTAAGGCATTGGCACTCCACTGAAATGCTATGCTGTAGAATATAATTTTGTTTTCTCTTCCATTCTAAAGGGTATTCACCTGCTGTCTCTCATCCACTCACATTCTAACAATATTATTGATTGCATGACGTGATTTACAAAATTTGTTCAGTCATCCATCTCTCCAAACTGCTGTAAACTGCCAACCTAGACGCATGAATACATGTTTTCATTCTATACAAATTTGTATGCTTGGTGACTTCTTTTGTTGAGGTAGAAAAGAGAAAGCAATGAGAGGGGAGAAAAGAAAAGAAAAACAGGATAGAAAGAAGTCAAAAACGTGTTGCTGTTTTTTATGTAAAAATTTCAATGAGGGATGGGCAGAATCACGAGGTACAAAGAACGTACAATACTATAATACTTAGTAGCTACGTATGACTTCGTCCTATAGAAAGACTATGAGACATATTCTCTTCTACTTGTCAAATATATTCGTTAATCAGTGCTTATAAATACTTCCACACATCACCTTTTCTCAATCTATGTATGATTAAGGTATCTACAGGCATTTTTTTTTTTGGGGGGGGGGGGCAAATTCATTGTTACTAAGCTACGAAAAAATGTAAAAAATGCTTGAAAGATTAAACCTAAGAGATACTAGCCTAGCGTCATCGAAAACACATATCCAAATGAACTTAACAGTCGGTATGAAGTTAATGCAATACGCTTCTCATTTCATTGCATACTCGTTTAGTTAATAATTTCACAAAGTACTGCGAATAACAAATCGCTGGTAGAGATCTGGCGAACCCCGTGCACCTTAAGATAGCGACGGCCAACGATATACTACCGGGCTCTTTCCCCGTCAGTCAGGCCTGCTGAAACTGAACGTTAGAAGACAAGGATATGAGTTCCAAATATTCATTTTGCAGCATGGGAATTAAATTGTACTGTTTGAACTTAGTGCTTTGTTCTTGTATAAGACGATGAACTTGTTTATTCCAGTTTCCAAGTACAAAAACACCCCGTATATATCATGAGATGTATTTAATAGAGTTTATTTCACATGCGTTTTGTGTGTCGAACCTTCCCCGTGTGCAAAAGTCAATGCTCATTACGGCTTTAACATAAAAGATCCTAATTCATTTTCCATCATTTTTCCCTATTATCCCTGCCCTGGGAATTGCGTCTACGTTCATTGCCAGTCAAATTTAAACGACGTCTTTTTTGCTCTTTAACAGGTCTTTAGACGATAGCTATTCTATATATGCCATTCTTGTGCACTTGAAATCGAAGACTACCAGCAACATTTACTCGTAATTTCGATTTTCTTTTTGGGTCGATCTTTGACGTAGGCCTATCTAGAGACGATAGCTGGTATATGCTAGTGGGGCTGATAAGTGCAACTTTTTGAGCCAAGCATTTGTAAATGCCATTTCAAACCTTCGTCCATTTACAATATAGATTATGTCTCAGAGTATGGTGGAGAAAAAAACAAACAAAACAAGAATCAACTATCACCTGTTTTGACACATTATGTATTTCTGAATAGTACAGGACATCTAAATTGCATTTCCAACGAATAGTAAGTGGCTGCATGCTGCAATAATCATCGTAAGCTGTCTTTGAAATGGCTACTGACTTATGTAGTTTACGTGGAGAAAGACCATTTGGACATTAATTATTCATGCAATCCACGATTTAGTGTAATCAAACGCATAATGAAAAATATGGAATATCAGCCTCGTGATTGCAAGATACCACGTGTTCGTGTACAACGTTTGCTGCAGTCGTACGACTACAACGGTCTTGAAAAGCATAAATTACATTCGTAATATACGGAGTGATTCATTATGCCATTTAATACCAAAACACACCTTTGCCGAATCAGTCCCTGTAGGAAAAAGGAAAGCTATAGGTAATAACAACGAAATTTGTATAGACATGTTTATTATGGTTGTACCATTTTACAAATTACTGATATTTCACTGTCATCACTGTCGCCATCATATTTTGAAAAAAAAATATTCGTCAAACATATAGTTATACAAAGAATACATGCATTTGTATACACATGCACATGCATCTGTGCGTGTGCGTGTGAGCGTGTGCATAGTGTTATTTGCCTTCGTCGTTAGGCGCTTCTATGTTCAGTCTTCTGATGAAGTAATATTGGTTCATATTTTGTTGGATAATCATTGTGTCATATCAGAACACGTTAACACCCCCCCCCCCCACACACACACACAAGCACACACACAGACACAAACACACGCATATACGGATTGGTGTAACTCAGCAATTGTGATAATGATAATAAATGATGACCGGTGAAGCGATGAGATGACATACAGTTATCTATCATCGCAAAGTCTCCCACGCTGTGCGGTAATGGAAGTGGGTTCCCTCCCACCTCCCTGGTATGACTGATAAAGGACGGAAAATATCAAAACAGTTGTATCAAAGTGGTGAGAATATTTTGCAAACGGCCAAATTATTACCAACTGATAAACGCATTAAAACTATTTCCAGGAGAAAAAAAAAGAGACAACAGAAATGGAAGAGCAGGAGGATGCCAGTAAGGTAATATTTAGAAGTGCAAAAATCTGCCAGGAGGAAAATTTTGTACATTTTGTCATAGATCTTCAATTTCTGAACAATAATTCTGTGACAGAAGAGAGTAAATTAAGGTATAACATGGTCTAAAGCGTCACAACCGACGTCGGAATGATTGAAAGTACGAATTTGACCTGCAGAGTAAGAGCCTCATATCCTGTTTTTTCCTTCATTTGTTTTAATCATATTAATTAGGTCTATGCAAAAACAAGCTGACTGAATTACCTAAGTTTCCATTCTGTGGCAGTCAAACTAAAAGAAAAGCCGTTTATCCAACGGAAGATCAATGTTTTGACGTGTTTGCGTCAATCACCTCGTTAATTGGTTACGTGCAGTTTAACAGTGAATACAAGTTTCGATTGAGCTTTTAATAGCGAATCATTATCTCAGGGATGTGGAATCTTTGGACTTTGCAGGTTTAGCTTGTGACAGTCCACGTACATTCCTGGAAGAAATGGCACATTTACATCATGGCAGAACTTGAATTAAAAAAAAGAAGATTAACACCGAAATATTCACTTTAGCCTAAAATTTTAACCTAAAATACGTACAAATATAGTTGAAAGTGATGAAACAAAATCTTTCATATTCTCTTAGTTATCAATACACATAATATCAATTTTGTTGAATTTTTGTGGAAAGAAGTTGATGTAAAAAACCAAAGAAATACAGAAATTGATAAATAAGACACCATTTTTCACCCTTGTACATAAGAGGACGTCACTACTGTTTCTTACTACCTCTACTTACCAGAATAAGATTGTGTCTAATCAAGGTGAGTTGCACTTGTTTAGATGAGCACGTCATGTTGACTTGCTAGCTGGAGACATTCCGAGAATTTGTGCCTCTGTATCAGTACAAAACTACATGACCAGTGATAAAAAGAAAATTGTCATAATTTTCAGACAGAAAAAACGATATCCCTTGTGTTTGTTCTTTTTCTTTTAATAGAAGTGTAAAAGTTAATTTGGTGTTAAAGTCTAGATCAGAAACGGAAATATCTTGAGATGTTTCATGCAGGTAGCAACCGAAGACAGTTATAGAAGACGCTGCAACTTTCAACGGCATTGTTTCCGAGTAAATTCAATAAAAGTTATTTGATTACTGGTATATACTCATTTATGAATCCAACACAAGAAGAAACCCAGCACAAAAGGAAGCTTATGAAACATTTGGTGATACCGATACCCATAAACCTTATTGTAGACATCTTGGCAAATCCTGAATATGTATATTTATCACCAGTGGTATCAATATAAATATATGTGTACGAAATGATTACGAAATATATGTGAAGAGCGCTCAATAGATGTCTTTGTGTTTTTTTCAACTGGGTAACTAAAAGTGCTAGGGGCAGTGTATAAGGTAAGATGATATTTTCATTTCATAAAAATTTCCAAGTAATGATAACTATATCGGAATTACAATGTTGCAGTTTAGCTAAGCATAAACAAATCATATATGCAGTACGACCTACATTTACAGTTATAGCATGTTGCATAGGATTTACTAACTTACTGCTAAATAAAAAAAACAACAACTTTAGTCCTGTTATACATTGCAGTTTTTACAGGCATTAGTCATAATAATCGAAGGTGAATTACATTTACTTTATATGCATAAAACATAAAACTGAATTTTGAACAGACTTCAATAAGCCTTGGATGATGTTAAGAAATGCACTACTTTTTTTTTCTCGTTTACACTTATCCGTTTGTCTTCGGAAATCCATCGTCGCTTAAGAAAGCCAATGGTTTGACCAATAGTGTTGTTTTCGAAAACTGTTAGTGCAAATCACTTACCTTCAAATGAATTGCATGAAGGCATAAGAAAAAAGCTGTTGCTGAAAGAAATAAACGTTTACTCATATATATATATATATATATATATATATATATATATATATATATACGTATACATATATATATACACTGTATATATATATATATATATATATATATATAGTTATTTTTTTATCATGATGGAAATTGATCATGATCGTAAGCGAAATTCAATTCATATCTCATTTGATGAATTGTAGAAACTTGTGTTTTGTTTGTTTCATACTGTCGTAGGCAAACGAGCAGCTTTAACTGACATGTTGTCTCCTTAAAATGTACACACGAATGATTGATTTAAAGAAATAGAGCTTTGGCAAAGGCGCATATCTATTCATATTCAGGTCTTTTTTTCACTCATATAGCAAAAGATGTCCATCAGTCCAGACTGTTTGTTTACTTCTAAAAAAACCCATTCTTCATCCTAGTGTCACACATAATGTCATTTCATTTCAGTTCATTTATTCAGTTTTCAGACAAATCATACAGTGTTTTTTCATTCATCCACGACAATGTAAAGTAACACTTAAATTATAAGTTATAAATTCAGCATGTACAAATAGCATTTACATGGCACAAAATCAATTGAAATCATTCTCAAGTACATTACATTTATGACGGATAAATAAGATTGTGTGTGGTTGGAACCTACATAGAAGCATATGCTTGTGAGATTAGGTTCCCCGAAAGAAAGTCAAACACAGGCTGTTACACTCATACACACACTCTGCACTCTGCACACACTCTAATGGGGTTAAGTTAAAAAAAAAATGTTATATGTTATAATTTCTTCGGTTGAATTGTCTGGTTTTAGTTTCACACACACTCACACACACACACACACACACACACACACAAACACATAAAGAAAGTCTTATGATCGGAAGTGTTGGTGGAGGGTGTATTGGCCGAATGTTACTTAGAATGTGGGAAAATATTGCTATTCTATCTATGTATAATGTGTTGTAGACATGTGCATTTTATGATAATCTCTTCGCATTAAAATGACGTATGATATGTGAGGATAATCCACTTTCAAGCTCTTTGCCCTAGGTCTCGCCTTATGATATCCTTTAAACACTGCATGCATGTACCCTTACAAAAAGTTGCACTCTTGAATGTGTAGCTTCTAATTATATCTCTCTGTTTTTATCCGTTGGAATTTGAAATAAAACCAATGATTCAATACAATAATTTTTGACCATCAAGTGCAACAGTAATTTTAGACTCATTTACATCATAGTTAAGTTGGTTTTGTTTTCAACCGTGACATTTCTAGTGTCTTTTCTATGTATATCTATGTATACATATTGTGTTGTTTGATTGTGTATGTGTTTGTTTGTTTGTTTTTAGTGTGTACACCCGCAAATATGTTTGTTCATTCGTAGATTCGAGAGGACAAATCATCCAAGTGTGAACAATACTCATTGTCGAAAGGCCGATTTGCTGCATGGCCATGACCCCTATCGAGGACCTATTCTTTCCCCACCAACACTATCCCTCGCCATGCCTTGTCTTGCTGTGAACTTTCTCTCAAAAGCAATCTGTGGTATTGACTTTCAGCAGAAGTCGGAGCACTTGCTTCCCTTCTTCCATTGGGACATTTAGTGAAATTTGGTAAATGGCCGGCGATTTAGACCCGATTATCTCGACACACACCCCTCCTCTCTCGAGACAGGCACGGCAGCCTGCAGACACATTTCTCAGCGGCGAGGGGGAACAAGAAAAAAAACAGGCAGAAAAAGGCAAACGAGTATAACTAGTTTGTCTTGAATACATCAGACTGAAAAAAAGAATAAAATGAAAAGAGGGGTAGAAGAAATCACTCATGAGGCAGAAACCCCCATACGGTAGAAATTGGAATGTGTCTATATCAAAGTTCAGCTAAACCCTCCTGCGATCTGTATAAGGTCTCAAGATACAGTTTCTGTCTGGGCTTGATAATAGTGTATTCTGGGACAATTTCGCTCGCATTTGAAAGATATTTACCAGCTGGGATGGTCCTACATTTTATTCAAATATCAACTGTTATCATTCGTTGTTATTATTGATCATTAATTAAAGATTATTATGCGACGCTACGTCCAAGTTGGTTTGATAGAAATGCAGTGAAATACTACTCTTAGCTAATGCTGCGTATACTAGCTGTTATATCAGAAATTATATTTACCGTGGTATGCCAATTGCTGAAGTAATGCTACCACTATATTATACATCTCATTCAAGTGTGTGTGGTTATGTGTGTGTCAGGCTGGTAATTATCTAACGTTTAAGGGCATAATTTACCATTTGAAGATGAAAAAACCAAACGAACCTAGCTTTAGTGCTTCAAAATAGTTCTAAGATGTGAGTTAGGCATGAAAATAAGCATGGTATAAAATTTTTAATCACTACAATCAATGTTAAGTATTGTTAGGTAAACAAAGTTCAACAATAGTTATCATAAAATTGTTTTAAGACTTAACCGTTTACCAGCTATGGTTTATTGAGAAAATAGCGATATCGCTTATATCTTAGGCTTTATTGCGAATTTTTATATGGTAGGATGTATTGTGACACAACTGACCTTCACATATGCATCGAACGTGATACCTCGAACTTTTTCTTTTTTAGATTACTGCTCCCAATCGTAAACAATACCATAGATGGCTTTCAAAATAATTTCTATAATTTTAGACACAGGTGACAAATGAAGACCTCTCAGTCGATTATGTAATGCGTAGTTCCACTCTCAACACTGTGAAATTTACGTATAATATAAAATAATGTATTTACAGTGTATTATATTTTGTTGTATTTCCCCATTCCGCAAACAATATAATTTTATGTGTATTATGTAGATATGTCCCTGGGCTGCCACATGTTCAAGCTTTTGCTTATAGTGGCAGTCCTTCTTCCGCATAATTTCTCATATAATTATTTGGAAAATTGGTAATACAAGTTATATTTTGTTAATGAAATTAATTTACACATCGATTTTCCTTCTTTGAATCATGTACATTGTAATCTGCTTACCGATATTCTATGTGATATTACTGAAAAGAATTTTGATTTACGTATGAAATTGTGTTGGAAGAAAAATAAATCAAACAAACAAACACTGTGAAATCGGTTTCAAAGGAATGCCTGAAACCCTGCAATTAAAAGGCACACGTATGTCATTGATTATAGTATGCTATTTTGAAGTAAAGAAAATGCCATGTTATGTAACAAACATGATATTTCTGCATTGCTGCATAGATTAATCTCTTATCAATTGTGTTTTATTTGCTCTAACATTTTGCACATACTCTCATCTGTCATTTCTTAATGTTTTTATTTTGAAACATTATATTGATCAAACTAGAAAAGCACTCAGAGCGCAGACCTCCGCCAAGCATGCAGCTCATTTCCACCACTGATCTTGTTCTTCCATAGAGATATCAGTGATTTCCACCCATACGTACTTATAGCATTGTGTGCTAAAGTCGCCCGATTTTCCAATATAGAAGCCTTTGTTACGTCATAAACCCTCAGCTGCACGGCGCGCCTCGCCCTAGCAGAAACCAGTGCCTAGAGCAAGCACTTTAGTGCGCGCATGCAAACCTCAAATACGCGCAGCCTGAACTCCCAAGTTCATTGACCCTACCTGCCAAAATATCAAAAATCCTTCATAAATTCCCCCCAAATGTTCTGATCACTACCAAAATTTAATCATCTGTTACTTGTATCATTCTTAACCTTTCCTGCAAGTTTCATCCAAATCCGATAACTATTAATTTTTTTAGTTATTTTGCACACGGACAAGCTAACTAGCTAACAAACGAACACACAAACCAACGGTAACGAAAACATAACCTCCTCCCTTGGCGGAGGTAATATTGGACATATATCCATCAAAACAACAATGATCACCGTAGGAATTTACACAGTAGGATCAAAATGCAAAAATGGGGAAAACAAGAAACCCCCCCAAAAAAACAACAAGAAATGAAAGGAATTACATCAAACATCATAAGATCACACATATTGAGTAATGTTATTCACTGAAGATAAGCATCAAATCAGGGACCTTTCTTGTAATTATTGTTTTGTTACTTTTTTGTTTGTTTGGCAATAGTATATAAGTTCCATGTATTTTGTGCTGTGATTTTAATGATATCAATCCAGATAGACGTGGAGTTTTGTTTTTGCATTTGCTGTTAGATTATAGATGTATCTTTTGAACGTTAATTTCAAATGGCACAATTTGTTTGGTCCTTTCTAATCTTTGATGAAGCCAAACATCAGTCTTTTCCTTAAAATCTTTTTAACTTAATATTGAAAATTTCACCAGTCTTGTGTACAAATTCCTGTCTGAGCTTACAAACAGCTTCACAGACGTAAGATAATGTGGATAGGTGCTTCTAAGGTTGAATTACAAAAGGTACACATATCTGAACCCACTGACTAACTTCATCTTGTGCAACCTGTCATTAGTATACGGGATATTGTGAGACACTTTAAGCTGAAAAACTCTCATACATTTAACTTTTGTATGTTTGTTTGTTTTTGTCTTCTTTTTGTTTGTGTTGCACTCTGTGAACCTATTTGCAATATTTCATCATCCTTAACAATGTGTGTAGTAAGAGTACTTCTACTCGTTACCGTATCACTTTGGTTCTTGCTGATTGTTTTGTAAATTTTAACGTGCCTTATACAAGATTTCTTGCCGCTCTAATCTTTATTTGCATATCACTTTTTACTAATGTAGATATCACATTTTGTTTGTTTCTACAAGTTCATTCCTACTTTTTTTTTTGCTGTTGTACACTCAGCAAAAAAGAAAGAAAGTAAACGCTTTTTCAAGATTAGATTTCTCATAGAATATTTGGCTGAAAGCTAATGTATTATATACCATATTGAGGGTAATTTAATTGGCTATCAACCTGGTAGGTCAACATAAAGGGAAACTTTACGCATGAGTGAACACCATTGCTTTTCTCTTCCAGGACACAAAAGTAAAAAAATGCAAAACTGAACAAGTTGTCATTCATGTGTATGAACTCTTCGATTGAACGATAAGAACAAACAACATATTTTACACAAAAAGAAACATGAATTAAGTTCAAAAACTAAACCTTTGATCTCTATGATATCTTTAAACTTCAAAAGATCAATGAAGGCTGAAAATAATGGAGGAAAGTAAAGCATCTTTTGTCAAATGAAATAAGAGAAACAGTAATAATTAACAAAAATGGTACACATTTGAGGGTTTTTTTTCAAATTAGGAAATTGTAAGTAATGTTTGGTTCTTGAAATTGTCACATGGATTCTTAAATCACTAGATTAAAAGAAATAAACAAAGAAATTCTGCTTATTTAATCATCTTTATGCTAATTATTCCCTATGTCATTTGAAGTTTGACTTGACAGAAAAGTGTTATTTTTCCCCTTTAGTTTCTCACTTTATTTTTCTTAGAGGTTATAAAAAGATAAAGAGAACCTAAACTTATTTTTCCCATTTCATTCATGTCTCCAATTGTGTTAAACTGGTCTTTTGTTGTCCATGTTATCGTGAAGGGCACTTGCAAATGAAAGAGAACATGTCGTTTTTTGCAATTTTTAATTTTTTGCCTTGGAGGACAAAAACCGAAAGTGCTCACTCATGTGTAAAATGTTCTTTTCAATTAACCTATTAGCTTGATAGCCAATGAAATTCCCTTAAGTATGGTGTGTAATACATTGATTTTCATAAAAATCTTCTATGAAAAATATAGCATCGAAAAAGTGTTTACTTTCTTTTTTTTTTGCTGAGTGTATTATGCAATTTATATTTAAGATATGTGCTATTTGTAAAAGGGCTCACTTGAAAAGCAGGCCTTTGGGTCCTGAACGTGACTACCCTGTTCACTTTTTAAATAAAACTGAAATAATGAATAAATGAATAAATTCTAACTTAAATTGTGCACCTGAAAACTCATCTGTCTTATCTTCACTTCACATCACAACGAACGGGACCTTCCTGAAATACATGACGATCTGCAAAGTGAAGTAATGAAAATCATAACGAGTGTATAGAATTACTTTCCTATTATGTTTTATGACTTGATACATGTATGAAAACCACACAAAGACGTAAATGAGAGGCCTTAATGTTGTAAGTTCATAGCTCAAGTATATTTCAAGTAGTTTTTGAGTATGTTTCTGCAATTGACTTACCTGTATGAACTTCCGGACACATAAAAACTGTCTTAAAGTCCTCAAAGCATTCTAGTTTGAATACTGCTTAATCTTCACGGGAACAAGTATTCGTATCAATGCGCAGATTGGTTGATAATCAAAAAGAAATATAAGTGTGCAATGAATAAAGTAGTACCAAAACCATCGACCTTCCCCTTTACAATTGCATCTTTTTATGGTATTTTTTTTTTACTGCTGGTTTGCTGCAGTTTTGTAAATACCCGCAAGTTTGTGATATTCTATTTTCATGAAAAATAAAGATTAAAAGGAAAATACACGAACTGAAAATCGAATATGAAGGCCAAGAGTTTATTGACCATTACTTGAACTTAAAGAGAAACAGAGACCCTTTTTCCCTAACTAATCTTAAAAAAGACAATTGATTACGCGTTTATGGTTATTGCATATTACATATGATACATATACAAACATAAAATTATATTCGAAACATTAAGGAAGTTATAGACGTCATGCAGTAAACAACATCATCAACCAAACTATGGTACTGTTAAATATATCTACCCGTTCATTTATTAAAGAAAAAAAAAAAGCTTTTACCACGCGTTATTGCGTCTATGTTTGTATGAAAATATGCATATTTGTGTGTGTGGGTGTGTGTGTGTGTGCGTATGTTTGTTAGGGATGATGCAGGATGTTAAATGTCTAGCGAAAGTTTAACAGACCCCTCGTGCTTTTCTGCAGCCGATGCTCACCATACGCCCAGCTGGATGATCGCCCTCGCAGCCCTACCCCGCAGAACGAAGCGTCGACCGTACACCAAGTTACAAATCTTCGAGCTTGAGAAGGAGTTCCAGTCACATCAGTATCTCACCAGAGATAGGCGGGCGCGGTTGTCGCAGTCTCTAAGTCTGTCGGAGCGACAGGTTAGCAATCCTGTAGAAATCATCTTTGTTCATGAAAAATTAGTCTCACCTAATGCTATAGGTCTCTGAAAAGCTCATAGAGAATAATTCAACAAAATCCACAGATCCACAGAAAAAAAAAGAGACAACTCACCTTCTTTTTTGCATCGTCTGGCAAATTGTTACAAATGTTCCAAAATAACCTGATGTAAATAGAGAATGGAAATTTCAAGTTTAAGCAAGAATTGCCATTTCACAAGATTTTCAGCCCCAATGTGACACTATATACTATTCTATTAAGACTTGAACTTCTCTGGTCTTTTCATGTTAAACCAGTGTTCGTGAAAGAACATAATATAGAAACAACATAACATGAAGAAATGGACTGTAAGTCAACTGCCAATCAAACGAATAGTTAGTAAACTTTACACACAAATTTTCGTGCTGATTACATCACACCAATCTGGCATCTCAAAATAACTACATGTATATTGTTATAGAATAGTATATCATTCACTCATTATTTATCTAGCGATCCACGTCCGACAAGCTTTGCTTTTTAGTGGATCACTATTTTCCATGATCGAATTTACTTTCCGCTCGCCCACGTAGTATTTGTACAGTGTTCCTCTTTATTATTGTACATATATGTTGTTCTATAATTTGTCTCGTATATTACATGAATCTTTTGCAAGCGTTTGAACAATATCAATTAATGACATGTATACATTGTACTATGTTTTTGATTTTCGTTGATTGGAAATAAACTATGATTGAATTGAATTGAATTGAATTGAATCTCTCGTCAACAATGACGTAAGTATTTGTTAGTAAACATTATTTATCATAAAAGATAAGCTAACTTGCTGTTAAATTCGAGTATTTTATGTGTATCCACGGCGTTAATCCTAGTCGATTGGGAAAGTCTGTACACATGTCCAAGATTATGCAAGTCTCTCCAAAATCGTTTGAAAAATTACTGACGTCCAGCAGGGCTGTGGAATCCGTATAGCTCCAATAATAACTATTCAACTGTAAAACAGACTATCCTATCGAAAGCTTGCAATTCCTTTTGAACCTCGAATATTGTCTTTAAACAAACATCATACAGAGTCACACGCTCATAACTGGTAACGATGTCATTTGGAAAAGACAAATGATTTCTCCAGTTGCTAATTCCCGATTCTCCGAGGTTTTATTTAGTTATTGACTGACATGTTATTCGATATCACGATACCATGCGATTATAATGAATACGGAGTAAGATTATGATAACTTATAATGATAATTATCTTGACTTTACATGTCTCTTCGTCTTACATGATTCTGCGTGTAGCATGTGTCGCGAAATGTGCATTATTTAAGAAATTCACGTGGTATTTTTTTTTGGCAATGGTTATACCCAACAGATTAAGGTAGTCCGAAATTTCAATTTCTTGCTATGAAAAGAGATCAAGTTGTTGTTTTTTTTGTTATGAAACAGCGCGTATTTTCAAATTGAGGGTTAAATCCATTACACGCACATGTCACTTCATAAAAAGAGAAAGAAAGCATGCAGAATGTGTGCGCTGCTTCTTAATATTGGTTTGACTGAATGTGTAGAAGAATATTCTACCCTCATAAATAACTTCATAAAAACCATAGTGTCGCCATAGTGCTCTAAGTTGCAAATGTGGTCGTACGAATGTAAATTGCCATTTACAGGAAGTCGTAATGAGCGTAAACTTTGCGGGCATATCAAAGATTGCCGTAAGGCTTAATGCCATTTCTCAGTAAGAGGGGAAAAAGTGGAGCAACACTACCATCTTCTTTATTCTGTATCTAGATATCTGATAGAATCTTTTGTCTAGAGGCAATCCTGGAAAGAGTCATGATGTTCACATTACAACTGGCTTCATGCTTCATTTTCCACCACTCTGACTGTGAAAACAATGAAAGAAGGTTTTTTTTTTTTTTTTCGTCCTCTCGATTTTGAATTGTATTTGTATTTTTCCATGTCATTTGATTTCTGATTTCACAATGAAATGAATAAATGAATGAATAGATAAATTGGAATAATAGTACGAATAACTTATGAAAAGTATGATGTTCAAGGTTGCATAATACTGTAAAGTAGTTACATCTCCGTCATACAAGTATTTAAGCGCACGTGTTGTTCTTTCACATTTTGAGGCATGATGGCATGTGTTATAACATTACAGTTGATTGCTACTTCAAACTGTCTTAGTAGAAGTTAATAAACAAAAACAGCAAATGTACGTAAAAGTTCTGATTATTTTTATTCATTTTTTCTTTCCTTCTTGTTCTCCCCTTCTCAGGTAAAAATATGGTTTCAGAACCGACGTATGAAGCAGAAGAAATTAAATGAACGCGAGAAGAAAGCGGGGGCCAGCTCTGGATCAAAATCGAGCGACAAATCGTCTGGATAAAACCAATTACTCGCTGTGCTTTCTTTGCCCGCGTTGGACATTCAGGAGATGAACTTTCTAAACACCTGCCGCTCCGCCTTATTCGTTACCTGGGAAACAGCATCACTGTTTTTTTTTTCTTTGTTTTCCTACACAAAACAAATAGGATCAACAGCCCAGAGAAAGCTGTTGTACAACTATCCACTGTTCTAAATGATAAATAATGATATTTGGAATTCCAGGCAAGCAACACAGAGGAAGATTAAGATTAGTAGACGTATCATCGTGGTGTCACATGCTTTCTGATGCTTTGCCAGGACGCACGGGAATCTCGAAACTAAGCACACAGAAGACTGTGACATTGCCACTTCGCAACATCCGACAAGATTGACGCTATTCTTTTTTTTCTTTTTCTTTTTGATAAAGAGAAGTACGATAAAAGCCAGCAAGCCAATCGATTGATTAAAGGCGATACATGCACGCACTGAGCACACATCCTGTATTTCTTTGTTTCCGACGTCTGTACCATTGTGAAATATGAAAGACTTCGCATGTGGGCATTGATAATGAACTGCTAACTTTCGATTCATAAGAGTCATTGCGTGAAAGAAAATAGGAATACATCTGCACCACCCTTCTTCCAGCATGTTCAGCCCTGCTGTATCGAACGTTCGTTGTACGAGTCATAATCAGATGATTAACTGAATTGAAGAAAACTTTACCAAGCTATTAACTCGTATGTGGTCATGTAGTACATCATGTTTTGAAAAAAGTTGTTGATGTATTCCATATGTACCTAAATGAAATTTAGGATTTTGGAAAGCAGTTTTAAGTAATTGTCTCAATTTCATCTTTCGTCAGTTTTGGCCGAGGTGATAATGATAGTAGAACTTTGAGGTAATTTTGGTTCGTTTTCCTCTGGAAAGAGCTTTTGAGGGAGATAGTTATATTGTCAGATATGTATCATGCACTGCGAATCTCTTGTGTACAGTGAATGATCTACTCCGCTGAAATAAAGATCGACGGAGATTACCACGTGATCGTGTTGATAGAGCAACAACTTGAGTGACCGGAATTTCCCTTGCTTGGAGATCTAATTTACTGCCATTAGCAGGGCTATTCAGCATACTCTCTGCATGCACACACAGTTTCTGTATCGCCTCGAAGATATAAACATGCATTTCTTTTCTTGGGTAGGCAAGCTACAAAGCTAAAGAACAATAGTTTTATAGAGCAACCCACTTGAGTGACCGGAATTTCCCTTGCGTGGAGATCTAATTCACTGTCGTTAGTAGGGCTATCCGGCATACTCTCTGCAGTCATAGCTTCTGAGACATAAACATTTTTTTTTCTTGAGTAGGCATGCTCCCAAGCTGAAAGAACAAGTTAATGATTAGATTTATAGAGCAACCACTTGAGTGACCGGATTCTCCCTTGCTTTGAGATTGTATATACTAGTATCAGCAGGACTATTTGGCATACTCCCTAGTTCCTGTAGCCTCGGAGACATAAACGTGTATTTCTCCTCCTGAACAGAGGCGAAAGGATTTATTATAATATTGCTGCATAGCCGGTTGACTACATAATTATGTTCAGCATAACTAAATAAGTTAGATCGGATTTTCAGCTTGCGCTGGATCAGACAAAAAACAATTTCAGCCAAAATAGAAACGTCATGATTATTACAACTCTTCTATTACATTCGATGCCAAGGAATGAGCTTTTCACATTCATGGCAGAGAAACGCGGACACCGTTCACCATTCTCTTTATAACAGCTTATCGGAGTCACTTGAAACATGTACGAACTCATGACTGATCCTTTATATAGGTAGTGTAAACGAATGACTGATGTTCCACTTCCGACTTGTGTTATCCAATCCATGTTGTTATATACCTAGTGGTTACCGGAAATGTGCTAAAAGTACTGGTGCTTTGAAGCAACATAGAATCAACATCACTTTCAAAAGCATACAATGAGAAATAGACAACCCAAAGGGGGAGTTGTGTTCAAGATTTGCTGGATAGTGTTAAAGTTTTGTTGGTGTTTTAACTGCCCGCTTTGATGTTGCAGTAATGAGAATGTATTGGTTTGTCATTACCTACTGTGTGATTTATGTTTGCCTAAAAATTCTTGAACTATAGTTTCATGAACACAAGCTCTTATCATGATGTTCTTTATTCAAAAAACACATGCAGCCATGCCTCTTTAATTGAATTTCTGTCTATACTATCAATTCTTACTGCCGTTTGTTTGATTATGTTAAGACTTGCACAAATATTATGTATATAGTTAGATTCACATTGTCTCTTGCCAAAAATGTAATGTTTGAAAGTATTGTGAACATGCGTCATTTACCCAGTCTAAGTTCGATAATCTTCTTTAGTTCTTAAAAATAAACCAAACAATCTTTGCATTGCTCATCTACTTTTAAAAGACAATCTAATCTGATTATGGTATTACTGCAAAACAGCAGTTTTAAACGTACATCATCAGCATGCTTTGCATTCTCAAAACTCGGCATATGCCGGCAAGTCTGTGTTCCGTTTGTCAGTAATCTGCATGCTGTTATCTGATCTGGACACTGACTTCCTCAAATAAACTTTTGGAAATAAGTTCATTCAGAAAACTCGATAAAAAAATTCAGATATCCTTAAGACTGACATCACTGTATCAGTGTAATATTGATGTAAAAGTAAAGTCCGGGCAAGTGTATGATCCGAAGTCTAATTTAATGTAGACTGTAGTAATTAAGTAAACGTGTTGTTTAGATACGGGAACCGCAAAATGTAATGTATTTGGAGAATTACCTTTTATTTTTGCAGGGCGCAGTGTATCTTATATTTTATTAAGACAAATTCAGAACAGACAATTTGAGGAGAGTTTGACTTTCCTAAATTAGAGGTACCTCGGCAACAAAATCTCAGGGAATCCATATGCATATATATACGCCAGGCAAGTGAACTTACACAAAGACCTTAACGGAAATATGTCTAGAAGGATGGGGGAGTGTTCACTAGCAAATCACAATTTACTTAAGTTAGGGGAAGAATTACTTGATAAACAAACTAATAGCTGAGGAGGACTAAGAAAGCATAATTATGCTACTCGAATTGAATTGATCTGTATTCGAGCATGAATTTTCTTTGCAATGATCAATATTGAACTCTTCCTACTAACTGCGGTGTTTGCCAGCGACGCTTTTATACAAAGTCGTATCGAAGACAACATGTGGTGCATAACAATCAACAAGTTTTCAATGACTTAGTATACGTTGGCTTCAAGTGAATTAACACTCACACATGCAACACATGTGATAGATCCACAATAAAACTACTCTATTTTAGAAAAAAAAAAGGGGGGGGGAGAAGCACCACGAATACGAACAAAAGGAGGACAAAAAGTCCACTGTAAGATAGCTTGCTACAGCAAAGCTCGAAATAAGAGTCTAGAAGTAAATAATTTTATTTCTAAAATGGGAGGTCTATGTGTAATTAGTTTCGGAGTTCACACTGCCAGTGTTTTGCGTAGTAAGTAAGCTGGCTTCACTTTTGCTGTGCTAGAGTTGGTATTGCCAGCTAGCGCACCATTTTAGACGGAATGAAAAAGTCGGGTAAGAGTCTTGTCTGTCCTTCACGTAGCCTGTCATTGTTGAGGTTCACGCTTAAGGGTACAAACATTTAAAGTGTAGTTATTTGAATTACATGTTAATCAGAGAATGTAAACAGGTAAAATTTAAGCCACATACTTCTTTGTCAAGACATAAATTTCTCATTTTCAATTGTTTATATGTGTGTCTTGTATAGTGACAAATATTTTGCAAACCAGTGTGGGCAGTTGAAGGTTTGTCTTTTCTGTAGTGTTGTTTTAATGCCTAAATCTAGTTAAAATGGATACCTCACATTATTTGCTGACAGATCAGGCAAGTCCAGGGCAAGTTTAAAAGTTGTCATTGATGAGCATTGTTACGGAATGTGAGTGAGATTTGACTGTATGTGATTTGGAAGTGGCTCATAGTGTCCCAGCACACGATCCAATAGGTCGGGTTTCTGATGTTTTCATAATTATGTTTGTCTTAGTTATGTTTTATTTTATGGGTTTTGAAAACCTAGGAAAGAGCTATTTACTTTAAAGGCATAATTTACCATTTGCAGATGAAACAAAAACGCAGCATTAGTGCTTTAAAATAGTTCTACAATTTGAGGTAGGAATAGAAACAACCACTGTAAAAATTTGAATCAGTAAAATCGATGTTAAGTATTGTTAAATATACAAAATGTGAACAATAGTTATAATAAAAATGTTTCCAGATTAGACCGTCTACAGTTACGGTTTATTGAGAAAAATACTGATATCTCCTTATATTTTAGGCTTCATTGCGAAATTTTTATATGGTAGGATGTTTTGTTGTACAAACAGACCTACGCATATGCATCAAATATGATATCTTGAACATTTTTTTTTTCAATCACTGCTCCCAAAGGTAAACAGGACCTTTATGTGAATTTGATTCAATACATTCAGCTGACATCCAATAAGTACTGTTGCTATGTCCGGAAATTTTTTACCTTTAAAGGAATCTGGAAAATTCATTTGAATAATTATAATATCAGTAATAAACTTATAACCACCAGTCCTTTTTGCTATACTGCATAAACTTAATGCTCGATATTGGAGGTTTGATGAGGGATGCAATCAACATTAATTGGGGAAGGCTCTTTGATAATAAACGAACAAATTCAATTCTGCCCACATTATCGTCAGTTTTTATGCCGGGAATTCTTCATAAATGCATAATGTTGATATGCACTACAAACACGACAAACCATTCACTCTGATGTTAGAGAGCGTCTCGCTATATGTACAACTTGCATGAGTGTTTATGTTAACTTTTTTTTTTTATAAGTGCTTATCAAAGATGTTGATGTCGGAATTCAAGCCAAGAATTTCGTTTGCATCAGACGAGAAAGATAATCGGAATATGTTTTGTAGAGGTTCTAGAATGAATAACTTTGTAAATAAAAGTGATATTACGCAATGAAATATTGTCGTTTCAAATATATGACTCTTGGTATGCTGTGAATGAGTAGAAACAACGGATGTTCACATTACTCAGCGATCTGTAGATATACTATAAGAACAATAATACAGTTAGTCAACCTTCGTTTCAATATAACTCTTTTTTTATATAGTCGTTTTATTCAGTAACCTATTCGACAGGTATCAGTCGCGTAACGCTATAATCTTGTCTGTATGCCTCGGACGGGTGTGTCTTGTTTTGTTCGTTTTTCTTCTCTTGAAGAAATTGCGTTGATGAATGTGTCTTAGGTACTAGTAGTTGATTATAACAAGCTTCTTATAATACTCTGCGCAGAAATGATGGTTATCGAATTCTGGCAACCATGTTGAAGTGACGTGACTGGATAATAGCGTTGAAGGGAATTTGATTTGTATCCTCATAGGCGAATGAGTCCCTGTAACGTCGTAATCAACGCTTTATCTTCATTGATTTTTACCAGCAAAATGCTTCGTTAAAGTCCTGGATTCGGAAATGGAGAAGCATCTAAAAAAGAGTGTTTATAAAAAGAATGATAAGAGTGTAATTCAATTTTCCTTTATCCAGGAATATTGAAGTCGATTTTTGGTTGTCCCGAATTTTTAAAATCTCTAGACAATTGTTCATGATAACTACCACATCTTTTGTGAAAATTATGATATGATTGACTATTCGAGACGCAACAATGTTTTGCGTGTGTTATCTATTTGTGCTCCCACTACTGAGAATTGAATACGTCCTAAACTTCCGTCAAGCAGTCTCGAAATAGTTCATGTGAGATGACATCAAACAGCAGGTATCGAAAGCAGGGGACTGATATAATACTCGCTGATAATAATAACTTGGACTAATCAACGAACTGAACAGACAGAAAACAGTGTCATTTGATACAAAATCCCACAACCTCCGTTTGTTTCATTTTAAAAGATTCTAAGTCCTTTAGAATAGATGGTATATCTGCATGTTCGTTCGTTTTATTTATCGACGATGGAGCTCGACCAATCATACTAATGGCGACCGATGGCGCATTATGTGTTCGCCTCCTTTATCATAACCCTGCCAACCGCAGTCCCGAGTGGCTCAGAGCAGCACGGCATATTCACATAGAAAAGCAGCCGTTCAACATGTCAGTGTTTCATTCACAAGTTGGTGCGAAAATATCCAATTGAAATGGAACAACCCAATTCAAAATGCAACGTATGTGATAATCTGAGGGAGTTCAGACTGCGTTCTCTTTTTTTTCCCTCTGTCTGAAAGACCTTCAAAAGATACCGCCAAAAAACTCATTGCCAAGGCCTGTCGTAAAACCGGAATAAATGAGGCCAAGGCCCTTCCCGACCCTTTGCGGCGAAGGGACCGACTGTGCCATGTGTTCAGAAAAGTATCGAGTGACTATTGAAACATTCCAAATTATCATTAGACAGATATTATTCTTCACATCTTCAACTCGATTTGATGGAAGACCACCATAGACGACCTTGGTCTATATTCATTCAGCATCAAGGAGATAACAATGGAGTTGTGGGATGTAGAATATGCAGGTCGCTGTTTGTCGAAAACACTAATTATCTATTTCAGTTTCGCTGAAATAATCCAAATTGAACAAAACTATGACATTCGACATCTTGTTATACCCATTGCATTACAATGTTCGTATCTAACGCGCTGGTCGTGCAATGGTCAGAATACTGTGACAATTAAATCCATAAATATAAAAAACACCAAATAATACAAAACATTACCTGCTCAACAGTTACTTGATATCAGGAATAAATCACATTTTAAGAAAAGGAGTCAGTAATGGCCAAACACAGACATCATTGAATGACTTGCGTTATCCATATCTTACATAGTAACCGTGTGCACTTGTCAATGCTTGTCGTAAGATGCAGTAATCATCTGGGTATCTCCGCCAAGGATTTTTGTGTGCGTTTGCTTATTTGTCTGTTTGGTTTGCAGATTGTCTGTGTGTCTGTGTGTAAGCAATACAAGTCAGTAGTTATGCATTACTTTGTTGAAATTATTTTATTGTAGCACAGCTATGGCAAAGGGAATAGGAGTTTTGCTGACGATGGTGATCCATAATGAGGAGACATTTTTTATCTTTTTTTTTGTATAGGATTATTTACTTGTGTGATTTGTTTTTCTTTGTAGAATTTCTTTCTTTCCTTAGATATCTTACAGGCTACAACTATAAAATAGGGGGCAATATGAAGCAGGCTTTACGGAACAGCATCTCCACGAGATCTGTGATATTCTAATCCATGTGTAGTATTCTAATATACAAATTTGGGGAGGGGGAGTACAATTCAATATTGCCAGATAAAAAAGAAAGTAAATGGTTGGAGGTGTGTGCTTATCGAGTCAATGATAGGAGGTAGGAAACAACCAATCATGAGTGGTTATTTAAAGTTGCAAAATGTTACCGGAGACTTCCGGTTGATTTTCAGAATTTTACATTTTGTACAACTATAGATTTGTTGTACTTGGTACAGATCGAGTTTCAGAATATATAATGATTGGTATTCAACAGGGAATGATAGTGTTTTCAAAATTCATAGCAAATGACAATGAACAAGGATGACGACATGACAGCTTCACCATAAGAGTTGGGGTTCAAAGCAGCAGAACAAAGGAAGAAATCATGCATACATTTTACACAAGTGAACGTGTTAAGCAAGCGGTATCGTAATGGAATTACATTGCTACATTACTGAAATATGTGAGTCTCCTATGTCGTCAACCTTGTTTAGTGTAAGTTATTTTGGGTTTTTGAGAGTATTGGCTCCCTGCTAAAGGACCACAATAAATTCTACAAATCTGTACATTGAGTTGTTGATTTATGTACTAAATGATGTGAAATTATGAAAATCGTCTGGAATCCTCCTTTCAGTGTATGATGCCACATTCGTTGAACGATATAAAGAAAATGTAAAGATAATTTTACAAATTTTATTTTCTTTTAAAGTGCATGTTATAATTTCCTAGACTTGTCACTAACGTATATAAGGTGATATCTTTCCCCTTGCCTTCTGAAAGACGCAAGTCACGTGTTCTTTTATTATGCGAGAAAAGTGAAAATATGAGTTTTCTTTATATTTTCTTTATATCGTTCTACACACGTGACATCACAAGCTGTAGTAGTCCTCTCATCCAGCTGTGACTGAGGAGAAACTTCAAAATTTTCCCATAATTCTTTACATAAACCTCTTTGTGAAAGAGATCACTGGGTACAGCTATAGTGGTATAGCAGTCAGGGTGTATATAGAAATACATATGGAAGAGGTCAGTTTCAGTAACATACATAAATACCGGTAATACGACTGGTGCCTTGAACATGTATGTGCATGGATCTATGGAGACCTACATCTTTGTGCACCCAACTCTGGCGTCTCGTTCATTTGTAACATTTAAAGTTCATTGTTTTGGATCGTGCGTTTTGTTGGAACCTTCTGCTTTACCTACGTTCTACTTGATTTCAAGTGTAAGTTTATTACATTTTACACTATAACAACAAAACAGAGGAAACAAAAAGAATACATTTCGTTAATCAGAGTCTCTTTTATTCTTCCTAATTCTTCCTCTATCTTTTCTTCTCACCTTTTCGCCGTCTCTGTGTTTAACGTCATCGTCAAAACTACGTCTGTTTGTCCTCTATTTCTGCCGTGACTGGCTCAGTTAGATTTTGAATTGCCGTCATACATTGCTTGGCAATGTTTTCAACTAAAGTAAAAATGTTGATAAGCCATTGATATTGGATCTTTCTAACCCCCTGAAATAACAGATAGAAAATCAAACATTAACATTTCTTGTGTGTGTATGTGTGTGTGAAACAGGCTTTCTTAACATTCTCTTCACGCCTTTTGGAAATTCAACTAATGCAACGTTTTGTGGGATTTGTGAGCCAGGTTCATAACGATTAGACATGATTTATATGGAGAGTTTGAACAGATAAACATCATTTTCCCTTAAAATGAATTAAAATAAGGTCATCGTCAAATAGAAAACAAACAACTTTTTTTTTTTCCAAATGACACTGCACTCGTTGCATAATAGGAGGTATTTTAGAAGATATTACCAGTTATCAGGTAATAATCATTTTCTTTTTTTCCCAGAAGATCAAATCTCAAATAACTCAAAATGATAGAACTAGATATGTTTTTGCATAAAAGGATGGTACAGTATTGGTGTAGATGAGAATTGGGCTTTAACTTTTTGCGAGATACCAAGAAAACACTTATGAAATAGTACAGAGCATATCATTTTAAGAGGAATTCAGAGTTTATTTGATGAAAATCGGGTTTGGAATGACTGAAGCATAAAAAAAGTAAAACAAAGTGATCGTAATAAAGTTTAGGTCCCATTCTTTATTAGAATCGCTCTGTTTTGGATATCTCAGCCATTTCAAAACCAATTTTCATCAAATAAACGTTGACTTCCTCATGGAATTACATGCTCTTTTATATTTCATAGGAGGTATCTCATTATCTCACCAAAAATGTTAGAAACCTGAAATAAGGTCTCAACCAAAACTACACGATCCCTTTAAACTCTTAATATGTATTAGAAATTTGTGTTTGCGTCCTCACTTTTCTTGAGGTAAATGTTGTTGACAGTGGGAAAAATACACTGTGAACGTATATATGTAGTCCTGAATGTCATTTTTCATTTCTTTGATTTTTAATCCGATTTCTTTATTTCCATCGAACAAAAGGCAATATACATAATACAAAGCTTACAAGCAAAGCGTAGAGACGTTATATACACACTACAGAGAATAATATTAAATATATGTGTAAATGATTGTATAATAGTATAAAACAAACAATGCATACTTTGCCGATATTCACTTGACGAAGGCTAATGCAGGCTGGAGCAACAGCACGTGGTTGGACTTGGCGCACTTTTAATACCAAAATATCTCTT
Organism: Diadema antillarum; assembly: GCF_040938485.1. Lineage (NCBI taxonomy): Eukaryota > Metazoa > Echinodermata > Echinoidea > Diadematoida > Diadematidae > Diadema > Diadema antillarum. The sequence continues at coordinate 1,481,201 of NW_027271563.1, read as the reverse complement.
TTTTTACGGTTCTATTCAAATGTATTGCCCCTAATCATCATCATCATAGTTAAAAGATATCAATGGTCAATAATGCTCCATGTCCTTGACCTATTTCATATATATATATATATATATATATATATATATATATGCATATTGTGCTTATAGTTATGAATACTCGTGTTATAAGTTTTGTTTGTTTACTTACTTTTTACTATTTTTTTTTCACCCCGAAATCTTTATGGATGTTTCATCCCATCAGTCCAGATATACGCCTTTTTATCTTCTCTCTTTTTGAATATCTAAATGATAAAGAAAAGGCTATCATTCATGTTTATCATGTAATTGATTTCATCAAATGAAATAAGCTTTTAAAAAAGTATGTATGGTTGCAAGAGGCACTCATTTAGTTTTGCTTGTTTTAATGATTCCATTTGAGTACATTTTATCGCTAGGATACACAAGCTGCTTACGCACCTTACAGATTTCATGTAGCGAATGATATTCGGCAGTTTGAGGTCGTGATGAGGCCCCATTTCCAATATATATTGAAGGATAAAGAAAAAATGAGCGGGAAAGGTGAAAACAAAGAACAACAAAATGTTGATCTGACTCAATGCACGGAAAGTCTTGTCACGCGGACATCCTTTCATCAAACCGCCGTTTATGGCGGGACTTTAACAAGCCCCATCGAGGACGCATAAATTAATACGGAACATAGAGTCCTCCCCGCCCGATGCTCTAGTTTGACATTTTGCTGGTCTCGGTGTGACGGTGTGTATCTCTCCATAGCTTTATATCTATCCTTTACACGACTTTTATCTAGTTCGGAAATGCCGTCTTCCTTTTCACAAGGGAAAGATCAATTGTGGAAAGAGGCGGGAGAAAGAGTGCGCGAGATGATGAGATTATGAAACTATTCTTCATGGCTTCATGCCCTCTTCGACCGCGTTTCGGTGAACAGAGTACGTGTGACAGACAAGAAAGGAAGAAAAAAAAACAAGAACCATTAAAAAAAAAAACTCATCTAGAATATAAAAGCATAAACTCAGACACAAGCACACACAGAGACAAGAACGCATGCCGAACGCAGCTGCTACAGAAAAACAAAACAAAACAAAACAAAAAACGAACAAAAGAAAATGGAAGATTGCTCTAAGTTTACGATTCAATTTCCACCAAAAAAAAAAAAAAATGGTTGCGAAATATAAGAAAAATGTGCTTATGATAATGATTTCCCATACCGTCAATACATCTCTCTCATTCATCTATCTACTTATTCTTTGTTTGGTTGTTTTTTTATTTTGTTTATTTGATTGTGGCATTTTTTCTTTTCAAGATATGCTATTAGCATCATTTTTTCTTTGCATTTGATAAGTTTACTTTTTCTTCTAATCGTTGAATAGTGTATATCAATTTGAATTCGTGCTTTTGTTCTTCTTAAGGTTAAACAATATCACCAGACATTTACGTATTGTAATCAGGTATTGATATAGTACAAGATCGCACAAAAAGCTTCGAATGATGTTCATCCTCCATGGTGCAATCATAAAGCTACCAATGACCGTCATAATTATTGTATTCCAACTGAGCTGCTCTTCATTCGGGATTCTGTCCTAATTTCAACATGTACGACATGTAGATATCTTCCAACAGGGGATGAAACTATTTTGTCAACTGACAGTAGATGGCTAAGATGAGAGCACAAGAGCACTGCAGTGGACACAGCTATGACCTCTTAATTCAAGTCAATTCCATAATCGATTCAATTCAATTCAATTCAATTCAATTCAATTCAATTCAACTCAATTTAATTCAATTCAATTCAATTAAAAATGTATTTCATTTTTCGACAAAAAATATGCATTTTACTTCATAATTATAATTTATGGTAACAGAGAATAAGGTAAACGGAACATTGTAAAGGGAAAAAACTATGCAATAATTGAGGAACCTTATAGTAATTATAAATTGTCATGAAAACTGAAGTGGTCGAAATTTGATTTGATTTGATTTATTGGTTTCTGTATTATTATTGTACATGCACATACAGTTGTTAACAGAGTATTTTTTTTCTCCATTGCCTTTACACAATGTACAGCAAAACGTATAAGCAATATAACAATGAATAATACAGTGGGGCTACATAAAAGTATAACAATACGCAAAGTGCGAAGTATGGACGGACCCACTAAGAAAGTAGAGCTTGTAGAATGTGAGCCCCTCTGGTAAAGAACATCAATAGAAAGATAAATTGAAGCACCGTAAAAAATATTTTAAAAAAGAAATAAAAGTCTGGAAGCTCAACGCAGGTGAATCTCCGTTTCTAAACCATAAATTCTATTCAATCTGTTTTCATTTTTCTTCTTCCAGAGAACATCACATTAAAATAAAATAAAAAATACTAACGTTCTTGCGCACGCAATAGATGCATGGACGATAAATTTAGACGTAATTAACTCCCTGAAAGCATGTACAAATTAATGTATATGCATTGTTTCAAACCAACTTTGCTATGCTATCCAAGCACTGAGAGAGGGAGGGGGAATGAGGGGTCCACTTAAGAGAGAAACTGTCTGTATACTGTGGGCAACTCACAAAATTGACCTTATTTTGATAGGCCTACTTCTTACTTTCTTGCATTCTACATCATTACACAAGATATGAATCTTATATTTTGCGTCTGGCAAACTGGGTTAAGCAAGGCGTTAGTATTATAAAAGGAAAACGTTGATTTTAAATGTTGAAATGGAGGATCAATCATGTGATTTGTTGTATTACGTGTGTGTGTGGGGGGGGGGGGGGAGGGGGTGGATGCTCCCTACAAACACTGTTTTTTTTAAAAATTTCTCCCCAATTCCAACATTTCTTTACATTGAATATTTTGAAAAGTTATAATTTTCTTTTATTGCACACATTGTAATGAAATTTATGCATTCAACTTCTGTCAAACCTTTATTGGTCTCTGCTACAAATAGAAAAATTAATGAAAGAATAGATGAAAATTGTGAGGTTCCCATGGATGTAATGTTTTCCAACTAGGTGAAGAGTAACATTGCGACTAAAAGCATCATGTAAGGGTGCTCATTAAACGACGTAAGACAAATGTGGTAAGGAGTGATTTTGAGAGTTGACTACACAAGCGCCAGCCAGCCACGTGCCCGGAAGGCTACGTTGGACGACGCTCGAAGAGAGGTGGCGTTTGAACATTGGTCTTGCAAAAACAGTTTTTAGGACACTTCATAGCAGCATACCTGCATACGTGCAACAGCTCAGCGTAACCTTTTGTAATACACACTCATATTGTATACGCTAAACGCAAGTAACAATGGTCCCATAAATTAAAACTCAAGCAGGAAAAACTCGTAAGCACGCTATCAGATATGTTGCATGTCTCTGGCACCTCAGCTCGCCAATGAAGTGCAAAACGCCACCTTCCTTCAACAGTCATGAGAGATCACATTCCTCTCCTTCAGTAGAAAAACTCGGTAATCTTGAAAATATCTTTTTATCCGGCATCATTCTCTCTTTCATAATACTGTAATGTATTTTTTTTTATAGTTATATTTAGTTTATATTAAGTTTTAGATTATTTACACACTACATCGCTACGGTTTGCATATTATTTTGGTATGTACTACTGGATCTCCTTGGTTTGTTATCTTGTATTTTGATTTAATTATTACTTTTTTTATTATGTTTGCCAGGCTCCCAAGAATAACAGTGTAAAACCACTGATGGGTCTGCCTGCGGAAAAAATACTGAATGAATCAATAAGTAATTAATAACTAAATAGATAAAGAAAACGTGCACGCGCAGGACAGGGTTCGAATCAACGATCTCTTGTTGAACAGTTTATTCTTGTCCCTTTTAACCACAGCGAATCCCACAACGGAAAAAAAAGTTATTGGCAAAGCAGTTCAAGTACTGAATGACCGTAATGATAAAGAGAGATAAAAAAAGGAGAGAAAAAATATATCATAGATACAACGAGGGGCGTAAAGAGTAGATAGTGACGGTGATTGATACGAAAAAGGCGATTTATCTCGGTCATGACTACGTGCAAAAAGCTTGGGAAAACATACAGAAGAAACTAATACAAGGTAAAAAAAAGGAAAAGGAGGAAAGCAAGAAAAGAATTTGACGCTGATGAAGACAAAGCCGAAAGAAGAGTATGAATGATAAAACATGAAGGTAGCCTGGAAACATTCTTTTTATGCCCATAGATATGAGAATGTGTTTTTTTTTTTCTCAATTGACCTAGGACGATGGTACATGCAGATATGGATTGTGAAATTACGCCGAACTGCTTGCCTTATGAAAGTTAGATGCTGTATTACGTCGTTTACATCTTCACTTACATCCGAGGGGGAGGGGCACTAGAGAAGGGCTAAAGAGAGAGACTTTATAACTTTGGACTGAATGTCAATAAACAAGTGTACCATCCATAGAATATGATATTATTTAGTGTACACTCGTTATGACATTTAACACAGCGTAAGTGTTTGCGCTCTACACGAATCCAGTCGAACGTGGAATATATTTTGGATATTTGTACTTCCCCTCATTAGAGCTGTGAAGTGGTCCATTTACATTTGAAATAGAATATGCGACAAAGCCCTCAAACATAGAGCGCAAGGTGGTAAATATCCTAAACGCTCAATATTTGCTTTTGACACGTTCTTCGTTGGAAGAACTTCCAGAAGAATTCTAAAATGACATTAACAAATTTGCATTGTAACTTGGTTTATTACATTAAAAAAAGGGGGGAGAGAAAAACAAGAGTTTGAATGAATGAAATTGATTAGACGAGTCATGGTATTAGGAGGACATCATCATAAATCGTATCAAATTTGTATTGCGTGGAAAGAAAAATCACAAGGTGAAACAAAACATGACAAAACTGGCACATGGACTTACAAACGCTTTCCTCTTTTTTTTTTTTCTTGTTCATTTATTGAGATCTACGATCGATAACATTTCGAATAAATTCTAAATCTGCCAAGGCGGTTTTCCTCTCTCCTTCAGTGTGATTTATCATTATCATAAATTCGTCACGCCGCCTGCGTCGGTTCTTCAGGAGCGCAAACGCGCTAAATAACAGCTAGATTAGTCACTGGCGTGAACACACATCGGCAAGGCTGTCGGTCACATCAAAGGCTTCAGCAAGTGCATTTGAAGAGTTTGAAGTCTCTGTCGTAAACAGATTGCATGCTGGGTAAAAAAAAAGTTGTGACGTAGGAAGTAATTTCTCACACGCGATGGAAAGAGACAAGCAATAAAGAAGGTCATGGGACTTTTCTATTCAGAGAGAAGGGGGCGAGGAAAGGGAATAGAACCATTGAGGATGAACATTATCAAATGGGTTGGAGTAGATTTATTTCGCCGTAATGTTTTGTTGGCTGTTCAATTATGTTTTTCTCGTTTTATCATTTTAGCTTTGTGTCACCATGGTCACTGCGTTTTTTAAATTTCGATACCAGTGTTTTATAAATTGGTGATTACCCACAGTATATTGATGTATTATGATTGCTGATATTATTATTACAAATATTATCATCATTATTATTGTCATCATCATTGACATTATTATTATTGTGATGATGACAATGACGACTTCTTACATTACATTAAGGGTGATTCCCATTGTCATTACCTGTCCATACCATCTTGTTTTAATGTCAATGATGTTTGAGAAAGAGAAAAGTAGAGAAGGAAATCTTTGAAACGTCCTATCTTCTACACATACCACTGAGTCTATATGAATCACGTTCGATTGATAATGAAAGCGTCTGTCGGTGTGTTAGTCCGTAAACGAAGGAACTGAATTCATGTAAAGTGCCCGTGTCAACTTCCTTACATTCTTTCCTTTGTGGTTCGATATTCATTTTGACTATTTCCTACAACGTCACGAAGCAAAACAAGATATAAATGTTATTAAGTTGGAAAGAATGAATAAAGAGTAAATGGGAATTAATGTTCTTCATGATCTGCCATCTGAATTATGTACAATCTGTATGAAATATTGTGGGTGATTGCACGATTCTAATGTAAAATAGCTACAACAAATTTTGTTGCTTATTATCCTTCAAGTATTATGCTGTTCAGAAGAACTGGTAAGTGTCGTTTTTGTAACTTACTAATTCAACGACATACATAAAAATGCAACCTAATGACCATATCGGATGACGTAATATGTAGGCATACTAAAAGTGATGCACTTTTTTGTATGTTGATACTTCCCCTTGGATCCCCATCATCATATTTCTTTCTTCGTCTTTTTTTGTGCTTTTGATGTATTCCCTTTGCACACGTGTCCATCTCTTTATTGTTGACTATAGTTTATCTTCGTACCTTTTTATTTTTGTATTTTGCGATGCTGATTAAATACATTTTTAAAGCAAGTTCGTGATAAGAATCTAAATACTGGTTATGTATGAATATAAAAACATTTTGTCAGTAAGGCCTGATTCAAAAGCATTGTTATTGTTTATTCATCATAGATTTTTGATTTCAGGAATATTTTTATAATTCTACGTGTCTGAGTCGATGAATCGCGATAAACACGGGGATAAAACTGCTTTAGCGCCCTCTTAAGTTTCATTTGCGCACAGGCATGGCCGTTTGCTCTCCTTTGCCCGCGATGAACATCGCTCACGGAAAACGTTTCGTCACCACACACATTTTGAATTTACAGAAAAACAGGTGTAGGGCCTATGTAGAGTAACAAAATAAAGAAAGGATCAAATCAAAAGAAAAAAAGATAAGTAGTGCAAGGAGAAATAGCAGATGAATACGCCGATAGAGAAGAAGTATTTGAACAGAAGGATGATGATGAAGGGGAAACAGCTAATAATGACAAGGCATATCCAGTAGCAAAATGTAAGCAAACTCGACAATCCAATAGAAATTGATGACCCTCTTCATTCAAGTGTTCATAGTTTAGATCTATAGCAGGGAGGTTTGGAGTCGTAGTTTCAACTCTTACTAATGGGAAAGATGTCATGTTTGAATTGCTATATATACATAATCAGGAACGTTATCACTGTACCTACCTCTTATTACATTTGGTTACGAGATTATCATTTGCGAGAGCTCTAAAAAGACTGATAGACTAAATAGGTTCACCTGTCCTCATTTTATGGTAAGCAAGGACATCATATTCAAATCGTATTTTTCATTCAGAAGGAGATGATTGCCTATTGCCTTTAACTGTTGAAAGGAGAAATAATCTTCAAGCCACACAATGCCAAAGCAGGGATCTCATGCGCAGTTAATTACTCTAGAAAAAAAAAAACCCAGCTTCCTTGAATGGAATCGGGATTTAAAGTTGTCTCCTTGACCAGTTTCGAACTGGACACAAACAGCGCGTCCCGTTACTTCACGCGTGCACGCTAATGGTGGCCGCACCAAAGGAACTCACGCAATTTTCGATGAATGGGGCTACTAAATTGACCGCCGGTGCAAAGATGCTTCTCGATTCTAACAACACGTCCGGGCAATCGGGGATGGGGATTACTCTGGTGACGTCGGGCTGTTGTGTGACCACAGTGCTTCACGAAGCCCGAAGTGACAACAAAGACACGAACAAGGTCATGTTGCGGACCTGTGAATTTAATGTGCCCTTCACTGACAAAGAAGAGCAGTGTTGCATACACATGTTTGCATGGTGGGACAGTGTGATGGGTCATGCCAATCTGTAGCGCTAGAGTGGAGACGATCTTAATTGGGGCCGGGGAGTGTGTGTGTGTTTGTGTGTGGGTGGGGAGACATGACCAATTAAAATGGTGAGTGTGTAATGTGTGTAAAATTGACCATTATCAGCACTGTTAAACGGCTGCAGATACCAAATAAGACACACAATACACACACACACGCACACACGCAAACACTCCAAGCTACACATTTGCACAAACACGTAACTGACATGACTGCAGCGTTACCATTTAAGACAAGGATACCTACTATAGTAGAGCGGTTAAGCCCTCAAAATCAAGAGGATTGTGCAAAATTTGACTAAAGCATGAAACTTTCACCTGTGTTAGTACATACCATAAGATTCATTTTAAGATCGGGAGGTAAGTCTGATTTGACCTCTGATGACCTCCAGAGGTCAACGAACTTTAAATATCAGAATATTGATATTTGGAGGCATTTGTGAATGATAGGCCTAGATATGGTTACGATACACTAAATATGCATTTGTACTACAAAGAAACTACCTTCCGATTCCACAGGCATGACAGGGCATTGACAGGTTTCTACCTTTGACCTCTGATGACCTTTAGAGGTAAATGACCTCAAAATATTATAATATTGATTTGTGGTGTCATTAGTTAATGATAAACATGGTTACATAATCATGTACAAAACAAGCATATCTGTTTTACAATGAAATTGTCTTCATATTCCAAAGAGCGGAGACATGTTTCTACCTTTGACCTCTGCTGACCTTTTATAGAGGTCAATTACCTCAAAATATCACAATATTGATCTGTGATGTCATTATTTAATTATAAACATGGTTAAGATGTACAAAACAAACATATCTGTTTTACAATTGTAGCCCAGATGGCTACTAGCTCATACATAATAAAGAATAAATAGAATAGAATAGAATATGATAGAGAGTAAAAGAAAACAGACCACTGCAGTCGTATTCCTAGTCACCCTGTGACGTCAATATGCTCAGTCTTTTCCCCTTCTTGGAGTTTATGAAACCGTTTACTAGTATCTTCCTTCTAGCTATTTCCTTTTTTTTTTTTGGGGGGGGGGGGGTTAATTCTCCTCTCCCAAGAAAAGTCTATGGTCTTATGAATTTATGAGTTTGACATTTGCTACTTTCCCCTCTAGTGGTTAGTTCCATGCACTCTCCATCACCAAATTACGGGGAATGACGCGATGACGTGTTTTTGCCCTCTGATCCCCAAACATAGATGACCCTCTGAGCTGGAAGGTCGCCCTCCTGCCAGAATTTATCCTTCTTAGTTTAGCATTTATTGTTTAGTTTAGTGGGTCAGACAGGAATCCCAAAGACAAATTCAGGGACAACGACCCAGAACAACAATGATGTCGGATGTCACAAGGACACTAATATTTATTTGGTTTATCATTTTGTTATTCAAGAAACAATTAAGTCTTTACCAGTGGTTACAGAGATGAAGTAAATGAAGAAACCAAAATACGAGTTAATCACAAATTGAAATTGAGTTTTCACAGAAACGAATAGGAAGAGCAAATTGAACATTTGACCAACAAGGAATAATTTCTAGTGAACACCACACCCTAATATAATATTGAGCCAATGAAATGTTTTAGGGAAAAGAAGTTTGTTAGTAAATTAGTTATAAAAATAAAATGTTTGAGCCGAGAAATCAGTTAGAGTGGCAAGCACAATGGGAGCGGCTTCACACTATGTAGTGAAGCAAAGGCTGCAGAGTATTTTGGAAGTTTGAGGAACTTTGAGAATAGTTGAAGACCACTGAGATAAAGTCAGGAGCTGCTCCCCTTTCTTGATACATCATGCCCCCTCCTAGTCAATCAACTAATCTTTATCGACACTGAATGCACCATCGACCTACGCTGTGAATGTGATGAGGATCCGACTGTCGTATCTGAATCAGCGAGCAGCAGCACATGAGGAGAAACTGTGCATCACGATAAGACAAAACTTTGGTTAACGGCAATTTGGAGTGCAATTACAAACTCCAAATAGTTAACTGGTGCCATCGGAGATGTTAAAGCGCCCCGTCAGACTGATACAAAGTGGACAGTGATGGTGACGAAGAGTTTAATGAGGGCGTGGCAGCAGACCACTCAACGGACGGCCCAGCCACACTGACGCGATCGACAATGACATGCAGACGAGGACCTCATTCGTCGACCGTACCGACGTCGAGATAAGTGGCCACACCCGCTAGCACTCATTTCTCCCTATGTACTAACCAAATCCCTCCCTTTCCCATAGAATAAGACGGTATATGAAATGGTCTCAAACGCCGTAAAGACTTACTTAAGTGATGAGTGGAATGCTCAACTAAGTTGTGAGGAAAGAAATTTGTTTGTGATTAAGTCTTTGTTTCAGACCTACAGGGTGGCAGGTCGTTGAATAAATATGCCGTTAGTAGCATTGGTGCTATCCATGTAAATTTTATCATTCTTCTGCAGTTTGCATTTGGTGTTGTGGAGCAATATTTAGTTTCTTCTACTTTTGGAATTTTGGTGATGATTGGTTTCTATGTGAGTACCTAACCCCCTATACCAGTACAGAGAGAAGCTGACGGGACCAATCCAAGCTGACAGAGGGTTTGTCGAACCCCCCCCCCCCCCCCCCCGCTAAAGTAGGACAGTACGTGTATACATATAAGAGAGTAATCATTCAAGAGGAATTACTTTAATTTAGGTTTGAAGATATTTCAAGAGGTGTAGTCTGATTTGTTAAGGGGCAAATAATTCTACTGGTTGCGGTCTTGTAAACATACTTGTATCTTTAGCGAAAACTGTTCAAGTACGTGGACGGGGATAAGTATATATCACTCTGTCGAGTAAATTATGTATGAACAAAGTGGTTTCTTTTGAACATATTGTATTGTGTTGAAAAGTTCTTGGTAATTGTTTTGCAGGCAAAATGTGTACGTGAAAATTCCCATGTTAAAAGCATGCGATGGGAAATGTAAACAGTATGTGCGAATGCTTCTATGTTTCCTATCAAACGTATTTTTAAGTGGGGAAAAGAAAAGAAAAGAAAAGAGAAGTCTCACTTCATGAGAGATGTTAAGATCCCGCTCTACACCACAACGCCTACGGATATTTAACTTGGAAGTGGAATGGAATGTCTTGTATAGAGCACCAGCCGTAACACGCTATCTTTTGAAGAGAAACAATACTTTGTTTCACATTGTTATTGGTGAAAAGAAAAGAAAGGAAAAGAAAAGAAAAGAAAAGAGAAGTCTCGCTTCATGAGAGATGTTCAGATCCCGCTCTACACCACAACACCAACGGATGTCTAGGCTGGAGGTGGGTTGTGATGTCTTTTATAGAGCACCAACAGTAAAGTGCAGATTAATTGGCACGCAATCTTGAAGAGAAACAATACTTTCACAAAGATGATAGCAGAAAGACAACTGATAATCATCCGCTCATGTGAAATCAAGCAGAAGTTTTTCAAAGCATTTCAAGTGGCATCTGGATGAGTTACAGTCATGTCAATATAATGTGAAAAACAAATTGAAGGCCACCTGCAATAGGCCACCTGCAATACATCCTCGCATTTTCCGACATCACAACAACTTTGGTCAACACATTCCATATGTACTCATGATAGAGAGGGAAAATAATAAACAACAACATTGCAAGATTGATGCATTTCTGCCAAAACAACAGACGGGAACTGATTCCACGTAAAATACATAAACATGTATTTTGATTTTTCCATGCATTTTTCCCGGGTCTAGGACTTGTCCCCCGGAGGACAACTCCCCCGGGGACTACTCCCACCTGACAACTCCCCCGGAGGACATCTCCCCAGGAGGACTACTCCCCCGGAGGACTACTCCCCCGGGGGACACTCCCCCGGGGGACTACCCCCCCGGGGGACAACTCCCCCGGAGGACAACTCCCCCGGGGACAACTCCCCCGGAGGACAACTCCCCCGGAGGACAAGTCCCCCGGAGGACAACTCCCACCTGACAACTGCCCCGGGGACGTCTCCTGGGGGACAATCCCATACTGAACAGAGATGTTTTTTTTTTTGTGTGTGTGTATGTGTGTCCTAGAAATTAAAATTAAATTAATCTGTGTAAAAACAGTATTCTTTTTATATAAAATTTAAATTAAAGTTAGCGTTGCCTAACACACGTCCATCTTTATAACAAAGTTTTTGAAATCTCAGCACAAAGTTTTTACCATTGTACACGCTACATGTCGAAAAAAGTAGAAACGCAGGTCCATTTTATCACTGAAAATTGGTCAAGAGATAAACACATTGACGGAAACAAGCTTTTGAGGGGAGAGTTCATTCCTTAGCATGTACCTGTTATTCTTCATTATTTTATAATATTTTAAGAAGTCCATTCTTTGATGATTTTCTTTTTGCAATTCATGATTATGATAAGGAATATGTTAAATGAAAGAAAGATATCATTCAGAGGGGTGAAGGCTCAAGTTTTTGAGTTTCTTCAGTTTGTCTCCCTCTACAAAGAAATATGTTGTTAGAAATACCCTTTTAATGGCGTTATGATTTTTATCTTAGATTCTTATGATAGTTACTATCCTGTATGTCACTGTCAGTAATTTCATTGTGTAATTTTCGTTTGTTACGTTGACTGTGAATTTATCTGAACATCATTACAATTCTTAATGTCGGAGAAATATTTGACAGAAAAAAAAAACATGAATATTCTGTTCCTGAAAAGACTTGAACGTGTAAAAAGGTAATATCTTCCAACAGGCATTGGGCACTATAATGCAGAAACAGTATTAGCACTGGTTGCACAGTTACCATGCATCCTGAATGCATGCACCAGCCACATACCGGTATCTGCATGACACAACCCTTGCTGTACTATTGTTGGTAGAAAACACCAGATTGATAGCTAAAACTTGTTATTAAGCGTATGGTAGTCAATACTACTTGAAAAAATACAGAAAAAAAGTGCAAAAAATGGCAGTTAGGGTAGGGGTAAAGGGCAAGGAAAATGTATGCCTAGATATGGGCAAAAGGTTAGTATCATGTGGAAGATTAGGTTTTACACTAAAATTATCATTATAATCCATTTCCTTGACCCCAAAAACATGGGGTTAGACACCAAAACCATCACAATTGACCAAAAAATAGCCGAGTTATAACCAGAAATGTCTTTTTAAAGCCGAAACGGCGACCAGCTTGGATTTTTTACGATTTCGGCCGGGGCACCCTGGATTTCGCATTTTTCGTTCTTTTTTTCAAAAATGGTGTCAGTAGGCACAAAGTCATCAAACTAAGGTGTGATGAGCATGTTCTGAAAATGTCACCCTCTTTAGCCCATCTCTAAGAGATATCAAAGGATGACGACTGTAATATTTAGGCTGTTATTTAGAGAGTTCCTTAGTTGTTTCTTTAATCAGTCAGAATAAGCACACGATCTTGGCAGTAATTTGTTGTATTACAATCATGACGAGTTTGAACACTTCAAATGCTTTAGCGATATCGATTGCATCGGATGCCCAAGGGGAGAAACGGACACTGGTCAAAAAGTATATGTGCACACTTTGTTAACACGCAGGTGATAGGTTGATATGTTTTTATTCTTTTAGGTCTTGGGTGCAAGTAAGGAAGTTTGCTGAGGTAGTACATCTACCTCCTGGGTTTCTCGAGAGGGGTAACTATAGAGCATAGCAACAGCATCATCTCTATGGGGATTGGTTGGTGCTGCATACTAGGCACTAGTCTGTGCGTTCAAACTGTACTAATTTCAAACATTTGGCATCTCCCTTTCTTTAGAAAAGTAAAGTTTCTCTTATTCACACAGATTTTTTTCATTTATCAACTACCACTGAAACTTAATTAATAAGGCATTGTCTTTTTAGGATTATCATGGCAATTATTTGATACGTTCTTCACACAATATACTTGTCCTATTTGAGTAATAATGGAAATACTTTACTTGTATGGGCGTGTTTGACTTGCCATATCTTATATCTTACATTCAACTTTACTACATGTGTATTCATAGCAACACATCTTATAAACACAAACATTACTACTTGTAAAGTGAGTAACACTTCACTTCAATGTTGAGATATCACGGCTTTGTATGACACATTACAACGCACTCTTGTAATGACGTAAGTTCAATCTCGTTCTTCACACTTGGAGGAATACTTGTGATTGTTTTGTAAACTGTACTTTTGTTCACTGTTAGAAATGTGTTATTTTTGTCTTTGAAGAAACGTTAATCATTGTTTCTCTTATAATAATCAACAGAGCTGTTACTTTGGATAAGTTAGATGAAACACTTTCATTGCACTCAAAATGTAACCAACTCTACTCTCCATATGGGCAATTCCATGGGAATGTGGACATGGCACCAGAATTTCAAGTTTATCATATTGCAAAAGAATAACTCATTATGTATTACCCATACATTGAAGTTAAAGAAACTAAAAGAATTATATCAGTCGGTCAAATATTTCCCAAGAAACAGCTACACGTTCAAGTCTTTTCAGGCACAGAATATTCATATTTTTTTCTGTCAATTATTTCTCCGACACTAAGAATTGTAATGATGTTCAGATAAATTCACAGTCAACATAACAAACGAAAATTGCACGATAAAGTATTACTGACAGTGACATACAGGATAGTAACTATCATAAGAATCTAAGATAAAAATCATAACCCCATTAAAAGGGTATTTCTAACAACATATTCCTTTGTAGAGGGAGACAAACTGAAGAAACTCAAAAACTTGAGCCTTCACCCCTCTGAATGATATCTTTCTTTCATTTAACATATTCCTTATCATAATCATGAATTGCAAAAAAAAAAAAAATCATCAAAGAATGGACTTCTTAAAATATTATAAAATAATGAAGAATAACAGGTACATGCTAAGGAATGAACTCTCCCCTCAAAAGCTTGTTTCCGTCATTGTGTTTATCTCTTGACCAATTCTCAGTGATAAAATGGACCTGCGTTTCTACTTTTTTCGACATTACATGTAGCGTGTACAATGGTAAAAACTTTGTGCTGAGATTTCAAAAACTTTGTTATAAAGATGGACGTGTCTTAGGCAACGCCAACTTTAATTTAATTTTTATATAAAAAGAATACTGTTTTTACACAGATGAATTAAATCTTAATTTCTAGGACACGAAAAAGAAACATCTCTGTTCAGTTATGGGATTGTCCCCCAGGAGACGTCCCCGGGGCAGTTGTCAGGTGGGAGTTGTCCTCCGGGGGACTTGTCCTCCGGGGGAGTTGTCCTCCGGGGGAGTTGTCCTCCGGAGGAGTTGTCCCCCGGGGGAGTTGTCCTCCGGGGGAGTTGTCCTCCGGGGAGTTGTCCTCCGGGGGAGTTGTCCCCCGGGGGAGTTGTCCTCCGGGGGAGTTGTCCTCCGGAGGAGTTGTCCCCCGGGGGAGTTGTCCTCCAGGGGAGTTGCCCCCCGGGGGAGTTGTCCTCCGGGGGAGTTGTCCCCCGGGGGAGTTGTCCCCCGGGGGAGTTGTCCTCCGGGGGAGTTGTCCTCCGGAGGAGTTGTCCCCCGGGGGAGTTGTCCTCCGGGGGAGTTGCCCCCCGGGGGAGTTGTCCTCCGGGGGAGTTGTCCTCCGGGGGAGTTGTCCCCCGGGGGAGTAGTCTCCCAGGGCAGTTGTCCCCCGGGGGAGACGTCCTCCGGGGGAGTAGTCCTCCGGGGGAGACGTCCTCCGGGGGAGTTGTCCTGATACGATTTTTCCCATGTCATTACACACAAAGCAGTGTCAATAAGTGCAAAATATGGGAAATG
Source organism: Diadema antillarum (assembly GCF_040938485.1). Classification (NCBI taxonomy): domain Eukaryota; kingdom Metazoa; phylum Echinodermata; class Echinoidea; order Diadematoida; family Diadematidae; genus Diadema; species Diadema antillarum. The sequence continues at coordinate 1,465,742 of NW_027271563.1, read as the reverse complement.
CTAAAAATTACCCTGATATAAACTGTCAGTCTCTTGAAGTATATTGGAATTGAAGAAAGTTTTGAAATTAATTGGATGTAGAATTTTTGTTTAGTTGAATTTATATGCTTTCAATTTATCTAGTTTGTTATAGATTTTCAAAATGGAGGGATGTAAATTCGGCAGTATTATATAGAGATCACTACTAAATACAATGAAATCGGACTTTAGTTATCTAAGTGAATTCCTTATTGTAAATCAGGACAGTATTTTGTTGATATTTTCCAACCAGTAAGATTGATTTGAAATACCATTAAGGGTGTACTGTTGTACTTGGTACCATATCCCCTGGTGACGCCATAAGGGTATGTTTTACAGGCATAACGTCATTTAGTTAAGACGGTACATACTGGGTATGCCGTAAAACGTCATTCATGACGACATTCAGGGTCCATTAACATTCTGAGTTGCTTGGACCTAGCTGGGGAGTATATTTGGGTGCACGTCACGAGACCGACCCACGAATCATACAGCCCACGAGTCATACAGCCCATGAGTTCGACACTAAGCAAAGAAGGCCCACAAGACCGACACATTAAGCCCCTTGTTGTAATGTCGAACTCGTGGGCTGTTTTTACCTATAATATAGTGTCGAACTCATATGGGCTGTATGACTCCGTGGACCTTTTTTTTTTTCAATGTTGAACTCGTGGGTGTCGGTCTCATGGGATGGTCTCGTATATTTTCCTGTAGAGCTAACACTGTAGGACATACAGGTCCTACAGTTGGGCATACCGCGTATACTTGATATGGTGTTCAGCTCACTGTGTGCAGACTGAGCACGACCCGATAGTTCAAAACCTCTGCCTGAGAAAGGATGGTGACCCCTTGAGTCAAAAAGAAGCTTTCTTATCATCTCGTGCATCCTGTACTCTATGTGCAATGCACCCATCATAGCGACAAACTGGTCTTCACCTAAACTGTATAAATATTGCCATTGGAAGACTGATGATCGCATACAGTGGCTGTGCACCTATGAGAACGCTGGTCTAACCTCAGGATGTCTATCCAGTTTAGTTGTGGAGAAGATCTGTGTGCCGATCGCGTGCTTCACTGAAGACGCAGATGCTGCCCTGTCTTGAAGGAGATCGAGGGTATATACATCTAGTCCAATTTCAGCAGGAGGTTACACTGAATCATCACTTGCTGGCAGAGAGTTTTAACCGGATCATGCAGGTGATATTACCCGCTGCCAGCGTACCCTGATTCACACATTGGATGCAAACTGGATGGCGGCCATATTGGAAACAAGCAATATTTGGGCATGGGGACACCACTCTTGGCCAGGCCCAATTGTTAAGGAGTATAGAATATAAAGAAGACAATTAGAGCAAATAGGAGTTCCACTCCTATTTGGAAGTGAGGTACCTAAAGAGGTCATCAACAAAATGCGCCAAACTTAATTGGATGACAAAAGCAAGTTGGAAGACACAGGATTGCTTCATGTGGAATGCATGTTAGGCCTCACAGTATGTCATTTTCCAGATGGTCCATGACGTCACTGTATGCTCCAGGACCATGAGTCATTCATCGGAATCATACAGCCCACGAGCTTGACAATGGCCAACACAGGCCCGCCAGTTCGAAACTATGATATTGCCCATGAGCTTGACACTATAGGCAAACCAGGTCCATAAGAGTCCGACACACACAGGGGGGGGGGGGGGGGTCCACGAGATCTACACTGAATAGATTAAGCTCTCTGATGTTATATTAATCTCATGGTCCTTGTTTTCCTCGAGGGTCGAACTTGCGGACCGCACAGTTTGTTGGCCTATTATATTTGATGTCGAGCTCATGGACCTTGTTCATCTCGTGTTTAGGTCACGGGATGTATGACTCGTGGGCTGCGTAACTCATGGGCTACACGACTCTTGGGTTGTTTGACTTGTGACATACACCCGAGGAGGTGGGCCTGTTGTTTTCTGGTTAACATCTTTCACGCTTTCATCCAGTTCAAGGGACTTTGCCATATGCCTGTTCACAAACTATTAAGCATCGACCCAAAACATAGTGCCCCTCTCCCCACCTTCCATATCTACGCGTACAAAAACGGCAAGCTAGTCTTCATAACTAACCCAAACATAAATATTATATTTGAGGTCACTACCATCACTGAAGGCACGTAAGCTTCATTTCTGAAGTATTGACCGCTCACATTCCTGAGACCTGTTGCTATGAACCAATACTCTGTGGAATATGCATGCATACTTTGATCATAACGTCAAGGCGTGATTTGTACATAATTAAACATTTAGGATTAAACCAATGAAGCCAAACATCAATTATGTAATCCTGCACAAATTTTGATATTCTAAAAGTCTGACCTCACATTGTCCTTAGAGGTCAAAGTTGGATATACACAGGGTAATGACCAATGTTCTGTGGAATGAGAAGACACTTCTATTATAGCATAAATGCTAATAGCATAATGCATGATTGCACACCAGGTATACAGTTAACCAATGAATATACATCAAATATCAATATTCTGATATTTTGAGGTCATTGACCTGTCACAGTCCTCAGAGGTCAAAGGCAGAGACATGTAAATAACATCCTTTGATCTGAGGAATAGGAAAACGTTTCAATTGTAACACAAATGAATTTGTAGGACATCGTTATTATGTTTATCATCAACCAATTGCACCAAATATCAATATTCTGATATTTTGAGGTCATTGACCTCTGGAGGTCATCAGAGGTCAAAGGCAGAAACCTGTCAGGGCTCTGCGGAACATGAAGACAATTCCACTGTGACAAAAATGAGTTTTTAGTACATCATTACCATGTTTAACATGAATCAATGACGCAAAATATTAATTTTCTGAAGTTTTGAGGTCATTGACCTTTGAAGGTCATCAGAGGTCAATTCAGACTTACCTCCCGATCTTAAAATGAATCTTATAACATGTACTAACACTGGTGAAAGTTTCATGCTCTAGTCAAATTTTGCACAATTGTTCGTTTTATCTGCTCTACTACTATGTCACCCATCTCCGACATTGATCTTGGATTTGTCACAGTAACTGAGTCACAGATCGAGTGCTGTCTTGTCAAGAGGGGACGGCGTCAGGGGAATATATTATATAGATGCACATCTAATTCACATAATACCCGTGCTGAACACATTGTCATGAATGATGGCACACACGCACGCACGCACACACACGCACACACACACGCACATACACGCACACGCACACACACACACACACACACACACACACAGACACACACGCACACACACGCGCACACACATATTTACACTAACAGACAGCAACAACATCTACTGATATTTCATACTGACATATTTTGTGCCCGGTATGATGACAAAACGTGGTGTATTTCTTTCGAAGTACGTTATATAACATAATAATGACATCATTGTAACATTTATTCCTTGATTCCAAAGTCGGATCCAGTAATTTAGAAAGATATTAATTATGCACCACAGTCCTTTTGTCGGAAATAACATTGCACATCGTAGATCTAAAAAGTGAAATATGCTTTCTGTCTGAAAAACCTGTAGGTTATCTTGTTTACTCGTTTTAATGTATTATCTTCTGAGGGGACTTATACTAGTAGTCGTGCGTTGGTCCAATGACAGTGCATGCGCTTAGAAGCATTCAAGCGCTTCCTTGCTGGTCATGTAAAATACAGAACAAAAACAAAAACAAAAACAAAAGCAAAAAAAAAAAAAAACCACCCATCACAAGAAGACCCAAAAATGAAGCAAAACATAACAAACCAGAAAACAAAAATCATCCATTCAAGCAGATTTTTGCTGATGTAATATTCTAAGTTTATCATATCTTTTGTGCCACTTGCTACAATGGTTCATCATTCAAAGCAAAATGTAACATCGATTTTGACATGCAGACACAAATTGAATCAATTCAAAGCAGATCTACTAGACTCATGTACTCTTAATGTTGTTTGTTGAATATTCACCAGAGCATTACTGTAAACTTTATGTGAAAAAAGAGAGGAAAAAAATCACAAAGTCTCCCACAACACCAGTTAGATCCTTTCTTTACTTTTTTCAAATTTAATATTATGTTCTATTTAATATTTTCCTCTTTTTAAATTCTAACATTCCAACGTCAAACGTGATTCTAATCAAATCTGATGAATATAACATTCCTGATATTATTGTTATTATAATCATTATATTCATCATCGTGGTCAAAATGCAAAAGAAAATACGACAGGCAGTATTCTGGTATAAGATATGCAACAAAATAGGCCTATACATGACATACGAAAGTACAATAATGACAGATGAAAAAAAAAAATGGTGATAAGGGCTACAGGTAACTGCTGAAGGAGATCGGTGTGAAAAAAAGTGATACCTATTACACAGACATTAAAGGGAAGGTAAACCCAAAGAGCAATGTGGATTGAATGAAAGCAGCAACATTAGTAGAACACATCAGTGAAAGTTTGAAGAAAATCGGACAATCGATGCAAAAGTTATGAATTTTTAAAGTTTTGGTGTTGGAACTGCTGGATGAGGAGACTACAAGAGGTTAGGACGTATGAGAGGACAACAATATAAAGGCTAAATAAAGACATTTTCACAAAAATTCATTTTCCATAAAAACCACAAATTCCATCAACTTGATGCTGACATATGTTAAGGGTAGCAATTATTCCCCCTGCTTTCTGAAAGCGGTTAGGCAAGTGCCTTTTCATGATGCTAGAAAAGTGAATTTTTGTTGATTTTCCTTTATAACTATTTTCTTTATATTGCTGTCCACTCATACGTCATAACCTCTAGTAGTCTCCTCATCCAGCGGTTCAAACACCAAAACTTTAAAAATTCATAACTTTTGCATCGTTTGTCCGATTTTCCTCAAACTTTCACTGATTGCTTTGCTAATGTTGTTGCTTTCACTCAATCCACATTGCTCTTTGAGTTTACCTTCCCTTTAAGTAAAGCTGTATCCACCACAACAGTCTCAGAGAATGTGGAATACGGTGACATTCCAAGGAATCTTAGTCTTACTTTTGCTTATTTCTGACAATTCTGAGTCTCCATATAATTAGTCACGCCTATAAATTTGAAACTTAAGTGGTGTGATTGTCCACCTTCGCCGGAAGTAGTGGGCAAGCGATGATATCCCGTCCTACAAGTGTTTTATCGATAACCACGACCGGACCACTTCAACCTCCCCCCGCGCCTCCAAACCAATGGCAACTCGGTGAGAATGAATGATAGGCGATAGAATTCAATTGTGAATAGGACAGGGGTACTCTACCTTCTGAAAGTAGCGGCAAAAACCTCAGATTTTCTCATTATAAATAGGATAGCAGTTCTAATGGAAAAGAAAAAAAAAATGTTAACATGTCTATCTCCCCCACACCCCTCTCCCCCTCTCTCTTCTTTTATCTTTTATCCCAACCTGTCGTTACACGATTAAGGATAGCGCGTTTGTGAGTCGTTAAGAACTGGTCAAGCAATTGACGATATGGGCTAATTTAACAACCAGGGGACGTCATCTGTCATTGATTCTTAGTGTGTGGCGCTTGAAATTAAGGTGACTACGCTGAATGCAACTGACCAAAACACTTTACAATTAAAGGAGCGGCGTCCTTTGATCGTATAGCCTGATAAAAAAAGAAAGAAATGACTTAGATCTCTCTCCCCCTCTTTTTCACTCTCTCTCTTCTTCTTCTTTCTCTCTCTCTCTCCCTTTCTTTCCCTCTCTCTCTCTTTCTGACTGCTCATATTATGATCTTTGCGCAGACATCCAATCAAGTTATCGTTGTAAACATTCGAACTATTACGCCATCAACACAATACACGACATTACATAATATATCAACAAAATAATCTCAACTCAGATCTGTTCCTGACTTACAATCAATCCTTAAGCCCGTGACATGTATAGATACAGCAGAATTATATAGCCTATGTCGTCTATCATTATAAATCCATTAGTTTACAGTGTGATTACATCAATAGAATGCATAAACAGTACAGTGTAGGCAAGACGATGAAGATCACTGTAATGTAATCCTATATTGGATTCCAATTTTCAGCATAAGGAAATAGTATTTTTCCATAAATTGGATAAATAAATGTTAAATGAAAATACAGGAAGAAATTGATAGTGTTATTACTTATGCTTTATATTCTATGTTGAGGTTTGTTTTTATCACTGATAAGAACATTTTATCATTTTCCAAGATTACGAATTTGTATCAGTTTTGCGTACTCATATGTATCATTCAAAAGTTTATTTGTAAATGCATAATTTTGTTGAAAATTATATAAATGAAATTAATGAATGAAATTAGACATGATTAATGGATGTGTCTATGTTTGGGTGTATGAAAGTTAGTTAGCCTATAAAGAATGATATCAGTTATGACTGCTGATAAGATCAAGCATGTTGCCTGGTAATGTAGTCTTAATATTTTCAGTAAAATTTCTCTAAAGTGCACTATCCATTTTCAAGAACACTTTTCATAGAAAGTAGGTTAGCAGCCTTGTAACAGGAAGAATGACCCAGCAAGGCAAGATCATCCTACCAATTCTGAAGTCAACTTTGTTGTTGTTGTTTTTTGTTGTTGTTGCTGTTTTGTTGTTGAAAGAGTAAGATTTTCACTACTGTGTTAGTAGATATCTTTGTGTAGCAGTTGTGTCAGTAAACCTACACACTGCATTCGGGAAAAAAAAAGGTGCTTCAGGATTTTATTGCCGATATAAAATTTTGGAAGCACGCAGGTGAATTTCCATTTCATTCTTCATTTGATTTGATTCTTCAACTTATATAATTTTTTTCCAGTCCCTGAGGGTTTTGTTCTATGCAGGTGTGTGGTAAATCTATATCTTTTACATCCATAGCAATAATATTGTCAAAAGATTTTTGTTGATGGACGAAATGTGTTTATAGCCTGAAGAAAGCAAACGGAATTTGACTGTGCTTGTCTGTCAAATCATAACACAGCGTCGGTACTCATGATCCTTGCTCATAATAATCGTTATATTTACAATGACAACACTTTGAAAGGATCTTGCAAGTTAGCACTTAAAGAAAGATTACGGACAAACACTTTAATATAGGACATCTGCAGAAGCCAAAATCATTCGTGAAGGTTGCTTCAAATTAACATCTCTAAGGCAAGATGACATTTTATTTATTTTCTCCACCAAGTCAAAACTGTGTTTCGTATGTACTTACATTTTCTTCTTCTTTTTGTTTCCTTTTTTTCTAATTTGATTTCATGCAGCTGACATTGGTTCGTTTGATTTTGTTTTATATAGGTTTGTAGCTTCTATGATTCATAATTCGCTGTCTTATGTATTTTCAGACGGTCCCATATCGTACAAGCTTTGCTTTTTAGTGGGACCCTCCGTTTCCATTCCCATCCTTAATTGATCAACTTGTACTATATGCATATGTATATATTAAAAAATACAATCATGTTTTCTTCATTATTTTGTTACTCATCTTAACATGTATTTTGTAAATTCACGTTTTTGCAATTATTACAAATATGTTCTGCTTTTTATATATTGTATATAATCTCTCTGTTTATTTGATGGAAATTAAAATAAATTTGAACTTTAAACTTTAAACTTTAAACACTGTCATTATTTACTTGATATGATTATGTCAATGATCACATGTTGATCTAACTGTTTTACGGGAAAACTGAGATAGCAATGGAAATTTATTTGGTATAGAACCACTGGACCAAAGACTCTTAATAAGTCCCATCCGAAATACTACAGGCAATGAAAATAATATTGTCTGCCGGAGAGCCACAACCGCTGCGATCGTGCAGGGGATTCAAGCCAGAGTTTGATTGTCCATGGTCTTAGATGCACCAAGCCGAAACAGCAGCATGCACAAATCATTATAGTATGAATATAAATGGCACATATGCCATCAATCGAAATGAGAAAAAAAAATGTATGATGTTGTTTGAGATATGGAACTAATCTTAGAACCATTCAACATTTGTTTTTTGTGATTGTTTTGTGAAAGAAATGACGCGTACAGCAAGTACAAAGTGACATCATGACGTAATCATAAAGGGCAAATGGAATGATACAGATCGCCTGCAAACTGGCAGCTTTTATTGATCACTGCAATAACATGACCACCACCGGTAGCAACAGGAAGATCAAGGCTTATATAAGTGTGATGGGTTTATATTTACATCTTTACATTCCCTATACAAGGCCAATGAATAGTGTAGACTGATATCAATGACAATATTGCATAATCCTCATTTTGCTCCACGAAGTCAATGGCAGTCTTGTGTTTGTAGTGCGCTGTGGGGGGAGATCCAGAGGAAAATGATATTACAGTAAACAAATGAATAAACAACCAAACAATAGTGAAAAAGTGCAAACAAACGCCTCATACCTTCTCTCACCGCTTATTTACTTCATTGCTCCCCCGTTCACCAAATCTTATCTGAAACCCTTCGGTTAGTACCTCATAAAACTAGCACATTACAGAGAAATATGCCGACGTTTATCATAAACTCGCGGACTGGTATTAGCAGGAGCTAAACGACATTAACAGCGCTCATAATTCGCTGCGTTTTTCTTCTTCTTTCCGCTCAAATACCGACGCAGCCAACAAACCTCAAAACGCAATGAGACGCGAAAAGTTGTAAATCGACAATGTCAAGGCCAGGTGTTGTACACACGGCATCGCAAAACGGTGCCTTGAGGGAGGCGTGTTATAGGGGGTTCCCGCAGGAGCAGCGAAAGCGACGGAATCCCGCCAAAATAAAACGGCATGAGTTACGACAAAACTATCTCGACCCCTGACCCAGTATGGCACGTCCGAAACAAGAGCTGCAGATAGAGTTATCTCTGTTTATGGCGAAAGAAATCAGAAGCAAAACATAAATACGCTAGATTGTGGGAGATAAGTTAAAAAACAGTCTTCTCGTCACACCTCAACGTAGAGGGCTCACAACACCAAGATGGCCGTTATACCGATGACTACTAGTAATCGTTTGAAGTGTTTAGAAGTCCAGACCGGAGTTATTTTCCATCTTTGTTAGGTCAATAATTGTTGTTCTTTTCCTTTGAGAATATTTTCCGCAAGGTTTCTACACGCTAAAGTTGAAAGGTCATTTTAGCTGAACACTTCCTGGTCATTTTATACAATTCTTTGATACTGTCTTATGTTTATTCAGATTATGTGTAGGGATAAGTGTTACAAAACTGAATCTTCATTGACCCATACTTTCAAGGGCTATATGCAGTATGACTGGTAATTCCACGTAAAATACTTATTTCATAGCTTTACCTTTAAGCTTCAAGCAATGCATAATTTACAAGCAAGCAATTCTATGTACAATATTACACAATAACAAAACTTCCCTAATTATTTCAAAGCATATTGATTATACTAGTATTATTTTCATGTTCACGTAAAATGAATTATACACACATCTGTAACTTACAAATCTAAATAGATTGTCACCTCGTGAACTCGTAGGATATTGTTGCCCAGAATTAATGAGACATTACGAAACGGACGACTGAAACAATTCTTACTTACCGAGTAAACTAGAGCAGAGTTCTTCCCTTTTCTCATTTGAGGTAAATAAAAAAAGAAGTGGCCGCTAAAAACATGTACCCAATTAAAACTAGTGTTCTCGATAAGTTACTGGTCTATTTTTTGTAATTCCTCAACTATGATCTACATAATATGAACTATATGGGCAAATAATGTTGATAAAGTGATGATGATGATAATAATAATGATAATGATAATACAACTACTACTACTAATAATAATGATAATGATAATGATGATGATAATGATGATGATAACAATAATAACTAAGTATATATGGCGTATTGCGACAAATTCATGTAAAATGCAAAATCAGTTTCCTGACTTTTCTGTTAAAAAAAAATCAAAATTATGGAAATTGGTGTTCAGCTACAATCAAGAAAAAACATGTTGTATAGACATCATGAATATATCTTCATAATTTGATGCAGCTTTTGAGTCCTCCGTCTTAAAGATTTATTTATCATCATTTTATTTATTTTGTTAAAGTTATTTCATCCTGCAGAGTTGGCCTGTTCAGTTTTGTAAATCTGCTCTCTAACACCGCCTTGCAGTAGTAACAAATATCATTCTACATGGAAAATACACAACATGGCTATTATGTAACATTGTAATCTACAAAAAGTTGATTAAGAGTTTATTAATGATAAATACGTAAATGTCGATGTATTATATGGATGTATATGTTATGGATTACAAAAGAAATGTATACGTGTTTGTATCGGATCACATTTTTAGCTCATACTGATTCCTTATTTCATGAACTTAGAACATTCGAGATTTCTGGTTTGAATTTTATTCAAGTAGCAGTCAACATGTTAAAGTATATTCATGATCAACTTTCATCATCTTTAAAAAACACGTTTAGGTTTAACACTTCTGTCCATTCGTACCCTTTATATTCGTATATGTAAAAATTACCATCTTTGAAATCCCAAATCATTAGTGACACATATCTATCAGACAATTCCGTCGGGACATTTGGAATAATCTTCCGGACAACATAAAGTCTTGTTCAACCTTTTATTCTTTAAAAGCCTCACTTAAGCGGTATTTGATACAATCATATGCTCCCTACTTATCAAGTTAAGATAACATATATTTTGGTTTAAGGATTGCTATTTTTTCAATCTCTATTTTCTTCATGCAACTGGATTCTGCACCCAAACTTGCAACAGCAATGCACCCATCTGGTCATTGAATTTCCTCCTGGAGAGTTGTGTCCCCGAATAGTCTTTTTATGAGGCCCCATCCATTTCAAGCTTAATCGCTCACGATGGTGGTCTCCTGCATCCAGTTATCTCTGTTATTTACTGAAAAATACTATATATCTTATTGCATGCTTCTTTATCTGTATAATGCGCAATACAATTGATTATGTTCATTGATTTGTGTGATGTTATATTATTGTTTCCAATCACTGCACTTAGTATTTCTTTCTTTTTTGTGCTTTTGAAATTTGTATTTAATTTGTATTTGATTGAATGCGGAAGTAAATCAAATCAAACAAACGAACATGTATACATGAGCATTGCTACAAATCAATTGATTCACTACCTGTGGCTTTAGATCTTTCTTTTTTTTAAATCTATAAAGGGATGTCCATGTTTGAACATTTATACGGGGAGTGAATATAAACAAACTGACTCTTACAGATGGAAAATAATATCTTTCTCTGTCCTTGGGTGGAGAAGTCTTAGGGGGTATTTCAAAGAATTCATTTCAATTTAATTCAATTCAATTCAAAGTTTATTTCATTTTTCAACAAAACATATGTTTCACTTCCTTTGATAACAAAGAATAAGGTAAATAGAACATAATGAAATGAAAAGACTGTACAACAATTAAGGACCTATATATAGTAATCATACATTGTATAGTAAAACAGAAACAGAAGTGATCTAAGTGAAGTACATGTATACCATTGCTTAAAGTACGAAAAATGGAGGGACCCACTAAAAAGACAGTTCTTTAATTTGCTATGTCCTTTAATTTGCAATGTGTTTACATATCAATTGTTTTGAATAAATCGGTAATAAATTATTTTTTATTTCATTTTAAAAACGAGAACACAATATTACGACATTTGATACGTTGCTCAACTGATTGCCATTTCTTCGTCAATAACAAGGAAATTTGAGATGTGTGATAATCGTCATTCAAAATTCACAAGTTTTTGTATTTCATCCCTTTGGATATTTGCACAGCTCCCCCAAGATGTATTACAATAATCAATTTTAGGTAAAATCATAGCAAAATACAGATTATTCATTGATTTGAATGACGACAAATGTTTAACCCTCCGTAGATCTTAGCTAAGCAGGGTACAAGTGCCCTACAAAACAATATAGGTGAATTTTCTTTGGTAACAAGATTCTGTTATGTCATACATGTATTTTTTTTTTATTGGTCCGTTTCTTCGTAACATGACAGTACATTTTTCCTATAGAGGGATGTTTGTACTATTTTGGCGCCACGCATAGCAATAACTAGTGCTTACTTAATGATAGATGCGGGTATTCATTTCAATACAGATCAAAATAAAACAACATTATTCAACTTGATTGTATAAAGCCTACATTACGCCCATCGAGAAGTAGAAAATATCGAGACATGCATTGTCTATTCCGCAGCAAATAAAACATTACGATCGTGTTTCGAACACATACACACACAACAATAACCCCCGAAGAAATAGACAAAACGAAAAGATTAATAATTCTCTCACATTACTCTCTCAAAAAAGGATCATTAACAAGACATACAATCCCCATGTTACTATAAAATCGTAAAAGACCATAAAACATTTTCATACCCCTATTTGTGATATTTGTGATGAGAATATAATATTTTTTTGTTGCTCGATTGCCTCACGCGATATCTATATCCAGGGCCTATATCAATTTATTTATGTATCTATAGGCCCTTAATTATATATATATATATATATATATATATATATATATATATATATATATATATACATATATGTATATAGCTAAAAATGAATCATCGAATCCCAAACTAGAACAACTATAGAAATATGAAAGCATGAAGTATTGACTGAGTCTGTATCTTCTACTTGGACGTCGATTCAGAGATTCAAAGTAAGACCGTTGTTAGAAAATGACAGAAACCTTCAATCTTGTGTTAGTGGAACGGAACATAAGCGTCTCAATCAAATGCATTTCAATCTGAGCAATGCACAGAGTTTTCTTCTTTCTGTTGTCGCTTTTTTTCAGTTTCTCTTTTGTCTGTTGCCATCGAAAGAGAGCACCTTTTGAGATGACTTTGGCGGGCATCATGATTCTGCGCTTTCTTGCTCACCATGACCGAGTTGCTGGCGAACAGGCGACGGGGCCCTGCGGGCCTAGAAAGTCCCCAGGCGCCGCTGAGGTTGAAGGAAGGCAGGAGGTCGGCGTAGGAACAATAATGATTAATCTCCCGCCATTATGACCTTGACCATTAAAATTCGGGACAAATTGTCTGAGTTCTCAGTCTTCCTTTGAGCTCCCCGATGCACCAGGTGATTATTTACTATTTCAACACTTTTTGAGCTCATTTTATGATGATAAAAATTATAGATACGAATGAATGAGATACGTTTTAATTGCCCCCTATTAGGAGCAGATAACTTCGTTTTTTCGAAGCTGAAATGAAGGAGAAAGGGGAAAGAGAAAGAAGAGATGGATTAATTTTAATCAAATTTTCATGCCGGAACTAGTCATCGACATCGCCGGCGGTTACGGATCGAGGAAGTCAAAAATTGAATGGCAACCCACAACAAGATGCAAAAGTGATGAGGTCCGAGAGAACACCGCAACGGCTCTCTCCTGCTGCTGATAACAAATGGATGAATTCTTCTCCGAGGCAGAAATCGTGGGCAGAATTCAGCGAAGGCTCCGTCTGACATTTATTATATCCTGTCCCACCGGCCAACAGTGGAGGGGGTATTTAGCGCCAGTAGCAACGCAATTTAGCCGATGAAATCCCTTGTTGTTTTCCCCCTCTTTGTCCGCCGTGAGACAAATACGGTAGCATGATAGGACAACACTGCAATTTCGGCGGCATTCGGCATTTGCTATTCAGTGCCAGCTGCCGATCGCTAATAATGAGCATAATTGGAAGTATAACATCTCGATCAAACTAAACGAAAAAAAAAAATGGTTGCCCAAATCAGATACAGTCCATGAATGCCGGAATGGGTTCATTCATTCAAAAGTCCGGTATGGGGTCATAATAATGATAATGTGCCGCCCTCCCCCTCCCCAGCCCTCGCAAAAAAAAAAAAGGAACAAAAATGGGGATTCACTAACACATGCAATTAACATGAAATAGCCCGCGTATACGTCCACCGCTAACTGTGGTTTGGGATACAGAAATCTCGTTGAGAAAGCTCCCATTGACAAGCCTCGACAACCACATTAATTAGTACAATGTGCATTTTGTGTGGTCCTTATATCATGTATATATAATCTACTTCATGATCATAACGAAACGCCTCTCGTTCGCATGTTGAATTATCAAATTTTCCATTCACATCGTCAAAACATCAGTTCTCTCTATAATGGCATGCGTTATGCCAAGCACTATCTTTCTATCTCGAAAGACACCCTTCGATAGGTTTATTGGAACTATAGCAAGATAATCTGCACGGATGCAACATGTTTAGTGTATTTATACTTTTTTTTTATTTACAATGTACAAAATGCAATAATGTAGGTCTATTCGCGTGTGTTCGTCTAGACAGGGATCAACTTACGACTTCTAACTGTTTTCAATTTCATTGCTCAATATATCTTTGTATTGCCCAGTGAAAAGGTTATCGTCAATTCTGAGAAGAAGGGTTCTGTTTGAGACATATCATTCTCGCATACCCTCTTTTTGAACGGAATATAAGCTTGTTCGTTGTCTTTTCCACCCCGTCCGTCTATACGACTGGTCCATTTCTGTTCTCATTGACTTAAGGTCGTGTTTGAAGTGGGTGCTGGTACTAATGATACTAGGGCACTATTACATAAATAAGATGAAATCAAACATAATGCAGAAAAATCAAACATAAGTTAGGTATTAATCAATCAGAATTGTTTATTTTTTAAACGTATGTTTGATTTTAATTTTTATGCAACACGGTCGAGATTACATAATTATGAAATTGACTCTTTTACGTCATGGTCTAACAACAACAACAACAAGAACTACAAACAAACCAATAGAAACTATACACTTCTGCTCTGAATGAACGTTTTTCGCGTTTCCCAACCCTCCTGTCAGTTCAGTTCAGTTCAGTTCAGTTTTTATTTCTGCATTTCAAAATCAATACAAATCAACAAATCAACAAAATACTTACATAGTCATTTACACAGCTAATATTCGTAACGTTTGGATCTTACATACATTTTCTTTTTTTCAAGAACGAATATCATATATGAAAGGAAGCAATAGGAAATGATAAAAATGAAATGCAGGGGACCATCATCATAAGCTAAGCTTGACGAGGAAGATGGCCCCAGGTAAAGAGATACGTACTGTCGCTTCTTCTTCTTTTTTTTAAACATGTGTCGTAGAGTTTTAGAAAAAGCTCCCGTTTTCGGTAAATTCAGTTTTCCGAGAAGCACACACACACACAGAGACACACACGCACAAACAAGGTTTAATCTACCGGTATCAGGTGGATAATTATATTGTGAGTGCGGTATACGATGTTTATCTTAAAATAAGGTTTCATCTTGATGGAAAGAACACAGAGTGTTCCACAATGTGTTCTCAATGTGCTCACATAGTCGGCCATGTGAAAACAATCGGATTTAACAGTGTGAAGATGATATCACACTGAAGTTTGGTTTTTCACAGAGAGTTTATACATAGCAATGTCCTGTTTTCGCACTGTGAATTGGTGATTCACAATGTGTTCACAATGTTAAAATGCTCAAATGTAACAGTGTGATGAGATTTATCACTGCGTTCACACTGTGTTTCACACTGTTTCACAATTGTGTTTCACACTGTGGGACACTGTGTTCTTTCCAGGAGGGTTACACTCAAGATATCATAAAAGTACACTACAATGGAAGCAAATGAGAAATCCCTAAACTTGCAATCTAAAGGTGGAAAAATGAATTTAAGTGTGAAACAGAAAAGCAATGAGGCTTATTTTACATGATTATCATCACAGTCGGCCAATTTTTGCTGTTTTTGTTGTTGTTGACTATATTCTTCCTAATCTTTGAATAATTTCCGTAATCTAGATGTATCGACAGGGATAATTCAGGACATACATACTATCAAAAAAAGGACACGAGAGCAGCAGTTTCTATCGAAGTTATTGACTTAGTAGACAATACATGTCTCTAAATGAGTGCTCGAAAGAGCAAAAATGTGTCAACTTTTAATTCCATCACAAAAAACGCCATTTTGCAGTAACCTTTGCCAAATTAAGGTGGGGGGGGGGGGGGGGGGGGGGTGTACAATTTTGTTTTAGGCCTATATTTGCAAACTTTGTCATTAAAACACTGATTAACAAAAGTTCTAACACTGTCGACATGGTGGTGATGAGTAGCCCTACATAACAAAAAAAAAAGGAGAAAAATTCGAGCACATTTCGCCAAGTCTGTTTTCGTTTTCACACATTTTCCGAATTCCGTCGTAAATCAACACCTTTAGAACGGGCAAAAAAAAAAAAAAAGGAGAGTATGCTAATGTTAATCACAATGGAAATTTATAGTAAATAGCCACCACTAAGATAACAAACGCGGCGCGAGCAGAATAAAAATGAAAAAACGTAGGAAAAGTCGTTAAAGAAGGTTACAGCATCGTTTCACTCCGTTATGAAATACAGTTACAATCGAGAATTAAAACGCGCCGCAACCATCCGAAGAGCCCGCGTTCATACATCGTGGATTTTTCCGCACTCCGGCTTAGCGTGATAACGCGTGCTCGCGACTCAGGACATTATACTACGTAACTATTATAGATGGTTTTCAGAGATGTCGGTTTCAGAAATTAAGATGTGTTATTTGTAGAAACATGAAAAATTGAACGTCTTCTTCTTCTTCTTTTTCTTTTGATAACTTTCACTCTCCATTTATTTATTTCTTTATATCATTTTGATATTAATTCGTCCATTTATTTATTCGTTTATTTATTTATTCATTTATTGCTTAATATATCTACTTATCTATTTATCTATCAAATGCAGGGCCCTCTGGTGGAGCAGTGACAACACAGTAAGAGGCTCCTCTGGGTAAATAAGACCTTATTGTTATTGCTATTTTTATTATTGTTATTATTATCATTATTATTGTTATTATTATTATTATTATTATTATTATTATTATTATTATTATTATTATTATCATTTTTATTATTTGCTTATTATCTTCGATTAACCATATCTTCGAAAAACCAAGGCGAGTTCTAGATGTGTTACTTCTATCAAGGTCCATAAAGATGAAGATGAAGATTATGATGGCAACTGCACACGAGGAAGAATGGAAGCAGACGCATAAAACAACAACAATAACAACAACAGCAGCAGCAGCAGCAGCAGCAACAGCAACAACAACAACAACAACAAAAACGTGATTGGAATTCCATACTGATATAAATACCACCACTATAGTTCCACAACTTTTATCACCGCTGCTACATCATAACTACTCTCATTTCGTTGTAATCGTACTCTCGTCTGTAATTATTTCGACTTTTTTTTTTCTCAGATCGATGATGGTTTCGGGGATGGATATAAACAGCCCCATCCCCCCCCCAAAAAAAAAAAAAAAAACAAAAACAAAAACAAAAACAAAAAAGAAAGAAAGAAAGAAATGCTATCAATAGAAGTCCACCTAAAATCCTTGTTATGCAGCAGTAGCAGTAGTAATGTTGTAGTTTATAGCTTTGTTCGTTGTAGTAGAATAGCGGTAGCCGAATAAAAGCGGTACGGTAGTGGTATGATTGGTGCGGGTTTTTTTTTTTTCGTAATAGTCATTTTGATAACAATGTTACTAAAACATTATCTCTTGTGAATTGTCAGTGTCGTCTGTACACACGCATATCTTCGAAGTTGTGCTTCACCGTAATTTCACACGCCCCTGTATTCTCTGGCGAGGAAAACAAACCAAAACTCAATACGGACACCAACAAAAGGCTGACGGAAAATTCTCGTGACAATCATTTTGTTCCTTTAGATAGTGATTCAAATCAAGGAATCACTGTTCTCGCTACTGCCTCGTGGAGTGTGAACGGAATGGATCGGTCATCATCAATGGGGGACACCACTAAAGATGGTCTATGTGAGAAAAATTTAATTGGGGCAATTACGGAACGCAATAAAACATTTATGATCAGCAGTTTCTTTCTCTCTTTCCGCCACTTCGCTCGTACCATGATTCTGAACTACCTCTTGCCGAGCCAATATTACTATGGTAGACGGGGGAAAAAATCCCCCGAAATAACATTATAAATCCTACAAAGTTATACATGTATATATGAGCCGAGCGCTGCATCGATTGTCACTGTTTTGTTTCTGTTTTGGGCAGAGGGAGTCTGAACTTTGGGCGGGTAGACCACATCGGGGAGATAGTGGCATCTCAGTGTGACTTCATCCTTTCCTTTATCTTTTTTTGAACATTTATGGAATATGGACATCATGTGTGATGTTTCATATTACGCAAATGACGCCGTGGTATTGACACAGTATACATAAACGCGTATATTTCTACTTTTTTCTCTCTCTTGTTTTTTTTCCCTCTACTATCCCGCACCCCCTCCAACGCCCTTCATGCGATGGAATACAAAAAGCAAATTGTGGATTTCAAGTGAAAGTTTTTCTGAGCTGATTTAGAAAGAAATTGTTACTGAAAAACAATTTTTCCTTGGTTGATTCGTCAAGCTGAAAGACAGAATATCAAGAAGTGTTATGACAAGGACTGGATTTCTACGCGTAAAGCAGAAGTGGGTAAGTTCTTTCTTTTTCATTTCTTTTACTGTGTTGTCCTGCTTGACATCCCATCGTAAAAGCAGGGGTCGGCTTTTACGTAACGCCAAACAACAGCAGCGTAGGTACCGACCGCCATGATCTGGAATCCACCTACTTGCCAGGACTCATCGAGGCGACATACGAAACCTTGTTGCCATCCATGCCATCAACGACTTCGAATCAACGACCCGTCAACGCCAGGACACCGAACGATCTCAGAATTTGACCTCGGTGTCACCACGGACTTCCTGGGCAGCTTGTGACAGGAGTCTGCTGTTACCAACGTCTGCTCTCCGGGTTGTACACCGGCTGCCTGACAGCATTCTGGACAGCGGATAAAGAGAACCAGAATGTTCATTGTCAGTCACGGGGGTCGAAGTCACTCGCCGGAGTCGCCCGTTGGGCTCACCTGGTGCCGAAAGGTAAACACATAAAAGTGCCGAAATGCGTCGGTTCAACCTTGGCCGGATTTCTCGGTGAGGGCGGTATAACAGTCGAGACTGGATCGTCTCGAAGCCGAGGAAAAGTCTAAGGAGTGTCGTTTTCGATGTTGTTGGTGTTTTTTTATTCAACTTCAGCAGAGATGTTACACATCAGCGAAACGTTAGATAAAGCATGGAGAGCCTCATCTCTGTCTTTAATTGGTTGTATACTCACGGAAGCTAGTAAATTTGTGAAGGAGGGACGTTTTCTTTCAGTTTCTCTCCAGATTGACAATAAGAGTTGCGTTAAGTACGCATTGTCACAATCTGTTGGTTTCAAGTAGCCTGTAGCCAACTTCCATGAAGTTACAAGGTAATAAACTGTCTTGTTGGAAATCACTTTGTTCTCGCTTCATAAAGTCGAAGCCTAGGCACATGATGAATAATTATGCGAAATGAACAAATAAAAAGAAAATTTCCAGACATTCCACTGACAGTAAACCTTAGGTGTTGACGAATCAAATCTGGTTTGCGAAACCAGTTTCTAGCACTATGACGGGAAATTTTGTCCGTCAGTATGGCCATTGCATGCATCCGCTTCAATGTATCCACTACAACGATGAATAGGCCTACTATTACTTATCAAAAGTCATGGACTATTCATTAAGTTATTTGTTGTGTGAAAATCGAAAGTCAAATCATATGCTTTATCGGTTTTATGAGGATCCTCTCATAAAGCGTCATAACGGGGCTTAACTGAAGAATTGTGTTGTGGTGCCAATCCTGAACGGAAAGATCAGCTGTCAGTTGTACAGTCGTGTCAAAAAGTGATCATGCAATGCCTGTCCTTTGAAGCCTAAATGGTATGTAAAGAGTGATATGTGAAACATACTTACGATTTTTATTTTACTATAATAATTGTTTCCAATAACCCTCGAAGCATATTGCCGACAGTGAATCGCATCAAGAAAGTCTTATAACAAGATCTTATCTCGTCATTCATTTTTACCACTGAATCCCAACAGCTTTATCTACACTCTCGAACATTGTTGAATTTAAACGTTCCAATATGTACTGAACACTGATCCTTATCCAATATTATCCTCTATTCATTATAGCTCAAGCTTGTCTAAAGCATTACAGTACAACAAAAACGCCTTTTTCTTTTCTTTGATAGTTTTGATTTTTTTCCCTCGACTTATTTTGATTGCTTTGACTTTGGCTTCACGTGACCTGTTCTGTCGCTAGGGGACCACGAAAATTATATACCCGACACCTAACTCTTGGCATAATTTCAACGTTGTGGTGGAATTTGCGGTCGGATGCGATAATTTATGTACATGTTGCGTGAGAAGTCCGATTCTAATCTGATATGAGCCAGCAGATGCGACTCGTGGATTTATTGCAGCTAGACTGCAGCGCCGCAACGGTGAAGTTTATTCACACCCTGCAGTCGACAACTGTATTAGAATAACAGTCTGCCATTTGCGTTAGCCGTCATTGTGTACATACACCCACACTTGTAAAGTTTCAACCACCCCTTCCCATTTACAGCCCAGACCGTCCTAAGATCCCTTCCACCACTCCCCCCCCACACACAAATTGCAATGGAGCATGCGATTATACAAGAGTTGTTTGAGTGCTTGACTGCAGACGAATTGTTAGTTTGTGGTGTAAAATCGACTATTAACGTCACTTGCATATCCGCCAATTATGCCAGGTAATTTTGCCTCTCTGAGGAGCCGCTCTCGGTAAATTCCTCATCCTTTCCAAACAGCATTATGTGTGTCGCTCCAATTTCGACGTAGTGGCTTTTCAAAATCTTTCAAGCACACTTATCATCCAGCCTTTATGATGCTTGGAATTCATTAAAGACAAACGAAACCGTGAAAAAAAAAGTCAGAAATAATCATATAAAGAGGCTGGTTGATCTGTGTCAATACCGTCTATACCCAAAGCAGTGAAGAGAGAAACATAATGTGATGAATACGGTGTTTTAACTTTATGCAATAATAATGTACTGCATGTTGACGGAATTACTTAAAAAGGGATGGTACAGTATTGGTGGAGATGAGAATTGGGCTTTTAACTTTTTGCGAGATACCAAGAAAACACTTATGATATAGTACAGAGCATACAATTTTAAGAGGAATTCAAAGTTTATTTGATGAAAATCGGGTTTGGAATGACTGACACATCCAAATACAAAGCAAAACAAAGCGATCGTAATAAAGTGTGGGTCCCACGCTTTATAAGAATCGCTCATTTTTAGATATCTCGGCCATTCCAAAACCAATTTTCATCAAATAAACGTTGAATTCCTCATAGAATTACATGCTCTTTCATATTTCATAAGAGGTTTCTCATTATCTCACCAAAAATGTTAGAAACATGAAATGAGGTCTAAACCAAAACTATACGATCCCTTTAAAGACGAGCACAGTGTATATTTTTCTCATGTAGTGATGGGAGAGGAGAATGATTCTTAGTGAGTGGGATTGTTAATACCATGACTTTTCTCCCTCAATTAACTTGTTGGTATCTGTGCTTATCTAAATAGTTTGGGATTGTGAAATAGGGAGCATTTGGAAAATGAAATGAAAAATATTTGGCTCTTGCAACTGAAAACCTTTTTCAAACTAATTTACTTTTGTCTTTTCCCGATATCTCTCTCTCACACACACATGCAGAAACAACGTATACACTTCATTTTGTAGGCAGACAGAGGTAAATGAATAGATAGATAGATTTAGACAGATAGACAGATCACAGTTTGGTAGACATATAGATTGATTGATTGATAGATAAATAGGTAGATATATATAAGTAGATAGATAAATATATATAAATATACAGATAGAGAGATAGACAAATAGACACATTGATAGATGGATCGATAGATAAATAAACAAAAATACACTGGAAGAAGATTTGAAATAGAGGGAGGAGCGAGAAAGAAATAGAGAGTTGCAAGTGAACGAAAGTTGTTTTTTTTTTCATCTACAAAATAATACTTCATTTTCTGTAGATCTGTACACTTGTAACATGTAGCTCTTAATGCGAAGGAAACCTGGACAAACTAAGTCAAATCGGGCAATCCGTTCAAAAGTTATGACTTTTTTAAGTATTTGCGCAGTCACTGCTGGATGAGAAGACTACTACATTGTATGATGTCACATGCGTACAATAATATAAGGAAAATGAAAAGAGAATTTCACAAAACTTTACTTTTTGAATAAAGTGCACATTTCTTCAACTTGTTACTGACGTATCTTAAGGGTAATATTATTCCCCCTGCCTTCTGAAAGAGAGAAGTCGAGTGTTCTTTTGTTATGCGGGAAAAATGGAAACATGTTGAATTTTCGTTATTCTTTCTTCATATCGTTGTACACATGTGACATCACAAGCTATAGTAGTCTTTTCATCCAGCCGTGACTGAGCAGACACTTCATCTCTCACTGATGTGTTTTACTAATATTGCTGCATTCACTCAACCCACATGTCTATGAAGGTGAACTTGTCCTTTTTAAGCAAAGCAAAGTGTCTATGATGAAACGAATTATTGTTATTTTTGTTTACCTTGACACTGTGTATTTAGACTTTCATTAACCGGTAGGTAAAAATGATGTGTCGATGTTAACGTTCCATTTGTAGATTAGATTAACAAGTGATTTGTATGATATATTGACGAAAATGCACTCCTACCTGGCAAGCAGTTCAGTTCGTCGTAATATAGTAAAATATCCAATCCTCTGTCTCACCCGTGGAAACAGAAACAACTAAAGTAAGTCAGCAATTTCTAAAAAATAATTTACCCAACAGACAAGAAAACCAATAGCACTGATATAAAATTCATAGTGCATTTATCGATGTGTTTCTCTGCTTGTGATTTCTTTTCCACCGAACAGGACGGTTCATTAAAAATAATCTCTCCGTTTCGGTTGTACATTGTCATGCGTTCTTCTGCATTTCCTACTAAGATCATTCATTATAAGAACCTTCGAGCACCTTTGCACATGGATCTCTCCAACGCATACCGAAGGTAAGAGTCATTTTATACAAGCACACAGACAATGTGCAGACAAAACAAAGAAGAATTGTTGCTGTATCACCATGGATGCCAGAAAAAAATAGTGTCTCATTCGATTATGTTCATAATGTTTGTGTAACGCCAGATATGAGCGTACCTGCGTCACAGAGCACATGGCGGGAATACTGTAAGTCATTATAATGTACCTTACAATACTATAATATACTGGGAACTACATTGGTCTGTGTTGCCTTAATGAATGCAAAGCCAAGGGAATTGACCCATCGGTGCATGGAGCTAGGGAGACATTCGTACTGCAATGTGACGGTAAGCCCTTATCAGTGTATTTATTATGGCTGCGTTGTAAGAAGAGTGTCATAAATTGTTCACACAAAAACTGCCGTGGGCAAACGGCAAAAGTAAACCGAATGCCATCCATTTACGACACATTATAGGGGTGTGTTCTAGGTCAAAATGGCGTACATGGTGAGTTGAAGTTATCCTTGTAATTTCGGCAGAGCCAAGTGTATTTGGTCTGCAATAAAACCTCCTCGGCATTATTTTTGTTATATGGCAATGTATCGTTTGCCCACAATCATTTGAGATACCGTAGAAAATACATTATAATAACATTATCTCGGAGCTGAATTTTGCAGATGCATGGATTATTTATGGCCTTAGATAAGCAGGACAAACTTTTAATGTGTAGCGGTTCTGCATTCGATAACGTGCTGATACGAAGTCCCAATGATAGGGTGTTTTTTTTTTTTTTTTTTGATGAGCTTTACCGTTTGAGATCGTCAAAGTATACATGCGTACATGGAGGTGATACGAGACGAAATAAACAATGTTAGACGGCCGTAGTAGTTGTAATGACATGGGTGAAATATTATGTAGCAGAGGGTTGCCCTATGTCCGACCCATTGGCGCTCCCCAGCCGTCGAACTCCCCGAGCGGAAATGAACACGACAATGGCGCACCATACACACACCCCTGCTAGGCGAGCACTCGCGCTGGCGGTCCCTCGTGTGAAGTGGCGCCTTGCTCTGCGGGGTCGGTGACTGGTAAATCGACCCAGCACCGCCTGCGCTGCGCCAGGAGATATTGCTTCTGTCAATGTTCGGGGGCTTTGGATGTGATTTTCGACAGGACTGGGATGGCGTTCAGTGGTGAAATGAAATGATAGAAATACCAGGTGTACTCAAGCAAAAGTCTGTCTAATACATGATAGTTGTGAGTGAACTATCTATACATAAAATTTTAAATGTTTATTCGTACAATGACAAATGTATTATTTTCACAGTCTGCATTTATTTTCTCATTTGGACAATAACATGACTCATACTCAGCAAATACAAGTGTAGAAATCACACTCAAATAACGAGATAGGCCGGGGTACTGCATATCATGTAAAAGAAGAAAGCATATTGAAGCAGAGAGTTCCCTTTAATAGTACAATACAATAATATAATTTTTGAAGGCTCTCTAGGGTAGATAAGCCGGAAAGAACAGAAAGCAAAAGTTACATGCGTCTATTAGTGGTCATGCCATAGATAGTTACCAACTTCTCATCTGCATATGCATTGAATGTACACTTTCAACTTTTCCAATTATCATCTTTTCATCCATATCCTTTATGGTTGATTTGAAACAAACGAACACTAAAAACAGTCAGCAAGAAAAGGAATAAGAGAACATTCTTGTCCTCAACAAGATATCGGCTTTAGAAACTACCAAGCATGCTGTAATCATGTACCTATATCATTATCTTTGTCTCGTCTCCTTAAGTGCTTAGTTATTTCCCATGTAATGGCGACTGAAATGTTAAAGATATGCACTCATTGACGTCGTTCATGATGTCAAATTAACTATTTTGCTATTTGAAAATTATGATATCTAATGCGTACCCCATGTATACCCCTTATTTCAAATTTAAACAAATAAGGAAACTGACAAGAAATAATACTGTCACCAGACAAGCATTAAAAATTAAGGGGCTTCATTGACGAACACTGTACAAGGGCTTGCCATAGCTCAGTATGAAAGCATATAATATGGAAGTCATGGGTTCGATTCTCAGTGGAATCCCATTTACTTTGCTCATTTTTGATCATACGTGCATTTACCATATACATACAGCTTTTACTAATGCTAACGCTAGTAGATTTATTACTCAAAATTATTTCTTCTTATGTTCTAACTAGTACTAATATATACTGCTACTGCTATAAATATGACATCTCTTACACCTATGTACCCTTGCTATTATAAACCCTTTCGTATGTAGAGTTTTCAATCCATGAGCAGAAAAAAAAATTATAATCATTTACCATAGCAGGTATGTTGGTTTAAATTCATTGAGATAAGCATCTATGATGTAATGATTATTCATATATAATCTTTAATAGTACTTTCCACTACATCTACCTGATCACAACAAATTGTTCATCAAAGGCTAGTAATTGGCAATAATAAAAGAAATAGTTTGTTACTGCATACAATGCATATATGACATGGATGCTTCCCCGATTGACAATTGAGAGGCTTCTCTGGTCACCTGGTTTATGAAAATTCATTCTTTGTTTGAACATAAATTGTTACATCGGGTAACCTTGTGCACTATGTCTCTTTGAAATCAACAGTGAGAAAAAAAAAAGTCATTTTCCGAAATGTGTACATAAGCTAATTACGAAACGGCTTAATTGCTCTAGTTCATAATGACTTCCAGGAAAACGAAAGTAATTGTGATTGATTTGATTACTTTAAAAGCAGACATTTCCGTGTTCATGAGACGGTTATTTTCTTCTCCTGCGATTTTGTTAAAAGACCTTGCAAATCAATGTTTTTTTTTTATTTTTGATCAATGTATCGTCACTAAAATGCTAATGTTGAAAGATTCGAAGACCTACCACGGATTGTTTCATTATTTCCTTGAACACGCAGGTTTGTGAATTCGAGTGATATGCTGTATGATGCATTCTTCTGTTTTACATCATAGAATATCAAGAAAGCTTTGCTTCGTCAGTATTATTCAATTCTAATCTAATCTTATCTTATCTTATCACAACTTGTCTGATTTAATTCAATCTAATCTAGTCTAATCTAATCAAATCAAATCTCATCTCATCTCACCCCATCTCATCTCCACTCGTCCAATCTAATCTCATCTTATCTCATTCTTATCATCTAATTTAATTGATAGTTCTGTCAATCAGCCGTATAATACAAACATATTTTCTGGTTTAGCATCTGCAATCGTAAAACAAGTCACTTAAACAGGTGTCTTTATCAATCGATGCAGTTAGAGATACACACAATGCTACCACGGAGCGGGCAGTGAGGAGGATCCCGTTTAAAACTGCATGCACTCGTCACAATCACACAGTACTACATGGCTACATTCCTTCCAGTGAACGTCACAATTGTTCTCCAGCGTTGACGAGGTGCGTTTACGGGGTAACCTGCTATCAACCATAATGACAGCAGTCTGTTGCAGACACAACTTACATCAGGACTTTTTAGTTTTTTTTCCTGTTTTTTTATTATTATTCTTTTTTTGTCCGACAGGAATTATCATGAATTATGATTTCTAACGCCAGAACGGACTGCAGACAGGCTCGAACTATCGAGACTCTCTCCGGCCGATCTCCGGGGAACAATATCGGACGATACGCCTGGCTGCCGGTTCGCCGAGTCGGAACTCGAGGGGAGGACGAGGCAGTTTGTTGGTCTTTTTGTTGCTGTTGTTGTCGTTGTTGCTATTAAGGCATAAGATAAAAATAAAGAGAAGAAGGGGGTAGAGAGAGAAAGGGAGAGAGGGAGAGTGCAAACGGAATACAGCAAATCGCATGATAACTGAAGGGTAGCATTTAGGATCGGTATGCTCACACCTGCTCAAAAAGGGGGAGGGAAAATGCTTGGTATCACTAAGGGAACACTGTGTAAATTTCTCTCCTGTCCTCTCTAACAACAAAACAAAATAAAACAAAACAAAAACAAAACAAAACAAGACAAGACAAGACAAGACAAGACAAGACAAGACAGAAAAGCGAACCAAATACACTTGCCCAACAAAGAGAAGTTGTGGAAAAGCATTTGAAAAGGAAAAAGAAATAGGCGGTAATACAGCCACATGACGAGAGAAAGTGCAAGTATTAAAAAGTGACGATTCCCTTCGGCGTATCAATAGTTGCGTAAACAAAAACAAAAACAAAAACAAAAACAAAAACAAAAAGGCAAGCAAATAAAGGAGCAGCTTGGGATTATTGCCACTGAATTTTTGTTGTTGTTGAAGGGATGACGATATTATGACGTAGTGTCTGCGCGAGTATTCTTCTACGTACATTCACTCACATCTGAAGAGCAATGTCATTTAATAACACTCAACACTTTGTTTCTTTAAGATTACCACTTTCTTTTCAATTGCTTTTGGGATGTGTTTTCTTCAAATAATATAACTTTTTTTCAGGTATCTAAATACATTACATGCCGTTTGGATTTTTTTTTTTTTGTGACGCACATGTACTAGTTATGATACACTTATATCATCATCGTACTATTTACATTCGTATGTTATTTTAAACTCGCTTCTTCATCAACATGCGAGTTCCATTTCTTCTCTTTTTTTTTGTTTCTACAATAATAATGTATCATTATTCCACCACTAACGCCATATTTATCTGGATATCTCCCCTAAGTGCCATGAAGTCAGCCGTGGAATTAAAAGAGCGAGTCATAACTCAAATAATCTTATTATCATATCACATCATTACATCATGATATCAATTTTACGCCAGATCAGTCGTGATCCTGTAGATTATTACGGTAGAAGAAGAATGGTTCCGGAGGGATAGGATTTTGTATCCAGTGTTGTTTGACTGAAAGTTCTTACCTATACTGCTTGTGAATGAGCGTCTTCACGAACTCAAGTAGGCCTATAACATGGGATTAATGTAGTGAACGCCAATAATTGCAACATTAACAGGTAAATAGAGGGACGTTGAACATGTATGACCATAGATATGAATTTGCTTGTTTCATTTGCATATATATATATATATATATATATATATATATATATATATTCATAGATCTATATGCATATACAAGATTTGTGCGCATCTCATAATTGTATGCGTATACAGAATATAGGCATGTGTGTGTATATTTTCATAAAATCAAATTCTTCAAACCCTGTTTAATGCGTGAGTTTACATTACACATAATTGCATCAATATTGTGATTTTGATCCATGTATTTGCAACTATACAACGAATGCATGAACAAACGAACAAAGGAATGAGCGAACGAACATACAAGAATCATCAAATCTCCAGTACACAGATAAAAACACGCCACCATAGTTCGGAGGCAAGTGATATTAATATGTTGCTCTTACAGCTGTCTCAGACACTACGACCAGCACAGAAAACCCCACAACGAATGACTAAAATGGCGCGTTTTTTTCTCCCCTCCTTTCTTTATTTAACTTGCTTTCTTTCCTCTCGTGTAGACTGCTCCGCCATTTCGAGAATGGCTAAACGTGCATGGCTTCGATAATTACACCCTGCGTCCGTCAAACCAAACGTCGCTGTAATCGTCCGTTCTGACAATGCGTCCCTTCTTCAGCCCTTGACCCCTCCGTCAATGCCTGCTATTTCTGCGATCTCCGCAGACCAACGGCAGCTCTGCTGGCATTGTATACCATTTTTCCTGAACAGTGAGAGAAAGATAAACAAAGATGCAACAGATAACGGGCAATTGTGATGAGGTTTTGTCAGCGTTATCTGTTTGATGGTGTTTGTCGATTATTTTTCTCTCTTTTTCTTGCAGTCAAAATTGTCGAGGAGTGCATATACAAAAAGGAATTGACACAATGTCCAGTTGCCTTCGGCTATTAGATTAAGTCAAACTATGACAGTCGTTCGAACAAAACCTAATTTTCTAAACCTCTGCTTCAAACGTAAACTTTAGCTGCAACCCATATAGGTATGCTATTCAAACGACCTTTGATGGACTTCGCTTCGTAACTGCAATTATTTTAATAGCAGGTGGAAGCGTGCGCGCGTTATGAATGCATTTCATGTATTCATTTCGGTGACAAAGGTATTCACCTTTCTTACGCTCTGTGACACGCATTGAAGTCAGCCAGCCAGCAACAGACCAGTGGGCAATGATCTCTTGATTTGCTCGTTTTCCTTGATTGCTATCACACGCAGTGGGCAGGACATTTCAGAAGCGAATTTGTTGTGATGATGCGGTGTGTGTGTGTGTGTGTGTGTGTGTGTGTGTGTGTGTTACTCTGCATCATTTCATTCCCCATTTGAAAGGAAGTATAATTTTCTGACTGATCTCACATGTTCAGAGCTGTCATTTGAAAATTCCAACTATTCCAAGCCAATTCAAACGATTAGATGATGCATCTCGCGATGTGTATGTGTGTGTTTGTGCGTGCAACTAAGCTTGCTATTTCTTGGCAATCCGCCGTTTTGCCCCACCATTTGACATCGCAGACTTGTTCCTAAGGGACAGGTGCATACGATTTCCTACAATAAATGTTTGATGATTCCATTGCAGTGGGAGAGTGGGTACGTTGATGCTAACGAGAGATACATACAAAAACAAAAACAAAAAGGAAAAATGTCCTAATTCTTTTGGACTGGGATCGACTGAAACAGTTTTGATATAACCTCGTTCATCTGGTATCATCAAAATCAAACCATCTTATATAGAACAAATATCCTTAACAAAAACAACAACAATCAAACAAAAACAAACAAATGGCTGTCACAATGTGCTGCCTTGACCTGGTAGTAGAGTTAATTAAGTTTAAATCTACCCCTTTACTACCATTGTAAATACATAGTGAACTGAATCCAGAAAGAAGAAAAAAAAAAACTTTGAGGAATAAAAGACTGAAATCTTTTTCCTTTTTTTTTTCCCTGTAAAACCCGCAGCTCTGATAATACATTATAGTTAGAGCCTAACCATTCTGGACATTTTCATCTCCCCCTTTAACTTAAATCCCTTTTATATCTTTTCCCTCATCCCCCTCCATCCCCCCCCCCCCTTTCCCTCTGGCCTAACTTTCGGATGAGTTGATAGCATGCATCATTGTCGATAGCTCTCGATATAACGTCATGTAAATATTGATTGGACACAGTGACATTTCGAGTTTTGACTTTGGTGATGAACACGTTTTCTGAATCAAATCAGACGCTCCAAGTGAGATTTTGCTCTGGATAAAGTGTTATCATTGATGACCTCCGCATATAATTATTTCAAAGCTGAACGCTGTTCTGACTTGAAGACATTTCAGATACCCGATTTTCACCTCGGATCTCCATGGTCATTATAATTTCTTTGCGCAAGTGGAACTACAGCTTTATATCTGACAAGAATATAGGCGACGTATGGAACTAAGGCCATTTTTTTTTTTACATGTCATTCTCATTTCACAAAGCTTCATGCCCATTGATATTCTGGATGACCATTTTATCTTATAGGTTTTCCTTTGTTACACTACAGAAGAACAGATCTTTGGAAAATAGGGGGAAACATCTCTGATTAGTTATTTTTGTCATGAAAAATTAAAGCCTTTTTTGAAGGGGTGTTTTGTTTATCTTTATTTTCGGTCATCTATCAGAAAAAGCATATTCAACAGATTTGTCACCCATATATATTCACATAGTGAGATGAACGACGGATTTAGTTTTAGAGGGAATTCAGCCACGGGTGAAAATGTCTTTATTTTCCATCAAAACATACGAACTGACAAAACTACCATGTTATCATAAATCAAGAACATGCAAAGGAATTTAAATTTGATTTACTTGTAATTTTTCTTTTCATCTTAATTCAGCTAACGTTCGTGGAAAACAGAAGTGGCATCTGACGTTTCATGTATCCCTATGTGTATATATATATATATATATATATATATATATATATATATATATATATATATATATGTATATATATATATATATATATATATATATGTTATATATATATATATATATATATATATATATATATATATATATATATATATATATATTAATGCTGGAAAAGCAAGGCAAGACAGCATTTACCGAAGAGAAATTTGTGAAGATTGTATTACAAGTGGCGAAAATAGGAAACGAACAAAAAGCAACAACAGAACTTGGACATGAATATACCCTGAAAACAATTGACATCAATTTGGATATACTCCAGTCTGGCAAGCAAAAATCTCCCTCTCTCTCTCTCTCTCTCTGTCTGTCTGTCTCTCTCCCTATCACGCACACACACACACACACACACACACACACCCACACATGAGCGCACACACATTCACACACACAGCCCTTTCGGATACAAAAGATATTTCGTCAATAAGTCGACTTTCTATTATTTCATCTCAATGCAATGTTCTTTGTTTATAGTCTTGTTTGCACAAAAATATTTTTATTGCGCCTCTTTTCAGTTGCTAGAAAGATGAATGTGCATTAATACTTTTTGCTCTTTCTTTCTTACTTCTTATCAATTGTTTTTATTGCAAAGAATTGGGTTAATAGTTATTTTGTCTACTCAACTGTCACTGTGACTGCTAAAAAAAGGTTGCATTTCAAAGCATGTCTTCGTTGTTATTCAGTGCCTGTGAACAAAGATTCCATTTATAAACAGACAAAAAATCAGGGGAAAAATACGAGAATTTTCGTCACATTATGGAGATTGATGGATTTGTTTTTGACAATTAGATCGCGTGAGAGGGATTGCACTTTTAACAAGACAATAAAGAGAAGATGTTTTATGTAGATATGATTTTTTTTCACAATATATTTTAACCTTTAGGGTAATGATGCTGAATATGTTTCAGCCTTTAAAACTTAACATTCAGGAATTTGTTTATCATAATTAAACATAAATGTAAATGTCTGATGATGGCAGATATTTAACAATTACGCATTCCTTCTGATAGTACGCATGACATAAAGGTAACTATGTGAATAGTGTATTTCAAGCAATGATATAAGATCCAGCGATGTCACAATTAAAGCTTAACCTATTGCCTTCTGCTAAGTAAGTATCAACGACTGTGAAAATACGATTGTACGATGAAGTGATAGTGGTTACTCTGGTTATAAGAAGCATATGTACACCCAGTTTAAAATTCATTTAGCATATACATTTTCTGCTCTTCAGTTTCAAAAGTATATGTCTACCTTTCTTAGGTTTAGTAAGAAGCTGAGTTTCGTCTGGAGAGAGGGATAGGAAAGAAAGAGAGAGAAACCAAGATCTTTTGCACAGTTCTTAAGTTCTACAGTGCCTGCTTGTAAATTTATACATACAGTTTGAATGTATGCTTTCATAACGGATCATAATATGGCCAATACATAATTATGTTTAAACAAAATCATGTAAACATATACCTACAAATGAGAGTTCCTGCCATACCAGATCCAGCCAGCATGGCCAGTGGTCAAAGTATGAATGGAAATAGCCATAAATGTTCAAACACACAGGTTAGAGCACCAAAAATTACAAGCTTGGAAAGGAGCCCCTCATTACATCAAGAGATTAAGCGAAAAAAAAATCACTGAAGATCGTAGTCCGAGTCGCTGAGATTCCTGCTGTGAATACATTTGACTTCGTGGTGTCTTCCCCCTGGCAAGCTCGACGATAGTTGTCACCAAAAAAAAAAAAAAAAAAAATGTACTTGCACCAGACACCGCCGTCATATGTTTGCTTTCCTCTTGGTCCAATGTCGCTTGTTCAAAATCATTTTTCCTCCGTCATGAATATTTTGATGACGTCCCGAGTTTGTATCTCACAGTGCCGACCTCGCCCCCCTAATATGTCATCCGTTAAACAACCTGAACGTGTTGAGCACGAATTGTCACCACTGCCGGTGTGTAGCTGAGCACCCAGCCGGCCAGAATCGGGTCAGACTCATAGACTCCTATGCATGACCGAGGAGGAGCGGAGAGCAACACATTTCAGAGACCATGATTAGTCATGCCCCATTATTTGTAGGAAAGAATATAATCATCTCATCAAAATAACGATGCAAAGTCTGAAAAAGCAAGTCCTCATCCTTTCCTCATCCCTCTAGCTCCAACAGTCACTAATCGAGGCAAAAGCAATGACATAAGCAAGGGGGAAAAAGGGCAGAATTTGACAACCCCTTTTTACGTGTCAGTCGCCGTCTTACGATTATACGCCTGCTCCGTCATGTCATCTTAAAGTGCCATGCGATCACTCCGTCAATCATTCATCTTGTGGATGTTCTGAGCTTGTTTCCCTCGTTTTATTCTCTTCTCTTGCATCTCACCTATGCCTTCTCCCCCATTCTCTCTGTCTCCCACCGTCTCCATCTCTCTATTTTTCTTTCTTTCTCTCTCTTTCACAATCTCTCTATCACTTCCTCTTTTAAAGTGAACAACAGTAAATAAATCATGATGATTACTTCTCACAAGCGTCTCTCCCTTTTATCTATTTGTATATTATATGTATACACATAGATATGATAATAAGTTCAAATCGTTCAAGTTGATTCATTTCATTTCCTACAAAATGATTAGGAATACAATGTTCGCATATACAGATAATGTCACGAAGTCAGTACAACAATGTGATGAACATAATAACATGTATTAAAGACACAGGTAAATTATTAGCAGAGATAAAAATGAATGTTATATCATAATGGTAAAGTCAGACACATAATTTTTGTGCGTTACAAAAATATTTTCCTGATATTAAATCTTAAGACTTCTGATACTAAACAAAAAACAACAAAACCAAAATAGAAACGCTTCTAGATTTCTTCGTTTTGCACTGATTGAAATCATTGTTTATTTGATTTCAAAAAGCAATACAAATACCGAAGTTAAACTTACCTTCATAATTGATTTTTTCCCCGGTACATATACTTTGAACAATGACGCGTCCGTATCTGTTCTTGCATGTTCAAGAGCTTGCATGTCTACTGATTATTTGTGGCATGCATGAATATCGCTTGAAAGATTCCGGAAATATTCTTGATCAAAGATAAACTAATTATGTTCACGATAATCGTGCTAATAAGTCAAAGAATAGGAAATCGCCTTTAAAAGTCATTATCGTACCCCTCCGAAAGATGTGTCCCCTTTCGTGCATTGAATAGTTCCGGTCAAGTTTCATGTTGTTTGATTTGAATGGATATGGCCTTGTCGACACTTGGTGCAATTACCCCCTGGCAGTAATATGAATTCGTCTAGTTCCTGGGCAAATTGTGGATCTGATTCAAATCACAGACTGCTAAAGATGGCTGGATAAGAGACCCTAGTTCGAAGAGATCCTCTTGATTAGAGAATGATTGTTTAAGAGAAAAACGGTGGGGTATAACAGAATAAAACGGTTGAGCCTCACAACTGAACCCGGGTTATTAATTATGTTTAACCAAGTTCCTTGTGAGGGCATGACAATAAGTTGCAGCGCTGTCTACAAATTGTAATGGATAACCCCGGCCCGTGCAATTACACTTCTCGGCGAAAACTACAATTTCCGCACGAGGAAGAAGGTAGCTACTTGAAGAGAAGCTTGGCGTACAGCACGCCGGGCTGTTGAAGAGGCCTCGTTGAGCAACGGGACGCCCCGCTCCCAGCCCACCGGCGGCCGGGGAGTGGAGCAGCGGCGGGAGTATTTTTTGCTCAGCTGAGCATATAAGCTATGGACGTGGTGTGCCCCCCTAATCGGCTTTTCGTGATTTACGAGAATCTAATGAGCTACCACGAAGGGAAATTCGCTCTTCATCTTGTCAACTATCAGTTTCTTCTTTTTTTTTCTTCTTCTTTTTTTTTGCATGATTATCCCCCTGATTTTTTTTCTTGCGATTAAACTGTTATAAGAGGCATTGGTCTGCCTGTGGTTAAGAAACCAGTTAAACTCCAACCGTATTTTCTGCCGTGAGTCCTCGAGAGCCACTCACGACTCATCCTATTAATTTAGGACAACTCCGTTTAATAAGTTAATTTCATAACCATACGTCTCCCCTTCGACTGAAATAATCAAGATCTAATTAAAGTCAGCAAGCCGTGTAGAGCCGGCATTTGACCAACAGTATGGTCGTGCCTATATAACATTATATCTGTTTTTAAAGAGAAATAAAGATTTCGTATCGTGATTGCAAGGATACGTGTTAAAGCAGATTTTAATCAGGTAGAAGCAAACAAGCAGACAGAGAAAAGTCAGAGGTATCGAACTCTTCATGGGGCTATACAACCGGTAACCTATAGCTGGCATGCCCACGTTGGTCATAGTGGATTACACGCGAGATCGCTCTTCAGCCGTTGATTAAAGGCATAATTTATCATTTTGAAGAAGAAAGAAAACCCAGCATTAGTGCTTTAAAATAGTTCTTAAATGTGAGTTAGGGATAGAAACAACCACTGTAAAAATTTGAATCCATATAATCGATGTTAAGTATTGTTAAATACACAAAATGTGAACAATAGTTATAATAACATTTTTTCCAGACTAAACCATCTACAGTTTGATATGGTTTAATGAGAAAAATACTGATATCTCCTTATATTTTTTGGCTTTATTGCAAAAATTTTATATGGTAGGATGTTTTGTGATACAACAGACCTACACATATGCATCAAATGTGATATCTTGATTTTTTTTTAAGTCACTCTCCCAAAGGTAAACAGGGCCTTTAATGGAAACTGAACGCCCTATTGATTTTGTTCGCGAACCATTCACATCTGCAAATTCTTTCGAGAATCATTTCAGACAGAAAAATTGATCAAATCAAAATGTATTGATTGTTTTGGGAAGTGTAATTAGTTATATATGGTATAGTATGCTTTGGTACGATGGTAGGTATGATAAGGTATGGTATGATATGATATGGTATGGTATGGTATGGTATGGTATGGTATGGTATGGTATGATACGGTAAAGTATGGTATGGTATGGTATGGTATGGTATAGTATGGTATGGTATTTTACTTCCATTTGAAAAAAAGAGGGCAAAGAATACACACAAATATTTTTAAATCAATAGTAGGCGTGGTAGGTAAACAGAAATGTTATAGGGAGGATCAGACAGTCATCAAAACCTGCCTTTCATCGCTTTCTACACAAACGGGTCTGAGTGGGGATCATAGATGGGTTTGCTAGGTCTCAAATCAAACCATAAACAAAACAAAACGAGACAAAACAACATAAAACAAAATAAATGTATTATAAACAGATCTATTATCTACTCAACATAACAGATAACAATGAAAGTTGCTATCTGAAGCATGCAGAACAAAGAGCAAGGAAACAAACCTTTCGAAACCATAGCCCCTTCTCTCCCCTCCCCCCCCCTCCAAAAAAAAGATGAAAACAAAAGTACGAATAATCGCAGAAAATCTGCATTGCAGGTTCTCCTTGAATGTCAAAACACTTTAAGATGACGTCTTAATGTGTATAATGCTTACACTGCAAAAAGTAGGGTGTTACATATGAAACACCCGTGGTGTTAAATCTAACCCGGATCTTTTGCAGTATACTGACGGGGGATCATGACACTGCCTTTCTTTTTTTACCATCCCCATTCACTTATTCCCCTTCCGTTCATGTTGGTTTTTCATTTTCTTTTATTTTTCATAATTTACTTCAACAATGTGGTTGTATCAATATGTATCATTATAACTCTTAGCGTTACTCATACTGTCTCCATCAAGTATGTTTTGTTTTTCCATAATCTTTTATTGATTCCATATTCTATTCGAATACTTGAGATATCAAA
This sequence comes from Diadema antillarum, assembly GCF_040938485.1. NCBI lineage: Eukaryota > Metazoa > Echinodermata > Echinoidea > Diadematoida > Diadematidae > Diadema > Diadema antillarum. Next base: position 1,428,946 of record NW_027271563.1, on the reverse strand, counting down.
ATGCATATATATATATATACAAAAATCAACACAAATCAGCATTACATGATTTTTTTTTATAATCGATGAAATCAAATCCTTCTGTACTTGCAGAGACCTTTCAGACTCCAGCTATCGATAGACAATAGAAGATTGCAGCTATCGATAGACAATATAAGACGACACCACCACCGTGAGGCAGTGAGGGAGATATCTCGATATCGATCACTAATGAGCTCAAAGCGATTGAAGATGAGTATATAGAGAGCTGTGTCTGACGCGTCTTTTGAACGCAGGACGAGGGAAAGAACGAATTTGAACCTGAAAAAAGGGAACATAAAATGAACGTTACATAGAAAAAACAAACAAGGGTGAGAGAGAGAAAAAAAAAGGAAAATGGATTAAGAGAAAGAGGAAGGTAAGGGAGAGGCAGAGAAATAGTGGATAAAGAGCAGAGAGGGGGATTACAAAGATTAGGAGGAGGAAAGCCGATAGAGCATACTCTTGTATAATACATCCTTTTCTGTCCGTGCGAAAAAGAGTGATGTGTTTTGCGTGAGTGTGCATAAGATAGAGTGGATAACATTTCATAATATTGCACCGATGGATCAAACCTATAGGAGCAAAAGACAGATGACGTTGTACTTTCTCTTAATTTTGCATCATCGTGTGCGAACTGCGTGCCAGACTGGGGTTGGTGGATGAAATAGATTAACGATGTAGGGATATTATACATCAAGGAAAAGTAGAATGATAAAAAAGTAGAGGAGAAAAAGCATGATAATGAAAAGAATCAAAAAGACGGGAAAACCTCTTAAAATGATTAGCATTAATGATTGACTGGGCATCATACGCCTGCATAATAAATCTAGTAATTATTCATGAACACCGCATGCATTTTTGAGCTAATTTTCGCTGAATTTGTGGAGCAGTAAGTAACTTGCTGCGTCTAACTTTCGACAGGGATTGTGAGGATTGGTATATGTTGTGATAGTTGTCACATGTAAAGAAAAGAAAGACAGAAAAAACAGTACCGACGAAAACAAACGAAGCGCTGGTGACCATTTTACACACAATATCATGCACGTGCATTTGTTTTTGTTGAGAGCGCGCGTGCGTGTTTGTGAGTGTATTTGGTGTATGGGTGTGTCCTCTCCAATGTACAGTCGTTGATTTGTGCGATGCGAGCGTCTTGTGTGCTCGGAATGCGACCTGCATACAGAATGGATTGGTCGAACTGACTTCTTAACGAGACAGGGAGTTGATTGGTCTGACGTGCCGCGAGTTGCGCTGGATCGCATCTGTCTTACCTGATAAAGATCTCGGAAAACGTGACGGAAGCGGGTCCCGGCAATCTGGTCGCAAAATTCAGCGCCAAGTATGTGTGTGTGTGTGTGTGTGTGTGTGCGACAGAGGAAAAGATGTGTGTTTAAAACAAAACAAAAAAAAAACGACGACTTGACATCATGTTCTGTGGTTTATGCAAATTACTATTAGTAGAATATGCAGTGCTTGCAGTGTTTAACCATTGCGTTTAGCCTGTTTTCGAATTGTTCAACTATAGATGAAAACTATCATGTGATTTTAGATGAATTAACCCCCACGCGCACACTGCTAACACACCTATGATAACGAAACCTACTTACATTGTATACAAAGTTCAAATTTATTTTAATTTCTATCAAATAAACAGAGAGAATTATATACAATTTATAAGCAGAACATAATTTATTATCTGTAATAATTGCAAAAACATAAATTAACAAAATACATGTGATAATGAGTTACAAAATGATATGATATATTTGACTTATCTGTTTTAAAACAAAATATTAATGGCTAGCTATTTCATTTTTTCGCAACGACACAAACACACATACAGACGCACTCATGCATACTTATACACAAGAACGCAAGTCCGTTTCTTTGCTAGCCGGGAGAAGGAAATTAGACAGGATTAATATACGCAGTATGGTGGCTTGTAACGTTTAAGACTAATTTGTTTGCTGGTAGCTATTTTGGATTTCATGCATGTTGTCCCTTGTCATCCAGCAGAATATATCGTTTTTGCAGCATTTTCTGATCGATTTTTTCCCCATAAAGAAACAACAAAATACATACAAAGCTTGTTGTTATTTGTACACATTGAATAAAGTATTATTAAAGTTATTTATCAATGTAAAGGGTGAAATTAAGCTTTAGTTAAATGTAATGCACTGAGAGTATCGGTAACGATTGATATAGAGCATTATGAATGTACTTAATTATTACAATTATTGTTATTGATGTTATTATTATCAATATTATCATTATTATTATTATCATTATCATTATTACTTTATAATCGTAAAAAAAACCCACAAAGGTAGATCATTATCATAAAACTAACGTAACTTAAGAAATACAAACTGATTGTAAATGCGATTTTTGTTACTTTTTAGTATTTTAACTTGCAGCATTTCGTGCTAAGAGTTGGATCACAAAATGGGTTAAGTCCCTTTTTTAAACATTTTAAAGTAAATCCATTCTCAGATAGAGCAAAATAGAACCTTTCCAGTTATACCTCACTTGCTACATAACAGGAAATATTCTTGAACCTATGAGTAGAAATATTTCATATTCTCTTATCATTTTATTTGTTTTCAGCAGCTTTAGTCGCAAAATCAATCAATCGATCAATCAATCAATCAGTCAATCAATCAATCAATCAATCAATCCATTCATCCATCCATCATCCATCCATCCATCCATCCATCAATCAATCAATCAATTAATTAATTAATTTATTAATCAATCAATCCATCCATCCATCCATCCATCCATCCATCAATCAATCAATCAATCAATCAATCAATCAATCAATCAATCAAATAAACGAGGGAGTGGGACCTCTATTTCGATTCCTTTCATTCCATTCGTTCACAACATGGGCCTATACATGCCATACCGCAACTTCTATACACGTATAATAATAATTAAAAAGAACAAGAAAAAAAAAACGCTACCAAGCTAAGAATGCGAATGAGTGTGTCCGCATGCGTTCATTGCGAACAGGTTTTAACATCTGCACTTACTTTAAACTTTGTTAGATACATATTTTGTTTTAAAGTGGGATTGATATGCAACAATGAGTGCAGATAGGCCTTCTTAATGGGTCACGCAAATTTAATGGAGTATGCGCAATATCTCTTTGTCAACGATTTACTTTGTTCTGCATATTTTATGTCTCCTTTTATATTTAAACCTGATACAAGATTTGTATCCTGTACAAATTTCTGGTGAAAGCATGTGTAGCATTTATTGGAGTCTTAAGCAAACAGCGGCGATTGTACACGCACGCACATACGCACGCACACACTATTATAAGACAATGCATATCAGTTGTAATGTAAAGGAGCCTGGGCAGATCTGAGCACATTGGTATTGGTATAATTATTTCTATATGTTGTAGGGTATTGAAAAGATAAACTCTGAATATCAAGGATGGCAGGACAGATAAAGATACTATGTCTCCATATCCTGCTGTCAAGTGAAATGACCCTCAGCATACATTTCATATGCATCGATAGAACGACCGACGTGTCAAAAGAGAATGACCTAGAAGAAAACGTTAACCCACGTAAATATCAAATGTGCCCCGAACTCCCCGTTGTCTTTAGGATGCAGGGATTGTCTTTAATTGGCTACGTGAGATGCTTATGGATTGGGAGCTATTCGACATCAGAGCACATGTACATTTTAGAATCAGTCTCCATGCTAGCACCTTCCTTTGGTCCCGTTGGTCCCCTCCCCCATCCACCCCTCCTCCGTTTCGACCTTGCGGAATGCTTCGAATGCTGAATTCTGATGAGATCACACGCAAGGTAAATATATATATATATATATATATATATATATATATAAAGTTTACGAAAGGGTAATAGATTTGGAGATCGAGGAAGAGAAAAGGAGACCATAAAACATCAGAGACACAGTGTATACACATTTACATGCTTTGTCAAAAGGAAAAAACAAAGACAGACATGCAGACAGACCCAGACCCAGACACACACACACACACACATACACACACACACACACACATACACACACACACACACACACACACACACACACAATAGACAGTGTATGAGTGTATAAGCCTACCCACTCCCCCCCCCCCCAAAAAAAGGATGAGAAAGGAGAAAGATGAAAAATAATTCAAAAGAAGCATACAGAATGCAGAGATAGTGAGAGAGAGGGAGAGAAATAGAAAGAGAGGGGGAGGGATAGATATATATGAGAGATATGATTCTAATCATATGAATATAGACTGTAATGAAATCAGAAAGAGTGATAAGAGAGAAAAACCAGAGAGAGAGATAAGCAGGGAGGAGACAGACATACAGGAGGAGGAGAGGGGGCGGGAGAGTTACTTGTTAGGGAGAATAGAGAAATTAGCCCCGTGATATATAAAGGGAGATATAATTGGTAGGGCCGAAAATGGCACCCGCGTCGTGGGACTGGAGAGGCCGAGCTAGTTCGTTTGTGAATCATAAATTATTAGTTAATGTTTCTGCATCCCCTGCCCTGGGGGACGGGTCGTCGTCGAAATGTAAACAAGGGACATTCAGAAATGAGACATGCCACGCGTTCTGCATGATATCCATTTCCCATTTTTCCCCCTCTACGTCCAAAGCCAAAGTCATTTCTGCTGCAGAGCACGGCTCAACTTACGAGACACAGTCTCTCACAGTTGGTGAGAGGAAGGGGGGGGGGGGGGAGGGGTGGGGAAGGGAGGGATCCTTCTGTCAATGAACTTCATCCAAATGGTCGAACTGCAGCTCAAAATCACTTGTCTAGAGAACTATTTGTGTCAAACGGTTGCACCATTAAATATATTTATGTCACATTATGACCAGAAAAGTGCGAATTTTAGGCGAGATCGTGTTTTTATTTCCGACTCCCAGTCGATCTGAGAAATACAGCAATTTAACACTTTTCGCAGGAGAAGTGGAATGATGGATTAAAGTATGTCTCATTTTGGCAGTGACAGCTGCAATGCAAACCAGTAGAAATTGTATTTACAATATACAATACCTGCCTGGAGATTGCAGCTTAACATATTAATCATCAACATCGGTACATCAGGATTCTAATTTCTACTCCCCTCCGCCCCCCCAAAAAAGCATAGTACACTGGTCGACGCAGCCACATACAATAATGTTCCTCCAAGCATTTTTATTAACGTTTGGTCTTATGATGTCAAATGATATAAGTCCGACAGGTAATAAACAAAGGGCGTGTAGTTATTATTAAAGATCAGTAGAAACAATGATTTTTTTTCATTGTATCCGCATGAAGAAGAAGAATAAACTTATTATGACAAGATTTCGCGTACAATGTTAAATTTTAGAAAATAGGTCAGAGTCTATGATTCTCTGATAATATCTAAAACGATTGTAGGCTTCATGGTATAAAAAGAAAAAGATACCAACTAAAGAAAGGAGAACCGCAACGCTATTCTTACATCGATGGGATTGAAAAGAAGAGTTCATTATGAGCATCCAGCAACATTTCTTCTTCTTTTTTTGACAACGGTTAGCCACTCACCTCTCTTGTCATGACTTCAGCAAAGACAAAAGGCTTTGTAAATCACCGTGTAGTTGTGACTGAGCACCCTTTATCTGTTTGTGTCTTCTTCTATCTAAGCGTGATGAATCCCATGGGATGAATGATGCCCAGGCATAGCTGATCTGCAAAACTGAGATCATTAATGTGTTACGATGGTATAAGGAGTGGTGGTTGGGGTCTTAGTACGAGACCGACACCCACGAGCCATGCAGCCCACGAGTTCGACATCGAAACAAAATGTCCATGAGTCATACAGCCCACCAGTCATACAGACCATGAGTTCGACACTATTTATAAGTAAAAACAGATCCAGCGAAAAAGAAAAAAAAACATAGCCTTGTATAAAGCGACACAAAAAAGAGTTGTCTAAAGAAGGACTGGTCAAACAAGACGGTAAGGGGTAGGGGTGGTGGTATAACACAGAAGTCTTGAAATAGGTGATCTCGGGTTCGAATCCTGTCTGGTGAATATGGCCTTGGACAAACTTTCATTAAACACTTTCTGTCTCTTGCTCCGGGTGTAAAAGCGATCAAGACTATGTTCTGGTAGCAATTAGACAACGGATCCTCTTGGGGGAACATTACTTGAGCTACAGAGTCCTCCTTCATGACAATGAATGATGAGCATTGTTCTAAGGCCCATTTTTCATTGTTATTGCTACTTCTACTATTGCTGCTGCTGCTTCCTTCACTATAGGTTTTCCAGACATTTTCTTAAACTCTTTATTCAATTTCATAAATGTTCAATTCTGATTCTTCCGGGGAAGCTTACTGCGTGCAAATGCAAGGTTCTTTGTCTTTCAGATTTTCGTCAATGTTAGTTTTGCTATTCAAAATGTAAGTTTATGCTTTCAAATCCGTCAAATGTCAATTTTCGTCAATGTTAGTTTTGCTATTCAAAATGTAAGTTTATGCTTTCAAATCCGTCAAATGTCAATTTTCGTCTCTCGTCTTTGCCCCACAGTGAGTTAAAGATGACGGGCCCAAGATGGCCACTTTACCAAACAAAATGATTATTTTGTCATTCAAATTTGTCGAGTGTTACATACATATTTAAGTCTTTATATGGACTGTAAACCAGATTTTTATAACCATTTTTCTTTAATGATATCAATAGCAGTATACAGATGTAATGTATTGTTATCACCATCATCGTCATAGTTATCATCATCATCATCATAATGTAACCTTTTCTGATTCTGCCAAGGAGTTTTCTAACTTGATAGAGGGCGGTTTGTGCTTATTCCAAACTTTTATGGAAGACGAAAACTGACGCTGCTTTTTCACCGACCTCACCAGCTCTAAATCCGATCCAATTGCCACCAAGCTGACATAATTTCGTCAATAATGCTACGGGGGCAAGAATAAATCAGCGAGGATTATCCGCATTTCTGAGGTGACATTAATGACATTACTGGCAAACGCTGCTGAGAAAACACACGCTTGCTGGTTAAAGGGTAGTGCTGTTTTAATGTCATCATTGCAAGTAAAAAGCAAACGTTTCCGTTCTTTTGAGGCTCGCTTTTTTACATCTTGCTTTTAATTTTTGCAAACTTTAAACTTACGTTAATGTAACCAAAGAAATAATGTTCGTTAGACATAGTAGCCTAACGTTATTATTTGTTGTGACTGCAGGGTATATAAACAAAATACATAAGAGAATCACAGACGTGTAAAAACATAATGATGTAGGTAGGCCCTGCTTTGTTGCCTTTTTAAAATTCTTGCTTTGATTTTATACGACGATCCGTTCCTTCTTGTGTATTTTGGTTCAAATCGAGAGTCGAATGTTATCCGAAGCTCAAAATTACGTTTGGTATAAATTCTGGTCTTTAGGTTAAAGCTCCTACTTCTCCAAATTGGCAACACGGCCCGTAATGTCTTGCATGTGGGCAATACCTTCTGGGTGATAAACTCAAGGTACGGGCGCGGCTCACATCTTAAGGATCGTCAGGCGTCAATTTGTCTGAGGTACCAAGGCTAATCCGGCTCCCCCCCCCCTTTCTCACTCTTTCTTTCGTCTTTTCCTGTATTTTGGCGTCCAAACCTCCCTTGATATATAGTTCCTCAGGTGTGCAACATGGTGAGATAAACAAGGTATGTTTATCACCCAGTGTGACCGTGAGCGGTGCGTATCAAAGTTTCGCCATATCTACCTGTCGTTTGCTTGGGTGCTGCGCGAGTCACCTGACAGTACGCAATTTATTACCGCGCCACTCCGAAGTATGATGTTTTCCCGTGGTTCACCATCAGTTAAGTTTTAACGGATGGCCTGCGTCGACTTTCAATAATAACGTGACTTGTATTAAGGTGAATTTCGTATAACTTGATTAAACAACAACAACAGCTGTTGCTGCTTCTTCTGTAGTCGTCGATCTTCTATATCTTTAGTATCGATGACCTACAGACATTTTCTCGACATACAATATAGTGTTCTCTGATACATGATCATTCAGAGCAACTTGTCAATCTTCTTTTTGGTCGTATCAAATTAGTCCCACACGTGTAATTTACTGTGTTCACGTCATACCGCACTTCCTACAATTATTACCGCGGATGCCGACTTTCACTCTTCCGCATCTTCCTGTTATTCCATGAGGTGTCAATCCAGGTCGCGCTTGACACAAGCTGAAAAGAAAGACCCAACGTCTGGGAAAGTTTGGCTATTCTGTCATTAACCCTTTGCATTCATATCACATTCATATCGTAATCCATTGGTATAATGTGTGTGAAATTTGTGCACGTTTTGAGTCATTGTCACAGAACGTTAATCGTGCGACCATATCAATATCCAATGAAATGCAATGCATTAATGCACATCTCATTTTTTAAACATCTTTCTCATGTTTCGTAATCTTTATTTCATCAAACGAAGTCACGAAGTACTAACCATACCATATCAAAGATATCATTTCAATTTCTTTATTTCGTATAGAGTATCTGACAAAGCCTAAACCGGCATACAAAGTCAGCGTAATTGTGCACTTTGTTCAAGTTGTTTTCTTGACAATCCTATTAAATCTTGAAAGATTCCTGAGAATTTCAAAATGTATTCAGCAATTCTACTGTCTGTAGTACGTATAAAACAAGAATTTTGCAATTGGTGTTTTTTCGGTGCCTTCAAAGAAGTGGTGTGCATCAGAGTTCACGAAAACAACAGCAGAAAGAACAGCAGCAGCAACAGCAACAAACAACAACAACAACAATAACTGAGGAGTATGCTTCCTGCAACACTTCAGAAATGTCAGGGATTAATCAACCCTTTGCGTGCTATTAGTGCCGATTGGCACGAAAAACCCTATAGTGTTGTACATGAGGTCAAAAGTCCCTAGCAGACGATATGTTAACCAATCGTTGATCAATTGAATTCAAGAAGAAACATGTATTTCCGATGCATCAGTTGCAAGATCTTTTATGAAAGCAATTGTCTGTACCCTGTCTCGTTGCCACTGCCCACTCACCACATTCTGTTCCTACATTATCTCCTTACTCCTTCCATTCAGTGCCATGGCGGTATTCTTGCTGGATCGATTATGGCACGACTATAATGACATTATCATCACCAAGGCTATCAAAAAGGTTACCAACATTATGACTCTCATCATCGTTGGCACCACTAATTAAATTGATTAACAGGTATTAATTCTTGTGTTCACGAGCACCACGATAAGTAGCGATATGATTAAATGTCACCTTTCATCTCGCTGTTTGTCTTCTGCACAGTCTAATTGTTACTGTTTCATTCACCCATCTTCTTCATCCTCATTTTCTCCTCCTCATCCTTTTTGTAATCTTCCTCCTGCCTATCCTTTACATTTTCGTTGCCTTATCCTTATCTCCCTCCTCTCCCTCCGTGGCATTCTCCTCCCTCTTGTCTCCTCCTCCTCCTCCTCCACTTCCTCTTCCTTTTCCTCCTCCTCCTCCTTCTTCTTCTTCATCTTTTCCTCTCGTCCCTGGTCCTTCTTTTCTCCTATTCCTCTCCGGCGTCTCGTCCTCAATTCAATTGTACTTAATATCCATCCAACAACAAAAGGTAATGCAAATACAATGTATACATTTAATAAATCATATTGTTAACAATTTATAAAAACCGCAAATCACACAGTTTAATACAAAATATATGAACGAATGATTGGAAACAATTATATTCTTTGCAATGGTGACAAAAAGTTAATATTGCGACCGATTAGAATGATCCACACTGTACTAAAAAAAACAGGGCCTGTAAAACGTACGTGTATCACTCGAAAAACAATATACCAAAATCATACCAATCTATCTATTTACAATATAATTATATATTTACAATATATAAATGAATATATATATGTATATATGTGTATATATATATAATATTACATGTGATCTTAAAAGACATTATGCATAGTACTAAATATTAGATGGCTTAGACAGTTTCTGGTATGTGATTGGTCGAGAGCTCGTCACATGATACTGTTTGCGAGGATCGCAAATGTTATATTTTCCCAGCTCGTTATATTGACCAACTGGTCAAATGAATATATTTTCCATGTGTGTCGCCCTCTTACGGTTGAAATACGAACAATTACACCAATATAAGGGTGTGGGACCACGTCGGTAAATAGGAGGAGCAAACGATTACTATCGATAACTGCAGTCTGGATCGATATAATCTGTTCCCACTCCCCCCCCCCCCCCCCCCCCCCCCCGATACGTGAGAGAGTAGACGACACGGCGCGGCGCGGAGTAGCGTCGCTAGGAACTAGGCATGCCTAGCCTGTGCCTGGGTGGAATTTGGGAAGCTAAACGTTTACGTACCGTTTACGTATACACGTATCATTCGGCCCGCGAAGTTTGGATTCACACTTCAAAATGGAACCCTGTTTTGTCTACAATAAACGACGACGAGCTCGATAAGATTTTGGAGGATAAGGATTCTTCGTAATTACTCCACTAAACATGGTCTAAAACAAACGAGTTTATAGTCCAGAGAAATTTTGTTCTGTTCAGTTCTTAGAACGAGGGCAATTCATTCATCTTTATTGACGTAACTTAGAGACTCCAGAGACTAGATAGCTAGAAACAGTAGAATCTAGTTAGATCCAGGCCTATTCAGCGTTACATCGAACAAGTGGAGGACTATGACACCGAGCAGACTGGTTTGCAAATCACTGTGTTTCTACAATGTTCATCTCTGCAACAGAGGAAAAATAAGACTGATTAGGAAATTGCTGCAGATTTCTGATGACAGAAGGTAGGCCTATGTCTATACCGGTCCTGGCACAAGACAAATTGACTAAGAATCACAGGTAGAAAAAGATGATGCACTGGGGAGCCAATTTGGACACATGTGATAGTTCTAACGTTAGACTCTAACTCTAGAGTCTAGGCTTTATAGACGCTAACGTAATAGACTTACGTAACGTTAGACCGTGTAGATTCTAGAACTCGCTAACGTTAGATTTAAATCAGGCCTAGGTCTAGACCTGCTACGTAATTATGCCTAGAACACCGGAATAACATTTAACAAACATTAACGTTAGAATCTACCTATTCCATTAGACACTGCACTGGGTCTACAATGTCAAATGATAAAAATTGCCCAGTAGGCACATAACGTTAGGCCTAAAGTTGGAATTGTTTTGTGAGTAGACCCGAGATAGAACATTTTCTGATCTTTTGAACCTGAGCCTAAATTTACCTATTGAGTATATAAAAAGGCAAAACGTCGTTACTTGACTTGAGCCTATTAAAAGTTAACATCAGTAATACATGTACTAGTAGGGCCTACTGTCGTTTAGGACGTGAGCGAGCCTAACTAACGTTACACAGTCTAGTCGCCGCGCGCTTTACGTACAACAACAAAATCGCGACAGCGCGCGCACACAGCGTCTGGTACGGGGTCGGGCTAACAATAACATGAGCGTAAACTTTGCACATAAGCGGTTAGGCTATGCGTCGTTAGTGTAGGCTCTTCTGTAAAGCATATTACAATCAATGGCAAGGCCATCTAATATAACAGATATCGACTGGTAGGGGGTGGAATGTAACAATCTTTGGAACGCCAGGGAGTTATATTTTCCCTCGTGATCATATCTTCCGTCAGCGCTGCGCGCTTCTGGAAAATACAATCCCTTGGGAAAATATAACTCCCTGGCGGTCCAAAGAATGTTATATTCCACTCCGTACCAGTCAATATCTGTATAGTATAATGACATAGATGTTATACGGCACAGGCAATGGTTGACAGGCACTATTCATTGAACCGTGTGATACCGGGATGAAAATTATGGCAAAAACAAAAAAAAAAATGCCTGCAGACACACACAGTCATCTTCCAAGTCATCAATTCCCTTCCCACCATCATGATTCCCATTTGTCATACATTCTTTTAAAAGTCGTGGACCTTGCATCAGCCATCATTACTAGAGTTATCAACAGGGTAGTTTTGACTGCCTGTCAGTTCGTTTTAAGCTTAACAAATTCTGTTCGCTCCTCATCCCCTTCCCCCTTCCTTCTCTCTCTCTCTTCCCCATCTCGTTGTCTATTTGTATTCTTAGTAGTTTTTTTCTGCATCCTTGCTTTATCTATACACTACTTTTTTTTTCCATATCAAAGGCAATTCATAACTTAGTCGAAGTCGGAATCCTTCCAAATGGCAGTATAGCATCAATTACACAGTAAAAGAAGAAGACGAACGAGAAGAAGAAGAAGGGAATATAAGAATGACAACTTAACTCTCCCCTGCTCTTGAACAGGCCTGAAAAACACATTTATTTGATGCCATATCGACTGATTAAACAACATTCAAAGTAGCACAGCCGCTAATGCCCGGTATAAGATGTAACAAGCTTTTGCTATCCCACAAGTACTTCTTCCTCGGGGATATTAAGACAATTAAGCATCCCGCAAATTCAATTTGGGTTGTTGCGGGGTCCACTGCATCATTGCAGCTGATAGGAGCGAACAAATCACACAATACGAACAATCATTGGCAGATATTAATACCACAACAATGAGCCAACAATAACAAGGAACAACATAAACACCGCATTTTTGTTTGGGAAGAATGGTGGTGTGTGCCAGTACACCGCATACTCCAATGTGCTATTTCATCTTGTCCAGTTTAAAACCATAATAGCAGTAAGCCCTACAAAACCAGAGAAACGAACAAAGCCAAGAAGTTCCACTGCTCCGCGAGGTTCCCCTGCACTATTCTTAGTAGTTCGACACTCATCAAAAGCACAAGCACATTTTGCCAAGATTGTCTGCGCGACACGCGTGAAAAAAAAAAGGCACAAATTGGAATTGTCCTAGCTGGTAGTAAGATGTTGGAAGTAGTGCTGCATATTCGCTGCCAGTAAGTAAGTTCCCTGTCGTTATGTTTTCTGCCTTAAAATGCATGTTCTCTACCCCATTTTTGCTTTCATGTTCTGATGCATACTGTGCAGGAGTTAAGCTAGGACACATAAATTGTAATCGCCGAGTGATCTTTGAAATGGGTACTGTACCATTGTTTGTCAGTTGCCATGGTAACTGGGTAAAGCGATATCACCGATCGGCCTGCATCGATGACCAATTGATTAGAAAAGTGATCATTTCCAGCGTTTACCTACTGATTTTCTGTTTTGATGCTTACATGATTTTAAATCCATGTATTGGGAGACGAGGATTAATGCCAAACTAACCCATCTGTGTATCGCTTTAAATTCAGATTCCCTTTCTGTTTCAGTATTGTATTCCTGCTTGATTAAACGAATGCATTATCACGCGTCTTTCTGCAGAGTGTATCAGACCATCCTCATAAACGTACATAGGATCAAAACCAATCTTAAATTGGCCCTGAATTGTCCAGACAAATCTATTCGGCTCCCATCACTCTTATTCTTCTGTGGTGTCTGTGAAAACATTTTCATCAATCAGAATGCTGAAAACATCATTAATGTCTTAGTTTCTCAGTTACCGACACTCCGCATGATTGACAGGTGAGCCATCATATATGCCTTCTTTATGTTTTATGCTAGATATCAAATAATGATACAAGGCCCTTACTTTAAAACCTTATTAGTATAATTATTATCAGTATCAGCGAGACTCTAAGATATCAATGTTTGTTTTAATGTCAGCCTACACTCCCCCTCCCTCCCTTACCCCTCCCCTTTCTCTTTCTTTATTCACTGATTCCTTTTTCCTCCTTTCTCCTGGTATTCATCTGTTTCTACTTCCTTTCACTCCCCATGCATTTTTTATAACATCCAACCTCGTTACCAACCAACAACTTCATCTTAGAGTCAAGACTATCAGAACTCTTCACATCGAGATAAGTTTCTAAAAACTCTAAGCATTAAACTTACTTCGAATTACTTACGTATGGACAAATTCCCTTATGTTTATGTTTAAATCGCTCTTTAAAGCTTAGAGATTATTTTCTTTTTCTGCTCTTATTCGAGTTTGTTCTTCCTTTGGTAGCTTCGGGATGTACAATTCCAAACCTCAGCTCTCCATACGGAGGAGTCGGGTGGCACGGCAATTGCTTGAATGCCCCGCCGGCCGATGTCTCAGGGATCGCAGACAATGCATGTTGTGCTGGTGGCTTGTTTTCTGGGTGATCGATCACGTTGTGTGATTGTCTACGTCACAGCAAGCATATGAAAAAAATAAAGGATTAAAGTCTCAGACAATGAGACACAAAAACAAAACAAAGCAAGACGGGATATTGTGATGAAACATAGATGGGGGAGGGGGTGTAGCGGTATAAGGGGATAGAAAGAAAGGCGACTATGCTACTTATCACAAACAGAATCAATTAGTTAAAGCTTGTTGGTTATCAATCCAGTTGAACAACCTCTCTGCCTTGGATGGTGGAGGCGAGCCGAAACGCGGAAGACAGTCTGGGCTGGTAGAAGTCGAGAGGGATCCCACTTGTCGGCCAGACGGGGGTATCACTATTAATGTAATAAAGCCCGCCTCTCAAGTCTATCTTAGCCTTTGCCGTCGCACTCTCGTCTCGAAGTTCGACGAATATTCGTCTTGCAGACTGGAAAAGGCTACCATTGTAGATTATAGAAATACACTCGGGTTTAGCAGAAAGTCATTGTACTCAGCATCATACCTTACACACGCTAAGTTACCCTCAAAACCCTTTCAACTCAGTGAACAGCTAACTTCTGACGTAACCAATACTGAAATTGGGATAAAGGGAAACGATGCATTGCTTTTCGTGTCGTTATCATTTTTCTAAAAAAAAAAATGCCTACCATCGTAGCTCCATAACACCCTTTACCACATCAGCGAATTTTCATTTATACCGACAACATTTCCAACATCAACGTCAATCATCGACAAAGAAGGAGAGGAATACAGGAAGACTAATTAATCAATTTAAGTCATCGATGTACATTATGCAGATATATAGTGTATGTACACTTTGTATCAGTGTGTATGTAAACATAGCAATACACCTATAACAGATACTAACCGTAAAGGACGTGAGGTTGGATACGACCGACAACACAGGCCATTTTCTATTCCATTGACACCCCCCCCCCCAAAAAAAAAGCAACAAACAAACAAACAAGCAAATAAACCAAAGAGAATTGAAGATGTATAAATATCACGCATCGAAAGGAGTAGGTCAAGGAACCCAGAAAAACAAAGAGATTGACGCGTAAACAATTATAAACAAACGGACAAATGAACAATTACAAGTAAACTAGGAATTTGTTTGATGTTAGACGTGTGAAAAATTAATGAGCGATGTGATAGAAGAGCGTAAGAAGAGCCCTTGAGTTTGCAAAATGCCAAAATCCAGTCAATGTAATTACAGGCGTTTGTAATGCTGTCATGTGAACATTATTATATACCCCGCAATAATCCAAGAAATCGCTCACTGTCATTGGTTGCCTGGACCCGAACATTAAAAGAAATTTGTTATTGAAGCCGCCAATCGCAAATACACTGTTTGATTCTGGAGTCCGGTTCTGTCCAATTGCAGAATAGTCTTCGATCGTTCAGTTAAATTCAATTCAATTCAGATCAATTCAATTCAATTCAATTCAATTTAATTCAATTCAATTCATTTATTTTCAGTTTGTTTGTTTGTTTGATTGTTTGTCGGTGACGATTTGTAATGTCCATGGTACCACCATCAGGTTCTACCTTCAACTCTGCTTGGAAACACAATGACGTCATCATGGCAACGAGTAAATCTCATCATAAGATCTGTGATGAAGTATAAAGAAGCTGGTGCTAGAATGGGAATTACAAATCACCTATAGCAAAATACATGCATCAGTGATGTGCTTATGTACTTCTTTGCGTTTGTTGCAAAAAAAAAAATACCATACAGTTGGGCGATTGAGAATCACGAAATAGAACATAAATTTTGACTTACAAGTTCAAAACAGTGATATGTTTATCTTTTATAGGAGATGAATATTTCTTTCCATGATAGGAAAAGATGTTTCATATGCCAAACACATCTAGATGATGACCATTTCGCTCTTAAACCTCATCGGATTTTTCCTCTTTTTTTTCTCTCTCTCTCTATCTCGTATATAACTCTTTCTTCTCTATTTATCTTTCTTACAAAAATTTGAATTCTTTGAATTATTATTGTTACCTTTTCCTGTTAATGCACAAACGATTATGTATACAGGAACTGACAGTTACCCGCCACCATTGTTTTTACAATGTGCAAACACGAAAACAGTCACACATCACACATAGAAACACAACACATACACACGCCCACACCCAGCAACCGACACATACATACATACACACTCACCCACGCTTACGAACGCCCGCGAGTGTACACACATAGTCATGAATAGGTATTCGCACAAATGTCTATTCGAAATCGTTCAGGTGATTATATATATATATATATATATATATATATATATATATATATATATATATATATATATATCGCATCTTTTAGTAGTGTGTATAACGAGAGTAAAGAAGAGGCGGTAGACGTTGCTTTTGAATCCTCACAATCTGATTTTACTTCGAGCTGTCGGGCTTTCTGCCCTTTGACAAGACTGAGGACAAATCGGACAAAATACAGAACATGGATATCATATACAAAAAATAATGATGATATATATGATATATATATATATATACATATATATATATATTACTTTTTGTTAGTGCTTTTTGTAAAAATTTTTATCCTGAAATCCTAGATTTCGACCTCGCATAATGCATCAAACTTTGCCAGGAATTATACTCGGTATAGAAAGGCGTATTAATTGAATAAAGATGAAACAATATGACTAGACACGTAAGAAGTTATTATCTACATGTATATTGTCAATTAATCTATATCAACGCAAACATTCGCATGCACACTTATATTGGCGGTTTTCGTGCGTATTAATCCATTACATGCCCGCGATTTGGTATTATGTGGAGACGCAGCATTTTAGAGATCAACAACCAGCGTAGAATCTAATAAGCTACCGCATGACTGACTGCTTATGAACTGTGACAGACGGGAAAAAAACACAGTCAAAACTGTGTGTGTTTGTGTGTGTAAGAGAAAGGGAGAGAGAGAGAGAGACGTCATGATATAGATTGTGAAGAGGAGCGGGTTGATGGGGGGGGGGGGGGGGCGTATTGCTTTGGGCTATGAGGCTAGAATATATATAGCGCGAGCTAGACATGAACGGACGGTCATTCTTCCGCGCTGACAGTGCATACAGGGGGGATGCGGATACAGCGCAGATTCGCGATCTCCTCGTTCATTTGCAATTATTAAATGGATGAGCCGCCGGACAAATTTGGTTTCGTTGGAGGCCATTCACAGGCACGTATCAAACGCTGTGCTGCTGAATACTTGATAAAGTATATCACGCATAAAGCTACACAGCACTTGTGTATTGTGTGTATTAATTCGTATAGATATATGTGTGTGTTTGGATTATATATCTATTATATATATTTCATATATATATATATTTTCATATATATATATATTTCATATATATATGTATATGTATATATATATATATATATATATATATATATGTATCATTAGCGCGCGCACACACACACACACACACACATAAACGATGCGAGTAAAGAAACATTTCCCACTATACCATATAAGTCCAACAGCAACAACAACAATGGCAATAAAATATAAGCATTTCGATGTGGCACACTTTCGTGTGTGTGTGTGTGTGTGTGTGTGTGTGTATGTGTGTGTGTGTGTGTGTGTGCGTGTGTACGTGTGTGTGTGTGTGTGCGTGTAACGTGGGTATACAAAGACTGAGGTATATACTGTCACAGTGTGTTACAATCACGATGGAGAAAACTAATCGGTAATACACGTCACTGATCCTGCGATGTGATATTATTGTTCGGTTAGCGATTGTGTGCATATGCTAGACACAACGTATATGCATTTCTGTTCAATTCAGTTCGATGAAATTCAAACTTCATTTTTCTCTTTTGTTATGATGTTTACAGTGGTCTGGATTAAATCTTTGAACCAAGCTATTTTGCCTGTTTATCAATGGAAACCAAAATATTGTCAAAATAGCTACGAAGATTACAAACTTTTTTCAGGGATTGTAGTCTGATGTTCTTATGGAAACGACTGAAACTGTATGAGTTACACGTGTACCTCCCCCTTCAGATTTGGATTCAATTATCACACCGTTTTCCAGTTCAATCTGGTGATTTGCCAATAAAATGATGAAAAAAAAAGACTCAAACAATCGATCATTTCTCTCCTTCAGCAATGAGCACACTTGAGAGATGCATTTGTTTTCTTATTCTAACGAATTGAAATTTCTATAAATGCTCTTCGGTCAAGCTTGTTTTATCGGGTGCTGTTCATTATTCCGAAGGGTCACTATTCCGAAGGTTCGTTATTCCGAAGGTTCGTTAATCCGAAACACACAAATTCCCTATACGTAGAGGTTCGTTAATCCGAACATTTGTGGCGTTATTCCGAAGGTTCGTTATTCCGAAGATTTGTTAATCCGAAAATGAAATTCGGAATAACGAACCTTCGGAATAACGAATCTTCGAACTGAAGAGCCTTCGGAATAACGAGCTGTAACCGTTTTGTCAGTTCTTTAGGCTATGCCGTCGTTTCGAATAGTTGAGGATATTCGTTGTCATCTTTTCCACTGAGAAAGAAAGGGTCACAAATGAAGCTTTATACGCCAATGTGATAAATTTTTGACGTTATTTTTTTTTAAGATAGACGAAGCGCTTTGCAGAGAAACATAGACGGGGAAAATTAAGAGCGGTACATAGGGGCAATGGTATTATAAGTGATTTCTATTTCAGCAATAATTGGCGTGAATTGATTATCTGTTGTGTTCTTCCATCCGCCCTTCCTGAGGATGCTGTAAGAGTCACAATCATCGTGCTTGCCCATGCTCTTGCTTGCCAAGATAGGGGTCTGTCCGCCGGAGAAAGGACATTATCCTATGTAATTTCTCCATCAGTCATTACGTTACCGGTGGATGCTCTGTTGTTTTTGTCGTTATTGTCGTTTCTTACCATTTTGTCTGAGTGACTTGTAGCCAATGACATTTCCGGTATATTCGTGGAGACGGGAGCGAAGTGCGATTTTTTTCCCCTTGTCTAACCCCAACCTCCTCTGTTCCATTCATTTTTTTTCTTTCTCTTTTTTTTCTCTCTCTCTGTCTGTCTTTGTACCTGCTATTTCCCCTCTCTACTCTCTACTCTCTTTCTATTTCTCTCTCTCCCTCTCTCTCTCGATCTCTCTTTCTTTCTCTCTTCAGTCAGCCATATCACGTTCGCAAAATTATTGTGCTCACACATTTAACTCGATACTTATTCCCGTCTCTCTTTCAATAAAATACGTCACGTTACTCTTCCTGCTCATACTCATCTCTCTCTTCTCCATCTTTCTCTCTCCCTTCCTCTCTGTCTGTCTGTTTATCCGTCCATCTCTATCTATCTCCCTCCGCCGCTTTCCCCGCGACTCGCATCCCATTTCATTCAGAATCCATGTGGCGCCACGCTCAAATTGCTTGATAAGTGGTATATTGCACTGTGCTTGCACACGCGCTTGACCCCCGAAGCCAATCCGCGCACAGAGCGTATACGCTCACCCGGTAAATGCACGGCAGAAGTGCATATCAACGGAAACGACGAAAAAGGGATTCATATGCGATATCAAGCGCAAATTCACAGTCAGTCACCGATAACGTCACCGCTTCGTAGAATGCCTAACCATCTCGTCTGAAATTAAGGAATCCGTTTCATCAGGCGAAGTAACTTTCCTTGATGCAAGCGTCGAAGGAAAGACACTTTCTTTCTCTTCAATTAAGAGTGAATTTTTTTATTACCCATCCTGGGCGTGTCTTTTTGTCTGTCTTACCGTTAAATAATTATGCGAGAGTTGTCTACTTCATGATAAAGAGTGTTAAATTGTCACGTTCCGTCAGTTTTCTTTGCTGGATCTTCTAATGGTTGTTCATCTTCAATAATTCATTTCATATATCCATTAAGAAGTACAAGAGAAGTAAGTAACACGAGGAGCTGCTTTGAGTGGGCTTACGAGCAGTTTCCATAACATCTTGAAGAAAGGCTGGGCTGAGAATCATACAAGAAAAAAAGAAAACAACCACAATAACAATAAAGTAGTAAAAGGAAGGCGCACCAAAAATAAGTTCAGCCTTTTGTTTTTGAAGCACAGGCACGTTATGACGAAGATGCAGTGCCTAGCGGAGGAGCATAGATTTTGTATCACTTGATTTTACCAAAGGAGTTCTGGCCTTTCCTCACAAATATGAAAACATTATACAGCGACATTGAGGAAACGATGCAAATGTAACTGGCAAGGGAGATAATAACACACCTCTAGCGCTATTATTCCATGTCAACAACAACAAAAGTAATGGCACAGTAACAAGGTAAAACTATTCATGAAAACACTCAGGAAAGCGTAAAGGAAAATTTACACTTTATGAATACATTTCTGTTATACTGCATTGTATAATAATCATGTTCAGAATGATTTCATTGAAGTGGCCTTATAGTAGTGCGTTTTATTTTCTTTCCCCAAGCCACTTAATCAACAATAATATATATATATATATATATATATATATATATATATATATATATATACATATATATATATATATACATATATATATATATATATATATATATTAGCAGCTATTTACCTTTCTGCCTATCTATACCTATATAGCTATTGAATATGTCAGTCTGTCTCTATGAACAATCTTTTCTTGTTTACAAATCGGTCACTGAACTTGCTGAACTTTTTTTCGGAATATATATGATCAACTGCGTGCGGACAAGCATACATAATATGACAAACGGAGTTCTGCAGTACAGCCAAGGGGGGGGGGGGGGGAGAGACCTAGATGGAACGAAAATCAACAGTATTGTTGCTTATCACAATACAAGTATATTGTGACATTCTGCAAAATGCTCGTTGTTGTTGTTGTACGCTGCTTTCTTTCTTTACTTAAAAACACAAAGCATTTGATTTGGAGTCAAAATATCCTCTAGGGAATACCTTCGCCGAAGTAGCACACAATTTTGTTTTGTTCAGTTGCAGAAAAAAAAAGAACACGTAACCCACCAAATGTTGAACTTTAAAAAAGAAGAAATAAAAGGTATGAAATAGAAATGAAATAGAAATGAGAATGCACTTGAGTAACAAAATACACAACAAAACAAACAAGTAATAAACGCTTTGAGATCACATACATTGTTACGTTCCCCTGAACAGGAGTGACGAAATGACGGCAAAATGCATCCGAGAATATAACTACGTCTTAACAATAACTTACTGAATGTAAAGAGAGAACCAAATATCGTATGTAATCTTAGAACGTTTGTGTCTCTTTTTGTCTCCCATGCAGTACTGAGAAATTGATATCAGTAAGTCAAAGCAAATGGTTTGCCCCTTGAAATATACTCAGAGAGTATATTCCCCTTGAAATATACTCAGAGTATATTTCTTTATGTTTGATTTTCGTGGGTTTCCATCAAGTTATTAATTGTCTCTCTGCTCCTTTGAGTCTTCGATCTCAGTATGATGGCCATTTATGTAGACTTCTTACTGTTCGTTTTCGTGAGATGTGTTTTGTGCATGTTATATACTTTGTGTCACCACAAAGTTTTGTCACTTTATAGTAATGTGAAAATAAACTTACATAATAACTAGAGAGGGGCCGTCAAAGGCGGCAGACCCACGCCTAAGTACAAAGTCGGGGTAAACATAATGTGCATTCGGTCATCTACCAGAATTCGGCCACTTAATTGCCAGTGTGCTTTATCACCAGCCAGTGAGTTCTACCAAAGATCGTACACTGAAGTGTACGATCTTTGGTTCTACAGTCACATCACACGCAAATCACATCATTACACATACGGTATTAACACTCATTCACGTACAGGAAAGTCCTTAAGTCTCCTCCAAAAATCCATCGAAAATCCCAAATTCCACCGTCAAAAGTGCAGAATCGGAACTTTTCCAAGCGCGCGCGAATTAAGTCCAGTTTTAAGAGTATTGTCTACGCGACGGGTCGCGGAAAAAGCGCTAAAAATCGAGAAATACGCCGTTTTCTTGCGGGATATTTTGATTATAGCAAGCCGAGAGTGTGATGATATCAAAGGTCGTATGAGTGTACGATCTTTGATGGTATCCACAAAAGCAAAAAAGAAAAACAAAATTTACGTACCCACTAGGCAATTACCCCTATGATTAGTGTCTACGGGAATTATTCAATGCAAGGGTTGAATGCAAATGTCTACTGCACCAGTATTCGGCCACCAACGAGCGCCGCAACGTCACCGGTGCAATTTTGCACCAACAGTGTAGAGCGCGATGCATTTTCAGCGGCCTTGCACACGCATTGACATTGAGCATGCATATCGTGCAGTGTGACTGCGACCGAGCAAAATGCTCCTCCAACGAAAAAAACAATCAATGTTAATTTGAAAAATCATCAAATATCAAAGGTCGTATGAGTGTACGATCTTTGATGGTATCCACAAAAGCAAAAAAGAAAAACAAAATTTACGTACCCCCTAGGCAATAACCCCTATGATTAGTGTCTACGGGAATTATTACAATGCAAGGGTTGAATGCAAATGTCTACTGCACCAGTATTCGGCCACCAACGAGCGCCGCAACGTCCCCGGTGCAATTTTGCACCAACAGTGTAGAGCGCGATGCATTTTCAGCGGCCTTGCACACGCATTGACATTGAGCACGCATATCGTGCAGTGTGACTGCGACCGAGCAAAATGCTCCTCCAACGAAAAAAACAATCAATGTTAATTTGAAAAATCATCAAAATACGGGCGAGTTTGTGATGACGGAGAACGAACTTTCATAAATCTAGAAGGACATAGTCCCTCAAATAGGCCTAAACGTAAATTTCGGAATTCTTACGAACATTTGAGCAGCGAAGTCGGATCGTTGGGGAGTTTATGTGTTCGTATGGTAGCGGAAAATCGCAAAGTGAGAAACGGGAAATTTTCGGAATGGTCACTATACCATGGGGTCAAAACTTCAAGGTCACACAGAATTTGCAAGGGTCAACCGATTATCACCAAAATCTAATCGATTCTTTCCTGTCATTATCCAAACATTCCCTGAACATTTCGTGCAAATCCGTTTACCCGTTCTCTTGTTATCTTGTACACAAACAAACAAACAAACAAACAAACAAACAAACATACAAACAAACAAACAAACAAACAAACAAACAAACAAACAAAAAAACAAACAAACAAACAAACAAACAAACAAACAAACATACGGAACCCTTTACATAACCCCCTGCCGATTTTCATCGGCGTGGGTAATAATGATAATAGTAATAACGATAATGAAAATAGTAATAGTAATAGTAATAGTAATGATAATAATGATAATGATGATGATGATGATGATGATGATAATAATAATAATAATAATAATAATAATAATATTAATAATAATAATAATATCAACAATGATAATGATAATGATAAGGTCTTCTTTATCCAGGGCCTCTTCAAACTATGTCGCCACTATTCTACGAGAGGAACCTAAGCTGCCATTATCATTACCTGAACGCTGAATCGGGAGTATTATCCACTATGCCACACCGTCCGCACAATCTTCTCCATTAAACTGGAACTGAAAATGAAAATGAGACTGAAATCAAACCGCGAGAATTCTGTACCTGTATAGGGCGCATAAGAGCCAAGTGAGCAAAGTATTCCATGTTGTAAGGCTTGCCTTTTATAAATCTGAAAGAATCAGAAAAAAATTCTTTCTTTCTTTTCTCTTTAATGCCAGTGACTCTAGCAATAAAAACACTTTAACACGACAATCAAATTGGGAATTTATTGGGTCTACACTGCATAATAAAGAACGCCACTTCGTTTCCCCGATCAAGCTGTAACTCAAAATACCCAGTGTTTTACGCAAAACTAGTCGTATTCCCACCACGGTGTAGAGCGTAGTTGGAAGGGACCAAACGTTACACACCAAGAAGGTCGATACCCCTTGTTTATACACCAAAGAGGTCTGTGTGCACCAGATTAATACTTCGAGTTTGATGCGTGGAAGAGCTGGTGACGTCGCCCACTGATACTTCCTACAGCGATCAGTGGCGTCGCCACTCAAAGTCACGTGATCCGTGTGTCCACCACCTGTCGGGCCCGATACGTATTTTATAGCGCAGCATCGTGCGTGCAAGGGAGTTATTTAACACCGACTCGCATTGCAGACCTCGCCCCGTCTTTCCTCTCTCCCTCTCTCTCCCTTTCGATGTGGTTATATATATGTCTGTATATCATAGCAGTGCTATATCTATAATAAATCAATCTTTTCGTGCTAGAATGTGTGTATTTGAGTCTGTGTTTATGTCTGTCTGTCTGTCTGTCTGTAAGTAGATGTAGGAACTACATAGTATCTGTCTGTGTAGTTACCTACTAAAGTTACGAACTTTCGTGACTATGCCTTTTTATTTTTCATCATGCCTATCTTTGCTAGAGATAGAAAATAAAAGGGAAAAAAGTTTCATAGTCTAGGGCACCTTGTCGCACTGCCCCACGTTTGTTTGTTTGTTGCTGTTGTGTCTATCACTATAGTGCATCTTAATCACACAATAGTCAAAACTTCGCTGAATTATCTACTTGGCAGTCACCTTTATTTATGATAGCATGACAAAAATAGCTACTTGATTGAAATCTCACCGAAAGCACACACACATACACATACAAAACAAACACACACACACACACACACACACACACACATGTATACATGCATATATATATATATATATATATATATATATATATATATATGCAAACAATGCAAATAAAGAACAAATCATGAAACAATGTAGGCCGCATAAATCATCCGAGCTATAACGAACTTTGCCCAATGATAACTTTCAACAAGCACGCAAAACACAACACGTGCACACATGAATCACACTGCCCTGAAAAAGTAAACACAGAGGTGTCTGAGATTCCTTACAGCTTTGTGGAAGAAGTGTTCTGATGGGAAGAGATATCCTGTTTTTCAATTCAGTTTAGATGGGGGGGGGGGGAGAGTTGGGATTGTCAGGGGTGGTAAGCTGAACTTTAACTACTGCTCCACCAATTAATTGGCCTTTCACAAATTCATACTAAGACACAGAAAAGATACTTGGCCTCAGGCACACACACACACACCTCTTCCAAGAGACATTCAACGACCGAATTCACATAATTTCAGGAGTGAATTATTCTCATAAGCTTCCTCAATCATGTTCAACTGGACGTGTTTATTTCGGTCTTTGGTACTCCATTCCGGGCATTAAAAAAATCATCACGGGTTCATACAGAATGGCATAGGATGAGTGACAAGCATTCTCCTGTACTCTCTCGTTTATTTAGTACTATACACTAGAAATTTGTATTCATAATTTTTTCATATCTCGTGTTACATAAAAGTAACGTTTAATGGAGGTCGACCCCTTTAAAACACGTAACATTCATGAGTATTCACATAAAAAAGATAACACTTATTTAATAAAGAATGGCACTAATAATATTCAATAAGTGTGAGGATAGAAAACGACAAACATCGAACTTTAAACTTCTAGGTGATTCTTTGTATTCTGTCATTTTTATCCTTTTTCCCCCGAAACTATGTCAGAGAGTGTTGACGTGGCAACACCGTGATATTTAACAATAGTGCGTGCAGCATATCTGTGCAAACATCTTAGTCAAAAACAAACTTTGACGAAACAGCAAAAAATTCAGTCTCACATTTCTACTCTTTACATTTTATGACTGAAGAGAGAGAATTACAGTCATCTTATTTGGCAATAGTATCGTATTTATCCACACTAAAACTGATAAATATAAGTTTGATGATGAATGAGGTATATCCAATAATTTCAAAGACCTTTCGATCAAGAACTGCTTCAGTCATCTTGCTGTGATTACAATTCAAACGAATCTGAGTCAAAAGAAGTTAAATGAAGAAAAAGCAAAAGTGAAACAAAAATGTCCAAATGGAAACATACGAGCTTTCAACATGACCGTCGAAAAAAACCCCAAGTAAAATAGATTACTGAATTGTGGGACAATCAGGCGGTTTCAACCCACTTTGATGCTCAAAACTAGCCCTCAAATATGTGATAAGTATCCAAGAATATCAGAAAGTCGTAACGCGTCAAGACAAGCATTGATAAGTAAGTCATCTTCAATGGCTCTTTCAACGTTTGTGGTCATGAAAGATGACAGCTGTTTAAAAGAGATGATACAATATTTCTTGGACAAAAACAAGTTTACTGCAAACTAGATAAGATAAGGCAAATGTCTTGTAAAAACGACATCTCGATGTTTTCTTTTTCATGTGATCACGTGGAAATGTAAAGGACATTACCTCTTGCATAACATGACGCAAGAATACATCGACCCACTTGTGGGGAAGTGTGCCAGTAGCTTCAATCGACGAAGAGGTGCCCGAGGAAGCCTAATACTATCCACTGCGATAATGAATTCGTCATTGGCCGGTATTCCCTCGTCACTTTTGTTTTGTCTGTTACAGGCATCAGCATAATAGAACGAATGTTGTGGCTGATATTCAGGTCTGCGTGATCATACTGTTGTGCAGTATTTCTGATCCAAAGACGTCATCACAGTATGAAGAAAAAAAAAATTATCAGATTTTTTTTTTTGGATGCTCTCTCAATCAGCAAATTAAGAATCAGAATGGCTGTTGTTTTCTCTTCCTCCTACTAAGAGATGAAAAATAAATATTAAGATATCTCGGTACCTTCCAATCCGTCTGATACCCCTCAAACTCACTCAACCGTCTAATTATTGGGATATGCGTGTCCGAAACGATAACGGTAAACATAACTTATCCACAAGTAAAAAAAAAAACAACAACAAGGAATAAAATATATCAGAGCCAGCCTTCGGAGAAACGAATCCCTGCAATGAACCTAAGTTGTTTTACTTTTCGAACCAAATAATTCTTCCTTCCTTTATTTGTCTGGATTAATCTCAAATAATTGTATGATTTTTTTTTTCTGGTACATCAAATGTCTACATCAATGACTAATCAGCTGATTAATTAATGAAGTTGTAACGAAAATGATAATGATAATAATGAACATGAAATTATGCATTAAATGAGGCTGCAAACACCTGACAATATCGAAATAAAGAATACTAGACACAAAATTTGTGTGAGAAACTTTTACAATGATGATAATGTCAATCATCGATCTAATGATATTGATTCAATTTAGAAAAGAGTCGATGATGATGTTTATAAAATATTATGTTTCCATTACCAGGAGAGAATTTGTACAGGTTCTTCTTTTTTTTTTTCTGCAAATGGTTAACATTTGAGTTAGCATCATCAATGTAGTAACCATGAAAATAATATTTTTTCCATTATTACCTCAATTATGATTTTATCATTATTGTTGGTATTATTATCATTATTGTCATTATTGTCCTTATCATTATCATTATCATCACTGACGCTTAATTCTATGTTCATGAGAAGCTAAACACAATGTGTGTAAGAGCGAAGCTGCTTTAATTGCTCTTTATGCTTACTGTTTGTTCATCTAAAGATTTCAGAGCATTTCAGACCAAATTTGGGTTGCTCGCTTCACTGTTTGGAACTGAGAAGACAGAGTTAATACGTTTTCTCATTCACACTGATTCAGGGACTTGTACGCTGCGCATCAAATGACGGCGAAAACAAGAATAATGCATGTGTCATGTATGTGTCTTGCTCACAGATGGTGTGACGTGATACAGGTAAGTCGAATGACAAGATTTTACCTTGACATCGACGTGTAACCTTATCAACTAAACCCAGCATCCCAAGGGAGTGTTTATAATACATCGCATTCTGCGCGATTCGATCGTTATTCTGTAGGATAGCATCCGGAGCTTAAACATGAGGAAAAGTTTATACGATCAGTGCTCGAAGCTTTTCAATCAGGTTGAAATAGAAAGCTTCAAGAAAACATGTCAAAATAAAATCGAGCTGCATGAACAGAGGACAGCGGCACTATTCGTTTCGCAGTACAAATTAATAAGAACCAGTGAGATAATGAATCTGAGCTAGTCGCATGTGGCGTTTTTAAGACCAATTTATATGACTACGCATGTTTCAGATCCTTGAAATATCGTGAAAACGTGATGTACAATGGCTAAACGGTCCCTTAGAATGAACTGGTATAGGAACCTGCAGGCTCTGTATGACGTTTGATCTGGGCGAGAGGGGCACTGGCCTCTTATCATATACCCCTCCAACCGTCCTATCTCTTTAATAAGAGCAACAAAAAGCTACAAGCCCGCTAAAGTAACAGTTCCGTATGTACCAGGACCTACATGCCGTACAGTGAATTAAGGCAAGATTATCCAGATTCAGACAAGTGTTCCTTTGCCCAATGAAACAGTAAAACGCATCGGCCTCAAACAATAGCTTTAAAGAAAGTGGTCTTTTCTTCCGTCTAACAATAACTCGATTCCTGCCGACAGAAGTTAAACCCATGTTATTCACAACCAGTCAATTCGCTTTCCTTAAGCGGTAAGCATTATCTACTTGACCGTAAAGAACGGGTATCTAGCCCGAGCAGTCAAACAAAGCCAGGGAGCAAAATCAAAGTACCGTACAAAAGATATCCCTTTTCTGTTTTCTTTCTTTCACGGCTAACAACTGAATAGCGTCTATCTCGAGAAGATTACTGGCTGGACTTACAGTATATAACGCTTCCCTTCGACTTATGTATGTACATCCATTCTGTCCGGGTTTGCATCGTTTTGTAAACAGACTTGATAGAAAGTACCTTCAATGTGATGTGCGAGGCACACGATACTAACCATATTGTAGTCATCAATTCTAAGAAAGTCTCTGGATGTTTAAGCACTGTAACCATGATTTAAAGGCTAGGTTATCGTTAAAAGAAACATGAAAATAGTTACTGTGTCATTCACTTATGAAAAGGTCGCTCAGTGTGGTATTGATGCAACCCGTACATTTTCATTAATCATTATGTAGATGATCACGTGATATACACCTCTCAACTTCGTCATCGCCTAATTCAGAGGTAGCATGGACAGAATCGCTTCTGCTTAATTGAATGAAAAAGATCAACAAGTAAATAAAATAGTAACTTGTTGATACATCACCGCTGAATCAAACGTGACGAAACTCATTTGAGAGGTAAAGCGAGAGGGGCTGGAACTTTAGTCACATTTACCGTCAATGAATCAGACCATTTCACAGTCTGTCGGTCCAACAGAGCGAAGAAAATTCGCTTGATTCCATCGTCCGCGTTCTTCGTCCTCATTGGGGAAGGATAACACGAACACAACATGAATTATCCATGATAAGTTTGGCAAAATAGCTGTCAGTGCTTCCACACATATCCCCCTTCACTTTAATTAACAAACTCCTTTCATTCCGTGCGCCTTCGACGTGCCCGCAACAATTAATGCTTGCTCGAACAGTGCGTGCGTGTCGGGCCGTACTGCTGTACAAACCATTGTGACTCTCCTGCCATTCACTACATAATTCAGCATGTTCAAACTAGATGTGCGGCCGCGGAGGATGATAGCATTCACACACTAGAAAATAAGCGACCATAGTTCTTGATGAAACAAAGGGAGGTAGAGCGAGAAAGGGAAAGGACAGAAAAAAAAGAAACGATATGGAAAGAGTGAGAGAGGAAAAAAACGAAGAAAAATAACGAACACCACAATGTTTCTTTCGCCTCATCGGATATGTGTTTGATGACTAAGCGGTTGATGCGGCAGTCCTGGAGCGTGGTGACTGTGATGGTGGTGATGATGATGGTGGTGTTGTGCCGAATTCGACAAAGCCGCTGCCGATGTTGACGAAGCCGACGATGACGAGGATGAAGAGGAGGTTGAGGAAGAGGAGGAGGAGGAGGTGGTGGTGTTTGAAGAGCCGTCCGCTGACTTCTTCTTTGACGATTGGTTCTTTTCCTTCTCGTTCAGTTTCTTCATCTTCATGCGACGATTCTGGAACCAGATCTTAACCTGCCGCTCTGTGAGTTCCAGGGCTTGAGACAGTTTAGACCTTCGGTCGCGTGTTAGGTACATATTTGCTTGGAACTCCTTCTCCAGTTCGTAGATCTGGAGCTTGGAGTACGGCCGTCGCTTAGTTCTGCGCGGGGTGGTCGTGAATGTGGCGAGAAGGCTGCATGAAGATGCTCCCCCTGTCAATGAAATCAGAGTGAGAAACATGTCACAGTATTAATCAAAGTTGAACGCCTACTGGCACATTATTGTCCCTGCAGCTAAATGATAAGGAGCTCGAAAGTAGCCATTTTAACATTGTGTCTATAAATGAATCGACCGGAAGTTCTTTGTGTCCTGTGACCCTTGTTCTCTCAAAGCTTTGGCCCTACTCACTGGCCAGAAAGCTTCACATTGACTCTCTCAAGACTGGCAGAAGGTTTACATAAAGAAGGAGACACTGCATGATGCAAGGACTGTCAATTTTCAAGGGAGTGGGGTGGGGAAGAAAGAATGAAAGGGGAAGGCTAGTAAATGATCAGTGGGAATCAGTGAAAATGCTGGGGGGGGGGGGTGATTGTTCCAATCCTTGTGGGATTCATTTAAGAGTACATTATATAGCTATTGCTGTGTGAAAATTATTTGCTTCAGAATGGTCTCATATTCAAGTAATGTGCAGTTTAATGTTTCCAGGGGCCCGTTTCATAAAACTTGTCATCAGTGACAACTGCCACATTTCTATGACAAATTTGCTCTCAGCCAATCAGATGCAAGGATTTTCGTAGCTTGTCACATCTATGACAACTTGTCACTGATGACAAGTTTTATGAAACGGGCCCCTGGTCAGGTTAGCATGTCTGTACAGTGACGGGGCATTAAACTGCACATTACTTGAATTACTTCACTCCAAATTCCACCGTTCATTCATATCCAACACGTCAGTCGTCCGATTACCATCTCGAAAACCCCAGAATCATTTTAGCTCAAAAATCATTAAAACATAATGGACCAGATATTTGGAATTCTTTACCCCCTCATTTAAAACAATGTACGTCGTTGAACATTTTCAAACGAGAACTAAAAAAACACCCTCATAATCCAGTATACTTCTGACACATAAATATTCATACCACCTGGTCAACAAACACCCTAAACAATGAGTTCACGGCCATAACTGAAGTAACATTCACCTCATCACACTGATACACAAAATAACACTCAACGTAAAAACCAAGATTCATCCCAACACAATGCATACCGCACTGCACCGCACGTCCTTCGCACAATTACTTCCCACTCAGTGAGTGGCAAGATTTTCTTTATGTATCTCTTTATTGTGCCCTTTGCACAATTACCCCCCACTCAGTGAGTGGCAAGATTTTCTTTATGTATTTCTTTACCTGGGGCCATCATCCTCGTCAAGCTTAGCTTATGATGATGGTCCCCTGCATTTCATTTTTATCATTTCCTATTGCTTCCTTTCATATATGATATTCGTTCTTGAAAAAAAAAAGAAGAGAAAATGTATGTAAGATCCAAACGTTACGAATATTAGCTGTGTAAATGACTATGTAGGTATTTTGTTGATTTGTTGATTTGTATTGATTTTGAAATGCAGAAATAAAAACTGAACTGAACTGAACTGAACTGAATATGATACCGTTCTGAAGCAAATAAATTTCACACAACAATAGATATATAATGCACTCTTAAATGAATCCCACAAGGATTGGAACAATCATCCCCCAGCATTCCCACTGATTCCCACTGATCAGTTACCAGCCATCCCCTTTAAGTGTCTTGATACTCTTCGACACAAAATGACATGGTCTAGGGTGAGGATGACATGGCGACACCAACAAGGGAAGAAACTTTTGCCCACCTTTGGGTGAAAAATACCCCTGTACATTCCTAATCTGGTCAAGGCACAAAGCTTTGCTCTCTTATGGATGCGCAACTAAATTCCTTTTATGCTCTTGATATTAAGTATAGGCCTACTGTTTAACAATGTTCCCACTTTTGAAAAAACAAAAACAAAATACAGGTTTTACGGTTCAAGATGCGACCAGAGTATTTGACATTGTTGGCATAATGAAACATAATGCATTCGAAATGGACACCTAATGCATAAAAGAAGGTTGATATCTGCAAGTGACCAATTTTGCCATGTTCAATATTTGCCATGGACAGTACAGTGTCAGAAATAATCATACAGAAAACCGTTTGTACGCATTTGGACCCAGGAAAATTATAACGTTCGTAGATGTTTTGATATATATATATATATATATATATATATATATATATAAAACAGTGTTTTATGTATCTTAGTATCATCATACAGATTGTCACCAAAACTTAGAAAAAAATCTGAAATTGAGCCCCTACAATAATTATTAACTAATTGTCCATAATGGGAACTTGATGTGAAATTCAAATTTCATTTGGATATTTAAAAGTTACATTGTACTTAATTTGTTTATATGCAATTGTCATATTATATGCTTAGGCCGGAAATGAAATAAAAATGAATGAATGAATGAATGAATGAATGAATGAAGTTGCATTTAAATATCTGGATATACATGTATACCATACAACATTACTTCCATGTACACCTTCACACATATTATGATATTATCTGTCTGCCTGTCTGTCTGTTTGTCTGTCCGCCTATCTATCTATCAATCTATCTATCTATCTATCTGTCTATCTATCCATCTATTTATACATGTATATCATGTACACAAATATGATACGAAAAAGTGAGGGGTGAAGTCTGTTTTAAGCAGCATAGGCGTAGGTGAAATGTGTCATTACTTTCGAACTTGCAGTTTGATTGAGAGAAAAGTTAAGCTCCATTG
The DNA here is from genome assembly GCF_040938485.1 of Diadema antillarum. Lineage (NCBI taxonomy): Eukaryota > Metazoa > Echinodermata > Echinoidea > Diadematoida > Diadematidae > Diadema > Diadema antillarum. The sequence continues at coordinate 1,395,966 of NW_027271563.1, read as the reverse complement.
CTTAGTTAATTGAAGCATCACATACTTAATAACAATATATGCTCACAATTGTGTGAAAGCACATTTCCTCTTGTTTGATTGATCATGGAATCGTGGGCACTGCAAGATGTATCAAAAATGAAACTTGTTCATCTTCAATTACCCATTTAGCATGACAAATTGAAGTTACTTGAGGTGAAAATTGCTTATCTCTACGAATTACCATCTGCAGCACAACATGCGATTAATATGCAATTGATATGCAACCGATTAAGCAATTAGTGAACTTCACTGCACGCCAGCTCATTGATCAAGCTTTCTATTGCAAGAGTATGTTGGCTCTTGAAAACTAAAATCTTGACCGGTAAGCAGGGCAGTATGCTGCAGAGGAGAGGGGTGACTGGGGCAGAGTATGCCTTTTAAGAAGACAACCAATACTGTATGGTTATATTGAAATAAATGATGAACGATACAAAGTGTAGCATTTATATTAAAGATGTATATTTCACGATATCTATTAGAAATAGTCATATTAATGTTATTTTGTACAATGTGCAGGAAAAAAAAGCATACAGAAAATCAATCAAATCAAATCAAATCAAAATCAATTCAAACAAATAATACTCTCTAAATTAAATCACAAACAAACAAATAGACACAAATTTAGTGCAGGAGGACGTAGGATTACCCCTCCCCTTGACCCGTTCCATACGGGAACCTGGTGTCCTGTGTATTAAGTCTATAGGGATTTCAGAATTCAGTGTCGGACGGGTACATTGTACGTAAATGACGATCTTTACTGTAATTGTTACCTACTAAGAGAAGTATCAAATGCACAGGTTACACATCAGGAAAAAAAATCGTCAGTCTGGTCTACACTGATCAGTTTCCATCCAGATCGGCGCAACAATCGAAAAACCCCTCTTACTTCAGTTAGACATATTGCACAGAATCTTCAATCCCCATTCTGCAACACGCTTTTGGGTATAGCTTTAAAGTGAAAATCTCCCCTCCGTGCTTAAATTGACTTGGAAAATGCGGGTATTTGACTGACAGAAACAAAAAAAAAAGTCATCCCTGGTTAAAACTGAACAAAAATGGGGGGAAATGTGTTACGGCAGTGTTCGATATGCTTTAGCGTAACAGGTCAGAATCACATTAAAATGGGCAAGGTGACTATAGTCTATACTGTAATCGCCTAAAATTCTAGCAATTGCATGTGTGGACAAGTAGTCCTACAATTGTGTTTTGGTCAAGAATATAATGACCCCATTAAATTGACGAAGTCATTACCAATAATCTACAACAGTTTGATGTGAATAGAGCAGTAATTCATCTTGCATTCCTTTCAATCAAAAATGATCCACTGGGGATGTTTGTGAGTGGGACTTTGAGAACAGACTGTAAATGTATAACATTATACCTCTTTTGATTTGCTTGAGTACCTCAAATTTGTAACCTACTCAATTTTACTTCTTCGATTTTTACCTTTAAACTATTATATCATATTTACAAAAATGTATTTAACATGATATGGCGTGGATTATTAAAGTTTTTCACTTTAAACCTAAAAACTCACGAAATCAACTTATTATCTACTGACATTTCTTCATTCTCATCGTCATGCAGCACAATATTGGAGTATACCAAATTAGTCTGTTATTGTGCCGTTTTCAGCAGATTCTTGTCACTTACAAAGAATTCGTGTTTTTTTTTAAACAATAAATTGTTGGCTTATACTTCAACAACGCATGTACATGTCTAAGTTGTAATGAAGCTGCATAATTAACAACAAAAATCCGAAAGAAATCAAGATATAGTCAATATAACAATGCCCCAAACAAAAATAAATCAACAAAATCCATACATTAAACAACAATTTCTGAACTTTTATGCGTTTTGCTTTTTTGTTGTTGTATAGCAACAGCAATCTTATCACGTTTACCAGGGTAGATACACAGTCCTCTGGACGGTGGTTTGTGCGTGTCGTTTTTATCATACAACCTATCTGTCTCCAGGTTTTAATGTGTATGTTTAGTTGGTGACACACGCGCCTTTGATCAGCGTGCTGATCGCTACTACCTGTGTATCCAGTGGGTTATGATTCGACCTGAAAAGTGCTCAACCTATACAATCACTTCAAAGGCGAATACAATAGTTAGACATCGATTTTCCTTGCTTTCATATTGTCTGAGAGTGATAAATTACTCTGTTTTCACAAGAAATAAAATATGGTGAGAAAAAAAAAAAGTGTTCTTATCTTTGGCTCTGTCTGCAGAAGCGTGCCTCACTGTAGATCTGTGCCGAAGTAGACATAAATTGAACTGACAAGCAACAAATATGTCCTTTTTTCCCTGTATGTCTTTGTATCGAAATCTCAGTGATTCTTTGTCATTTATGCTTTTACTTTATTTCATTCACATACAGAGCGCCCTCTGTTTTTTCACCTCTTCCGATCGGGGTCTGTGTTGTCCTATCAAGGAGCTGCCGCCGGCTACTCGGGTACGCCGCCGCGCCCCGGGCCATACACGACGGTCCCGTTCGCTTCAGAGAGCGGCCGGTGCGTCTTTTGACACATCGGCGCTTCCCCCGTCTTTCAGGCGCGCAAGATCCCGGGGTCCCGGCGAATGAAGAGAGCCTTAACATCATGCTTTGTAGGATTATTGATACGGTCTACAATACCGGTACAATATGTTGGCACCGTCTGGTCTCACAAATATAAATGCAATTCCGGCAAAAGAAGAGAGGGAGAGGCGAATGGAAGGCAAAGGGAGAGGAAAAAACTCAAACAAACAAAATAATACCGGACACGTTGCCTCAGTTCAACGACTTATCGGTTCTTGGTTTTTCAGATGTGGCCTAGCTTGCGAGAAGCGAGAACGAAGCAGCAATAATGATGGTAATAATTGTCTTCTGCGGTAAAACAAGACGCGCATGTTCGTCCTAACTAGCACGAGTCGCCCGTGTATAACGTGAAGTGGGCTCCTTGACATGAGAACTGTGGTATGCCTGAAACGTCCCATATGTTTTCACTTCCGTGATTTTGATTTCCCTTCTTCACCATGGAATATGCCGCATGAGACAGAAAAGAAGAGACAGACAGACATTATTGTCTATCAACCCTCTCCACCCGTCCACCCCCCCCCCCACCCGTTTCTCTGACTCAAACACACCTCAAAGAGAGGAATAAGGGCAAACAAAAAGTAGAACTCGTCCATTTCAACGACTGAAAAGAGATAATCTACCCTTAATCCCCGCTCATTTCTTTGTTCCATGAAGCTGACCGCTGACTATAACAAAAGGTGTCGATAGCACATAATACGCTTGTTTGAGTCGGGCGTGCCTGATGACGGTGGGTACTTTGGTAGGCACTGAACGCATCCACGCAGACCCCTCTTCTTCCTCACCCCTCCCTTTCTTCTTGTCCACCTCCACCGCCCACCCCCCCCCCCCCATCTCCCCGATCCTCAATTCTCGGTCGGAGGACGCTCGCGAATAGATTCAATAAATGTATTTATTACATATCGATAAAACCGACACGGCACCATTCAAAACAGGTAACGTGTATATTCTACTAAGTAAATACTTTTTTGTTTGTTTGTTTGTTTATGTCTATTGGAATGTCAGTCAGAGTGCAAATGCATTGGAGGAGAAATAGAAATGAATAATACATGTACAAATGTGTGTATACATACATTGATAAGTTATGATGAGTTTATGCAATCAATGGATTGATGAGTGATATGGCTTATAAGACAGATCATATGGGATGGGAATAGGAGTAGAGGAGAGTGAGACAAATGAAGAAAGGATGAACGAATAACAGAAAGAGAGGCAGAAGGTAGATTGCAGCTATCAGAGACGTAACAAAGGGGGCGTGTAGAAAGCACAGACGGAACGTATTATGCTTCAAATTGAACATTATCGATGATCGATTTGCTCTCTTTGATGGGGGGCTCGCCTGTGCGTCTCGTTAATACATTGTTAAACTAACATGTAATTTGGATATTACACGGGTCTCTTCTGAAGGCAAAGATTAGGTAATCAACTCCCCTCCCCCACGTGTAATTTGGATATTACACAGATGTCTTCTGAAGGTTAAGATTAGGTGATCAACTCCACCCCACCCCCTTTAAATGAGGACATTTCATACGATCTTTGCGCTTTGGTCTATGGGGCTTTCACGAGACCAATACTAACAGTTAAAGGGATAGTACAGTTTTGGTTGAGATGAGAATTAGGCTTTTAAATTTTTGCAAGATACCAAGAAAACACTTATGATATAGTACAGAGCCTACCATTTTAAGAGGAATTCAAAGTTTATTTGATGAAAATCGGGTTTGGAATAACTGAAACATCCAAAAACAAAGTAAAAACAAAGCGATCGTTACAAAGTGTGGGTCCCACACTTTACTAGAATCATTCTTTTTTGGATATCTCAGCCATTTCAAAACCAATTTTTATAAGATAAACGTTGATTTCTTCATAAAATTTCATGCTCTTTCATATTTCATATGAGATTTCTCATTATCTCACCTAAAAATGTTAGAAACCTGAAATTAGGTCTCAACCAGAACTGTACGATCCCTTTAACTATTCACATGTCTGTTTAATTCTTTGCCTTCACCCCTCATCTTTTAGTTACCATTACAGACCTACCCTTACTCTGTAAGACAAGCTTTACAAAAGGAGAAAACACAGAAAAACCTTCCCCAACAAAAACGAAAGAACGAATTTCCACATCCTCACTATACTCCTCTTTATTTTTCGTTATTTTTTGTCGTTTTCTTTTAGATAATAATAATGTATTCGCGTCGGTGTTGTTTTGGATCATGTGTGTTTGTGTATGTGAAAACTTGTGTGGTCATGCGTGGGTGTGCGTGTTATTTGTATCTTCTATAAATTTCGGATTTGCCTTTTGATCGAGTGAGCCATACAATTATATACCAGAGCTGGACAATGGGTGTGAAGGACAGACCAGACAGCAGCATATCGCACAATCAAGGAAGTCAACTTTTGTGGCATGAAAGAAGGCATCGGACGAGTGATGCAAAGAAAGCGAGGTTGGAGTGCGAGCTCCTTCAACCAGGTGCACTCATCTGACGGTCCGGGATGTTCAGGGAGTTGTGGTCATAATCATCCCGGCCAACACGAGGTGAATTCTCCAGCGTGAAAAAAAAAGAAAAAAAAAGAAATATGCATCGGATTCCCTTCCCCCTATCATAATCTCCTTTCCTCTCTCTCCCTGTCTGTCTATCTATCTGTATGTATGTATGTATATATGTATGTATGTATGTAAGTATGTATGTATGTATGTAGGTATGGTTGTATCTATCTATAATTATATCCATCTATCCATCTATCTATCTATCTATCTATCTATCTATCTATCTATATATCTATCTATCTAATTATCTATCTATCTATCTATCTATCTATTCATCTTTCTATCTATCCATCTCTATCTATTCATTTTTCAACTTTTTTTTTTCGTAATTAATGCCACTGTCTTCTTCTTTGACCACGACTTAAAGACCAGATGGAATTATTCAAAACGTTCCTCCCCAATTGATAATCATCACAGCGTCATTCCGTCTTGACCGAATATACAACTGCACGAATCATATCAAATATATAAATGTGTATCTAACGAGTATATAATGTATGTAAATGATTAGAACTAAATAAAACCAAGGAGGTACTAGGCAAGCCTAGTACCTCCTTGATAAAACGAAGGTGAGTTTGAACAATTATAAGACTACAAACTATCGAAGTGGTTAAAGGTGTTGTTTACCTTTGGGAGCAGTGCATGATTTTAAAAGTTTTCAAGATATCATATTTGATGCATATGTGTAGGTCTGTTGTATCACAAAACATCCTACCATGTAAAATTTTCGCAATAAAGTCTGATATATATGGAGATATCAGTATTTTTCTTAATAAACCATAACTGTAGACGGTTTAGTCTGGAAACATTTTTATTAAAACTATTGTTCACATTTTGTGTATTTAACAATACTTAACATCGATAATAGGAATTCAAATTTTTACAGTGGTTGTATCCCTAACTCACATTTTAGAACTATTTAAAGCACTATTGCTGGGTTTTTGTTTCATCTGCAAATAGTAAATTATGACTTCAAATTTAAGGAAATTACTTTTTTTTTTTTGGGGGGGGGGGGGGGGTAGTCTTAAAAGTCCACGATACGATACTATGTGGTATGCTGATGGACATTCACTCGCTTTGCTCCATGTTTCCTCACCCTCACCCGTTTTCGCATCTTTTTTTTTTCCGGAGCAGAAGTGGAGTCGGTGTTATTGAAATTATCAGAACCATTGTTTCATTTTTCATATAACTGTTAATTAAAAACCTAGTGTCTTTGAACGCCTTACGAAGTCAACGATCCACAAGAGAGGAAAAGCAAACTTTTCAAAACAATCACTGAACATTGCATAAAATCATAGTGTTTGGTTAGGATCAAGGCAACACCAAACTGGAGCCAAGTGCATGGTTAAATCAACAGAATGATGTGACTGGAACAGCATACGACAAACAGATTCAATCAGCGTGACTATTACTAAATTGAAAGTTACACATCTGAGTTTTACGGGTCGTAAACTTATTTCCTCCGATTTCATGATAATATGTCATCCTTAAAGGGATCATCTGGCAATGTTTTCATTTGGGGGGGGGGGGAAACGAACAGCATATAGTCATATATGGTACCAAAAAAAAGTTTTCCTATAATTATTGTTACAAATACGAAGACATGCAAAAAATATGGGATTGAATATCAAAACTAGATCGTTCACTATTAAAGTGAAAGTCTGTAAGCGACATGCAGGCACGCGTAACGAGATTAAGAAATATCGAAAAATTATAAATGAACTATCCAGCAAATGTACAATTGTAAGTACTGTGATATTTGTTCAAATATTTCCTTTTGAGCGCTTAAACTTTGTTTCTCTCTCTCTCTCTCTCTCTTTTGCATTTAGAAATTCTTTTACAGTTCAGCCTGTCAAGTTGAACAATGTCTGTTATTAAGTCAACACAATGTTAGAAAGTGTCACTACTAAGTCAAATGACATCACTAAAGTATTGGTTAAACTTTGGATCACTACCCTCCATCAATATACATCAATCCTGGTATTCCTTTTGCTTGATTTTGTTTTTGATCATAAATTTGGGATTCTTGCATTCATATTTCTCTACTCATAAACTTGATTCTCTCACGGTTCCCTTCAACAAACGAATCTCTGCGACAAGCAATATAAACAGTAGTCGAAAAACCTGAACAATGTTTCCTCCCAGGTACCGACTGTAGTCAAATGTCATTGTTCTAAGTTCTACTCCAGAGTTCGCACCCTGTACAAGTTGTATTGTTTGAATGTGTGACAGAGTTCGTGATCATTCGACATGTTCGAGGAAAATTGTTTTCTCCAAGGTCAAACATGAATACATCTTTCTAACTGTATTGAGTTCGTAGATGTTATACAACCCATGTAGTACCACATTACACCTCTCTTTACAGTTCTGGTGAATGACACACGACTATAGGAGCACGATTCATGTGGGTGTCGAATGTAAACATGATTTTCGTTAAAGCTAATCATCTTTTCCAAATTGTACATGGGTCATGATATACACGTGTATTTATGCAAGTACACTACACTCCGGTGTTGGTAGTGCAATTCGTGCACGATACACAACGTTGACGGCCGCACTCTGTATACAGCCCTAATTATTACAATCCACAAGTTCTTGGAAAATGGTACTTATGGCACTGATGATGACGAAACGAAAGATTTAAAGAAAGCGCCAAATAAAATAAACCAGAACAAACTAATACAAACATAAAATATAAACTAAACCATAGGAATAAACTAACTATATGGTCTTGACAATGATCATATTATTATTATACAAGATACAACTTTAAGTTTTGTTTATGTCGTTTCCTATGTCTTGTTATTTTTTATGTTAGAGAGAGTGAAAAGTGAGAGAGAAAACAGTGAATCAAAAGAATATTTGTCACTAGCATGATCCGATAAGTTAACATGACACGCCATTTACAGTAAAAGTAAGATATTTTCAAGACTTTTTGATACCAAAGACAAACAATTCAAGAGTTTGAATAGAATCAGTCATTCAAAGCAATCCCATTTTCCTTGTGAAAAAAAATGTCATTACTCTGAACCCCTGTTCCTTTTCCCTGTTAAAGGAGAAATGCACGATAATAGCTTACAGTACGATTGGAATGTACACACGTCTTAAGAATATTTTTCTATAACTGAATGAAGGACAAAAAAGATTGATTTTAATGTATTAGCTTCATTTACTATCATAGAGTTGATATGACCAGGCAAAGTTCATTCTTTGGTGGAAATGAATAGATACTGTTGGTCTGATCACTGGAATTATTTCCAAAGCAGTGGGAGAGTTTTAGAGGTGAGGGATTTTGTGGAATTCTCTTCGTATTGTTTGTATATCGTTGTCCTACTGTGACATCACGAATTATTGTAGTCTTCCTATCCATTGATGATCTGGTGTAACCAATACTTAAACAACAACAACAACAACAACAACAACAACAACAACAACAACAACAACAACAACCATAACTTTTGAACGAATTGCCCGATTTTCCTCAAACTTCACTCATGTGTACTGTTAGTATTTCTACACTAACTGAATCCACGTGTATAATCAATTGAGGTGTATTATATTATGATTGTTCCCCTGTTATTGCGGTAGCTATCATTTGCTTGTATAAAGACGAGGTATTTTGGAGCTCCATGTTATACCTGTCTGTTTCCGTTGATTCAGTAAAACTTCCACTCCTCTCGTTATTTGTCTTGTACGTGTGCTGCTTTATCAGAGTAATTCAAGTCGATAGCGAGGCAAAAGTATCCGTCAGGTGATAAGGGTGCCAAGTAGAAAGTGAGACATGAACTCACTCTGCTTAACCCGTTGCGTGCTTTGAGAGGCTTCGGGCACAGACAACCCTATAGCATCGTACCCTTATCCAAAGCCACTGCCATACAGGGAGAGTTAATCAATCACCTACGGGAACCTTGTGGGCCCTCCACAAGCTTCACAAAATCTGTGCAGGTTGTCCAATTTTTGGGGTGGAACGGGTCGACAGACTGAAAAGAGATATCTTCTGAACATGAATATACCCGAATGTTTGTTTGTTTTGTTTTGTTTTTAAATCATGGCAATATTCTATTTGGGTGAGATGAGAATGGAATGCAAACAAATAAACGTCATACATTGCGATGGTGATAATTATTGTCTTTCACGACTAATGTTCAAATTGTTACAATGTGTTGCGCCATGCTTTTATTAATTTATAAAGTGGTTATTAGCCCATCAATAAGCACTGAAAAAAAAAGATGTCGACACGTGATATCGTAATCAATATTTGATTCTGGTACAGGTGGCCTATATTCAAAGGTTTTCCGACCAATGGGTGCAAATTATTGAGTAATCCCTTTCAAGTAGGACAAAACCCGCCTTCCAATTCACTCTGTAATTGTATGTATTTCGGGTGTAGGAATTTGACAGCAATAAAAACACTAGATGGAAATGTGTGCCTTATCCTATTGCATTCTCTCTCATGAGGTCAGCGAGTTGTTAGGAAGAAAAACCCACAACCAGACAGTTACCAATTAATCTTCATCATACACATCATCATCATCATCATCATCATCATCATCATCATCATCATCAATATCATCATCATGGGAAAATCGAATAAGAAGGTGGAGGACTCAGGACGAAGAAAAAGATCGCTACCAATCATGAAAATCTTGTATTCAAAGACCGAATATCTATTGTTACATCTCTGAAAGAGAATAAATATGTCATTTAGGACTGAGGGAGTAAACGTGTTCTATCGATTATGCAATCTGAGTACAAGACCTGAAGACGGAGTTAACTTCCGATGAATCAAATAATCTAGTTGTAAGAGTGGACTGGGCATGTCGTATAGTCTACGCACTGCTGCAGTTAATAATGGAGAAGATCACTTCGATTTTGTCTTTTGCTGTAGCACCTAATTAACAGAATAATAGATGTTAACAAGCACTTACTTGCATGCACATAGATCCGCAAACACGCTGGACAAAGTTGATCCATCACTTTACTGTTTTAGTTGTTGTATTTTCATCGACTTTCAAAGTGACGTACATGTATACATTTCCACAGTTTGATCTCAGCACTTTTTATTTTGGGCAAAGCGTGACACAAGACGTGCTCTCATAGTTAACAATGCACGTCAGGCAGATATAAAGCAAAAAGGGGAAATAAATCAAAAACTTCAAGAGGATATAGAGCTCCTTTAACTGCGACTGTAGAATATTAAAACAACATTGACGTACTCCTTTATTGCTGCGGGAAATCAAAGATACGTATAGGAATTGAATAATCATAGCATATCATTTAATATATAATGCGCAATATCCTATACGAAGTTGCTGTGTTATCGTTCCCTCATTCACAGACCCGTTTACTCCAGGGTATGTATACATACGATGACTAGCAAAATAATGTACAGATGTAATAGTATTATCTTCTGATCTACCAAGATAATGAGAATGTTCTTTCTTCGCTTACAAGTTCTGCTTACAGTAACCTCCCAGGCAACATCCCTTATTAGCTCATTGAACTATTGCATAGACGATTATGGTAGATTTTTGTTTTCCCTACATTTTTTTTTTCGTCTACTGATTTTGATTAATATTGCTTTTGCTTATTTTAAGAATTGTGTTATGCAATTATTTTATATTTTGATTTACTTTATCTATAGGGAAACACTATATGCTCATAATTATTTAAGGAGACACGCGACTTTAGGTAGACAACTTGTGTCTCCTTAACGTTTTCAACTATAATTTTTTCATCAGATTCAATCGCGAGCTGTAATGCTGACATTGCTTATCCACACATTGTCTTCCTAAAGCTGGATCCAGAGGTACAGATAGGCCCTATTCTATACATCCACTATATCTATGAATCCATATTTATAGCTATCTATCTATCTATCTATCTATCTATCTATCTACCTATCCATCTATCTATCTATAGAGAGAGAGAAAGAGAGAAAGAGAGGGGAGAGAGAGACACGCACACAGAGAGAAATAAGGATAAACAGAACTAACTTGTAACAGAGGAGGACAATGTGAATCACAAGAATAAGAGTTCTGCACATTGCTAAATAAAAAAGGAGATGCGGAGTTGGAGATAGTAAAAATTCCATAAATCTACCAACTGAAGAATAATACAAACCAATGGTATAAGACTGTAATATCGTAATATACCGACTGCATTACTTTACTCTTTTGAAATAAGTATTATTCTTGACGTGTGTGAAAGATGAATAAAAGAAGAAGCGAGAGGAATGGGGAGACAGTGTGAGAAAGATATATATATATATATATATATATATATATATATATATATATATATAGGGAGAGATTGAGAGATACACAGTACACTGTTACAAGAATAAAGATACGAGTAGATTGTATACAGATTGTATAAGCAAACTGTACACGATTGGTACATCATGGAATACATATGTATATATAATTATATTATAATAGAACGTGTGTGTGTGAGTGTGTGTGTGTGTGTGTAGGAAGAAACATGCATATATAATACGAATTTGGCGGCAAAACGGAATAAGCGCCATTTCTTAAACGATGTAAAGTGAGTTTATATCAGATAGAGCAAAACTAAGACTTCAAATATCTTAAATTAACAAAAATACTTAACTTGTTTAACTTGATCTAGCTCTTCACATACATGTATATACTTATATATATATATATATATATATATATATATATATATATATACAAATATTGATAAAGAACTGTGCAGTTACATAAGAAGGATAAAGATATAATCATAGACAGAGGTGTAATTGCACAGATGGGTATATCATAGATCATAAAAGTTTAACACAATTTCTCATGAGATTCTCAAATTCCTTTAGTCATTGCACGGGAACCAACAGATCCCCGAAAGCAGTGCCCAGAAAAAAATTACTGTTCTTGTATGCATGTCTACACAAATGTATTCCTGTGATAATTGCTAACAAGCTCACGGTATAGCACCGCCTAACCGAATTGTCTGCGTTCGTCAATTCGATTTTCGGTCGTACTGAGCGTTTATCTTCCCTTAAAAATGTGGGGTAATAAAACATCGCAATGCGCATTTGTGAGGGTCCTACGTGAATCTTCAAATGTCACCATGTTTAGGTTCAAACCGGCAATACATTCTTTATGTTCCAGATACCCTCCTCTCTGGGTGACACCTGAACTTCGTTTTATGACATGGAATTGACGGGAGTTTTGGCACGAGCAAAAGACAGTCTGTGTTTAATGGCCAAATGTAATAATTATACCACATACTGGCAACGACCTCTAATCATTACCAAAGATTCGTTTTTAAGTCAAGTTTGTAACGTTACTATATCAAGAACTCATTGGCATAGGGCGTTGGCTTTGCGAGTTCACCCCCCTTCTCGAATTATCTCCCCCCCCCCCTCTCTCTCTCTCTTCTAACCCTATCTCTTCCTGTCTCCTTTTAATCCTCTGCATGCCACATTTACCACCTGTCCACTAGTCTGCGTGTGAAATCTGTGCGCATTTGACTAAGTGGCACAAGAAGGGTTAAACTAATTTTGCATCGAAATCCATGCAACGACCTCCTACCTCATAACTGAAACTTTAGCCAGCTACTATAGGCATTAATCATAGCTATACTGGCATTCTGACAGAGAAGTATAAGACAGACATACTTCGTAATCTTTCTCTAACTGACATTGTTATCGTTTCTTCCATTATTTTTTTTGTTTTTATCCCAGCTTGAATATTTCATATCACATTAATTCATACTCGTTATTCCTAGCACGTTCACCTCAATTTGTCAATAAGGTAACAACAGTAATGGGAACAAGATGCCCTATCATGCCACAACACAGGGAGACATCGACATCAGATCGCTTAATTTGAGCTTTTGACCTCATCCGTTTTTTTCTTTTCTTTTCTTCACACCCGAATGGTACACAGGAATAATACCATATTTACACCATCAAATCATAGTTACAAAGGGAGGTGGGTAGTTTCAAAAGCGAATGGAAAACAAAGAAAATAATATAGAGCTCGTTTTTACATCAGACTGTAGCACGATAGACATTCTGTCAAATACATTCAGTCTGTTTTTCAACGTGGCGTTCTCAACGAAATGCGCCCTGAAAGCAGGTGATAGATGGATATATCGAACGTACATCTTGTATTCATTTACTTAGGCTCATTTACAACAATTCGTTCATTTTACGTGCTAGTGATTATGCAGATAATATATCGCTTTGAATCTACTTAAACACTGAAAGTGTTTGTGAAGGACTATGATAAATTAAAGACCGGTACCATTGGATTATTATTATTATCATCCTTGCCTTGTTTTCTTCAAGTGTCGATCTGTCGAGACCAGATATCGCGAAAGGTACTTCAAAATGTTAAATTGACTTTCGTATCGTGAATATGAGCGATCACGAGACGACAAAAAGAAAAATATACCAACTCCTACATTTTTATTATCACCTACTTACCGATATAAATGATCGTATTTGGCTGCACTAATGTGTTCTACGTGTTGCATTAATGATTAGTCGCATACCCACATGAATTTGATATGCACGCAATTACTCGAATTAGTTGTAGCGTCAAAGTGTCAAGTGACTTACCATTAGGCCTACTATTCTATTTCCTGGAAGTTTGGAGTATTCCATGATGACAGTTGTGATAGTTATCGAAATATGCATATTTCTTACAAACATGTGTGTAGAGTGTGCCCCTGGCACCTCAAAGGGGAAGAACAGAATAAAGGTGAAAACCAATGATTTCATTATAGATCAATAGTGACAGAATAGAGCTAAAGGGACGATAGAAACTATGCACATAACTACGCATGACGTGTGAAAATACCGTCTCATGTCTAATCCTTTAGTCTACACACAGCTTGGGGTCTAGGAGTAATATCTTTGCTACCAGCAACTTGCTTTATCCACAGTGATTCTAACAATTTGTTTTATTCTCTCCCATTACACAACCATGGGATCTTTGAAAACTGGATTAGATCCTCCTGGATTCGACAAGAAAGCCCTAAACAAATATTTCTCGCTCCCCCACATAATGATCAATACATGCTGGTATTGGTCTCTTTAGAAATTGCAGCAGCGTAGGGGAATACATGGATATTTCTCAATCTCCAACCCGCGGCAACTCCCCGCTTTTCATGTCATTGTTTGATCTTTCCGTCCGTGGGCCCGGTGCAACGACCAAGCGACCGAAAACTACTGACCATTCAGGGCCCTTCCTTTTCTTCCTCCCCTCACATCCATTGTTCCCCCTTCAATTGGTCCGGATAGTTACTCTCCTCGATTAAATCACTTCATTGTAAACAAGCTCGGACAGTTTCTTTTTCTTCCGAAGAGCGATTAACAGTCAATAGATCTAATACAAAACCTTTGAGGAGAGCGGGGCATATCAATTACATCTAACAAGAGATTAGCGGCATTTGAGAGAAGAAGGCAGGCAAGCGATCCAAGAAGAGAGTGAGATTAACACAAAAAGCCGGCTGGAATCGGTACAATTTTTCTTGCCTCTGTCTTTTTCCCCTCTTTTTTTTTGCGCGTCCCTACATACAGCATTAGCGGCCCTCCTACCAGTTCGTCGCAGCCGGCACTATCCCGCACAGTAGTGGGTGGCGATTCGATGCATGGAGTTGGTTTCTTCCCAATACAAACAGTACGCGCTCTTCGCAAACCAGTCTACTCTGTTTTTACCCCTGCACAACGTGGTCGCCAAGGGAAGGGGGTATTGAACAAGGAGCCAGTTGGACAGCCCATGACACTCCCTCCTAAAGAACACCCCATTACTCTGCCAGGGGGTGGTACACACTGCCAGAATAATTAGGAAAGGCGCTCATGAACAGGATGGATAGGAATTAGGCCTTTTTATCCGTGGGAATCTATCATTTGACAGGATAATCGCGAAGGATCTAGCCAAGCTTAGTAAATGGTTATGAATAAATCATTTTCTGTTCAGCTGCAGTCAGCATGCATATTCTATACTGTTATTGTTTTCCTCTCGAGTACATGATTAGATTATCTTCAACTTTGATTATTAAATTCGATAAACGCTACATTATCAATAACTCTACTAAGCCATAAGTGATTAAAAAAAATGTTTAAAGACGTGTTAGAATGAAAGTACATTCTGCGCTTTGCGTATAAGTTGACTTGAATAGAACCAATACTGATCAAAGTGTGCTGTGAAAGTTTTGTCAAAATCATCACATGAGACAAGAAAATTATAAACTTTCAATACTTTTAGTATCTGCATGATACTGAGAATAGTGGTAGCAACTACGGATCTATTATGACGTCATGATGTTGCGTTCCAGGTATCCCATCTCGCGCACTTTAACTCGTGGGAACGATGTTGCAAATGGCGAGTTATCAACGGCGGATTTAAGGAAGATGCATGCACTGTTCCGCTTCTGTGACTACATTCTCAATTTGCAAAGTCAACAAAAAAGACAGAATGGAATTCTCTTAAAATGGAATCAACAGAGAAAACGATAAAAGTGCCAATCCCACAATATGTATAATCACTGAAACTAATTAATGAGAGAGAGAAAAAAAAACACACCGCTGAACACCTATAATGTTGACATACCTAAATGAAAGACTTCGCGGGCGTCGTTCTATCCTAAAGGTGTTGTAAACTGGGGCTGAGGCAAAGCCTTGGGAATATTGCCAAGTATGTTCGACCAATCTGTGACTGTAACCTTATCAACTGGATTGCAGTCGACGTGGCCTTTGCGACTTCTTAACAGAGCACCACCCTTCAAATGCACGCCAACGTCACAGTGAATGCTTGCCAATGTCGGTTTGAGTGTCGGTGTCGACTATCATACTGATTTGACAATGTTTGAGGTCATGCACGAAATTAAGCGCTTTGTCGAAAGTCTCTGAAGACAAAAAGAAGCATGATTTTCGCAAATACCACATGGTAGTTTAAATGAATGAAAAGAGAAGAAGACAAAGGGAAATCAAACAGAATCGGCTGATGGAAGAATGAAAAGAAGGGAACAAGGAATCAAACAACTAATCGATAGGCCAAACAAATCTTTCATTGTGCACCTGTCCTATATTAGTTTTAATAATTGACAACGTTTACGTAGCGCACTATCACATGAAATGTCTCTAAGCGCTAATTTGAGGGTATTGTTTTGAGGGTATAATTTGGACAGAGCTCTCATCCCTAGAACTCATCATAAACGCTTCTGCGTCCTAACTTCACACCTATTATGCAAAGCCTTCTCGACCATCAAAAAAAAAAAAAACGATGAGAATCTCATCATATCACATAATTCAACGGAATGAGACAAATAGGTCAATTACTCGGTAAGTGAAGCTGCGCCACATCGGACCAGTACTCTCGGATAATTAAATTCACACCGAGCTAGGGTGACAACAAGCGTTAACTTCAAACACGCACACATGTACACAGGCCTGACAGCACTGGATTATAATTTCTCCCCGTGTGTGAACTAGATATTCCACATTCATGTTTGATAACTCCGACTGGAGGCTACCACCAATAAAAAAAAATCTAAAAGAGAGAAATTATGGTCTCTTTCTTGTGTGTATTTACAACTATGACAGAGAACCAATGCATTACCATCAATGACAATATTTTGGTTCAAGATATAAAGTAGTTAAACAAAAATTTAATTGAAAGATGACAGTAATTATCACTATCAATAATCTCATCAATTCATCGTCAAGTCATATTGTATGTTTGGCTCGGTAGAGTAACAGCATGAAATTATTTTATCTCTTTTTTTTTTCTTAGGAGCTTCACGAACATAGTGACAAAAATACAGACATATGTAGACAAGAATGGTGGCTCCATAGAAGACCCTCCCAACACCCCCTCCCCACAAACAAACAAACAAATAAACAAACAACAAAAAACAAGAACTCAAAGAAAAAAAAACGTCTAAATTGAAAGCACTATCATCATAAAGGATTTCGGATACCTTCTACAATGTAGGTTAGATAATGATATTACATCTTAACGTTCCCTACTCCTGATAACAAAATGTTTTTATCTCACCAAACACAAGCCGACAAATATTTTCATGTATATCATTTATGTACGCTCTTTGTACAATCCTTGAATATACTAATTTTATATGATTGATAATAGTTATAGTACCCTTATGTCTGTGTGTGCTATGTTTCCGATGTTGAACTCCATGTGAATGAATTACGTGACAGTGTCGCTCGGTTTTCAGACTAAAACGATATGTTGTAGTTATCAACTGTTTGCAATGTGGTCAAAAACTTGACTGACAATCCCAAGACTTTCAGTCGGTCAACGAACTCAAACAGCTCTGAGAGGAGCGTCTTCGTGTAACGTGCTTTTGACGTGGTTATTGGATTTTCGACGCGATGAGCCTCCGCGTTATACGTCAAACTCAATGACAATCCCTATACACACTACCACGCCTTGCTCGTAGAAACAGATGCAACACGGACAAATAGTATCAGCAGCAGCGGTAGTAGTAGTAGCAGTCGTAGAAATTTAGTGGTGATAGGGTTTAATAAAGCGACCAGAAGAAATAGAAAGCCTCATAAAGGAAGGCTGATCTGGAAGTAAAATCACATACGTACATAAAGTGATAGAAAGAATTCAAAGATAGTTGACAGACACAGGACAGAACAGGTCATAATATACATAATATAAAACATGTAAGAGCTGCTAGAGTATACACACGTAGATGCAAGACGCAAACCCTCCACATTCAAGCACAGATATACACACAAAACACACACACACACCTCTAACAGACAGGATCGAATATAACCAAAATAGTCATGATAAAAACAAGCATGAACAAGAACCACTTAAACCAAAAACATACACGAAAAATAAGATATTTCACGGAAGACCTCAATAAGCACAACTCTTTTTCCTACCTCATTTCCATCACAGAATAACCCGTTATTCTGAAATGATCTGTGTATCTTGATAGAACCGGGCGTTCTATTACAATAATCTACGATGTGTTCTGTTACACTGCATTTCGAAACACGTCTTACGATGTCTGTTCAAAGGGGTGGACAATTACCTGGCTTTGAGTCTTGACTGTTATTTTACATTGGGTACTCAATACTAAAACGGCCACGAAACATTTGAAGGTGAATATTTTCATCAGCAGATCTTCATAAAAACTAAACATAATGAAATGAAATGAATAATGAAATTTTATAGGATAATTTTGACTTCTTGCCTTTTTTTCTCTGTGTTTTACACAGCAATTAGAGCCTGTTCTAATAATCTACTTTATGCAGGGAAAATTGATAGGAATGATTGCTTTCTACCTGATGTGTTGTGCACTATTTGTATGGAATGCAAACGATGGAATGACAGCAACCATATCGCTTGATGTGTAACGCGATACCATTCGCATTGCTAATTACAAGGTGTTGTAGGCATTTATCGTAAGTCAATGTCGTGACTTCTTGTAGAGTCATAAAATCAACGGATGGAACAAAATCGATTTAAGTAGGCCTATTGCATGTGTGCGAGAGAGGGAGACTATGCGTGCCTTCAGTATGTAAAGATTTGTTTATTAGCAGTCATGACTTAGTGACATTAGAAAAATAAAAACAAAACAAAAAACAAAAAGCTCTACAGAAGATAGCTGACAATTATCACCTAACTTACTTTTGAAGAGAAGAACTGCTATTCGGCTCGGATGAAATGTTATAGATATTTTCGTAATAAGTTCGAAGCCACTTATCTGATCGTTTGAAGAGATGATGTACTTCAGCATTTTGGAGTGGCAGATATGTAACATTTACGGTAAGTGCTATGTCTGTGCAATCTTCTGACTGACAGGGAGCAGTACATACAAGGCTTCAACGGACATACTTGATAGAAGCTTACAATCATATCTCATCATTTCCCAACCGTCTTTACAATCCAGTTAATCAATTTTTGCTTTTTCATATAGTTCTCACTGCAGTACTTAGAACAGTTCTGACTTTATAACCTATCTAATCGGACAAGTGTAAAATCTATAAATATATATCTGTATTATCATATACATTCATAGTTATCACATACAAATGAACATAAATTTTGTTCTGGTTCTTGTTCCGCTGATTGACAAGGGACTCCACAATATTGTTGCGCGGAACATTAAAGCTGGCTTATGATAGAGCGAACGAACCCTTGCTACAATTTGAGTGAGCGATATCATAAAATTCCGCTCAGGGCCACTGCATCATCTCAGTACCAGAATGTCCCTGCTTCGAATTTCAGAAAAAAAAAATGATAGAAGAATACTTCTCACACATGCAAGGTGACGAGTGTCAATACAAAACCGAAATGGTCAAGAGATAGCCATTTCTATGTCCTATCTTGCCCTTGTGATCTTTGCGCTCTGATCTTGCTGTTAGTGCAGCCGTTTCGGTAGTTGAAGTCTCAAATTGTCGTGCAGGCTGCTCGGCTGCCGAGCAAGTATATCCGTTCTCCTCTGATACCTCATAAAAACCTGTCTAATTTGTTGTCTAATGTTTATTCTAGTATAGTAGTTTTGAGGACATACGCACTTTGGCATTTTCATATACACCGTAAGTCCATGGAGCAATTTTACCCTTTTTTTTTTGCCTTGTCTGCCTGTAGGGATGAGTTCGAGGAAAACAGGTAATAATGACACTGCAATGAAAGCTGTAATTATGCCTTGTCCCATGACATTACCTATAAATCAATCCGTCAGTTCTAGTGGAAACCCGAGTTGACATTTAATGTGTGCCAACATCTCCGTGAAATAGAAATATGATTAAAAAATGGGATCCACCAGGTGACCAAGACGAAATATTGACGTTCTAATCCCTTGAAACATATGTGTATAGAAGAAAAAAAGAAGAAAAAAAGGTCGAGCTGTTTGATGACCCGACAAGACAACAATATTTTACACGAGCTTACATCAAATTCTAAACGAATATTTAGGGCTTGGACTATTTTAGGGCTTGGACAAAATATTCCCGTTGTCGCACATGCAAATTAATGACTTTTTTAAAGCATAAAAAGCAGCAATAATGATAATAATAATGATAATAACAAAAGAATGTTTAAAAACCCACTTCTGTCGTTCAATGACTGCAAAGGCAATGACCTACTGACTCCAGACCCGTGAATGCCATGACTGCGTCATAGAAAGGAAATGGGTTGTGAAAGCTTAATCTCATCACGTAGCCCTCTCAGGAGGAAAGCTACCGAAAAATCTGAAAAAGCTAGGCATCTGAAGACGCCTGGGACTTCTGAGCAGCACAAGTCTTATTTCGATGGCAAGCTTATTTTCATTACCAGTTTCTTTTCTCTCTCCCTCATAGCTTTCTTATTCTTTTTTTTTTTTTTTGGTGTGTGAATGTGTGTTAGTGCGTGAGTGTGTGTGTGTGTGTGTGCGTTTTGTTCTTCTTGTTGTTATCATAACATGACAAGCCTCCATTACAGGCTAAGTTCTAAAGTTGTGACTGATTTGCATCTTCGTGATACTATTTTTTCCCCCTCAGGTATAATATTGTCATTTTGCCAACGTGAAAAGGTGACAGTTAATCATCGTACTCTGCAGCTTATCCTTGCTTTAGTAAAAAAATGTTCTCGAAAGACAGAGAACAAAGACAGGATGCACCAGAAGATTAGAGACTACTAAATTCAGCGTCTTTTTTTAAAACTTGTCTGTGCAGATAAAGTCTGCCCCCATGAGAATGAGGTGGTTCCTTGTAACCAGGGAGATATGAGAGGATGATACTAGCTGCCTGCATATTGATACAAAATTGGAAAGGCAATAAACGGTAATCAAGATATGAGGACACAGGTAATTCGATAAAGAAACAATACTGAAAAGGGTTGTTTTTTTTTTATTTTGCGTAAGAGGAAGAGATAAAAAAGGCATATTTGATGTTTTAGTGTCCCACTGGAAAATCCGTCGACTCAAAGGGTGTCGTTTAATGTCGCATAAAAAGGGCGGGCGAGAGCGGGGAGCGAGTGGACTGGGCGTAGGAAGAGACAGATAGCTTGTTTTATGCGATCGTTTGGGAGTGGTTTATGGCCCCAAGAAGGGGCGATATAACGGACTCGATGCTGCTTACCTGTCATATCTAAGGGGTAGGGTGAGTTGTGGAGACCGTATGGCGTACTGTAGGCATTGTTGCTCATGTATTGTTGCTGGTGCGCCATGTGTGCGTGGTGAGGAGGAGAGCCAGCGTGTGTGAGGAAGGTGTTGCCGAAAGTGCTGGAGTAAGGCCGAGGCGTCGCTCCGTGCGGTGCGCCGCCGCGGATCTCTCCTCCGTTCCAGGCGGTGGCAGCGGCAGCGGGAGAGACTCCGCTCCCGGCTCCCTGCAGCTCCTCGCTCGCGCTGGATGCCGCCAAAACTCGACTCGGTCGGGGAGTTGTACATAGGGTAGGAGTAGTGAAATGCACTCAGCTGGTCCGAATTGGACGTGCTAACACTAAACCATGGCATTACACGATGTTCTTTGCCGACTTGCCGTCCCATAAAGTCCATTCATAGGTGCTGCTATCCCCCTGTATTCGGCGGCACAGCTCTCCATACCACTGGGGCGCTGAGTTGACCAGGTCTGTTCCATCCCTATCTGCATCATGCTTCAAAAAAAAAAAAGAGATCACGATGAGGGGCAAGCAAAGAACCCACTACCGATGATAAACAATACCCAATGTATATACAGCTTATCCCTTTCCTAGACTTGCGCTATATCTCGTTTTTCGTGTGTTTTTGGCGAGCAAAACTGACAAGTCCGTCGCCACTGTCGTTATTATGCCGTGACACCTCAGGTAGGTCGGAATCCGACCCTTCCGCCGTTTTCGTCAAGCTGGCTGTCTGAATAACGATCAGGCGACCTCACCGACCCTTCCGTATATGCTAATAGACATTTACAACTCAATCACGTGGACCTCCGCTTACTACGATACACCAACACACAAGAGCGCCCACTGAAAATACACCGACTTTTATTATCAATGGACCACCGAAATCTTGCGGATCGACAGGACACGTTTTTTTCGCCCTTGTTATGCATTGTCGTTAAGTTACCCCTTCCCTCTCCTTCTTTCTCTTCCAACCCTGCTCTAGCCTTCACGTCTTTTGAAGTCCTGCGATACCCCTTTTAATCTTATCGGCTTTATAGCACTTGAGTCAAATGGAAAATAATAACGGTGGGTTTGAAAATGCGCTCAATCGGCCGTCTCCGTTGTCCTTTTGATCTTGCTTGCAGCCGGTTCGTACTGGCAAATGAAGCTCACGCGCGAATTTACGGCCACCCCGGAAGAGTGGTGGCGGGGGGATGGTTTCAAGGGGGTAGGGCATGTCACGGATGGGGGACGAGGAGGAGAAGGAGGAAGAGGAGGTGGTAGAGGTTACAAAATCTTTGCATGCGTTATGCAACCCGGTCTTGTGCGTCGAATCCGAGAAACTTATGAGCATCGTTTGCATAAGTGCGGAAACACACGTATTGGCTCCATACACATTCAGCACACTAGTTTTTGATGCTTGCTGCTCTGTCCATTTTTTCATCAGGACAACTTATATGTGTGAGCACTGTTTTTTGTCATTTTTTTTTCCGTTCTCCATTTGCATACATAAAAAAGTAATTCATTTGATGATATATCCTTCTAATTCTATTTAAAAGACGACCAAAATGTTATATAGAGCTAAAGGGGGGGGGGGGGGTGTCTATTATTTTCATTGGTTTCACAGGCATGCCTCAGGCAACATTGCATGAGATGTTTGATGTTCTTATCTATTTTGATTTTTATTTCACTCAAATACAATTCTTATTTCCATTTCAAATCTAGTAAAGATAAAATTGATATTAAAATGTGTTGTTTGCACGGTTTAATAAAGTAACAACCTGGAAAGTTGTCTGGAGTTCATTAGAAAATGGCATGATACCATCTCTCTACAGCAAATGAAGCTCAAATCTCAGTACAGTACAATTAGGAATACTTTCAGAGATCATTGTTAAATGCATCATTTACCATTTTGCAGATGAAAAACAAAAAACCAAGCTTTAGCACTTCAAAAATAGTTCTAAAATGTGAGTTTGAGAAAAAATAGTGATATATCCTTGTATTTCAGGCTTTATTGCAAATTTTTTTTTTATACATGGTGGGATGTTTTGTGATACAAACTGACCTACAAATACGCATACAATGTGATATCTTGAACATTTTTTAAAATCCCTGCTCCCAAGGATAAACTGTAACCTTTAAGAGCAGGAAATATACTTCATGATCTCAGTATTAATACTGTAGGCGACTTATCAGTTATCTGTCTTCTCTCTCATTTCCGATCTTGCTTTAACCCTTTATGTGCCAATGTGTCAAAAAGTGCACAAAATTTCACATACTTACTTATGGACAGGAAGTTTACTGTGGTATACATAGGGTTAATGAAAGACGTGGTCGGTTATTGTACATATAGATGGATAGACAGTTGACACAATCAGAATGAGAGAGAGAGAGAGAGAGAGAGAGACAGACAGACAGAGAGAACGTTAAAGAGAGAGAAAAGCAGGGGAGGAGGGGTGGAGAGAGAGAGAGAGAGAGAGATAGAGAGAAAGAGGAAGAGAAGGATGCCATATACTTCATTTTTGACCAATGGGGTATACCACTGACACACACTATGAGGGGTTCCACCAAGTCATCTTATTGGAAGGTCCAACTGAAATCTTGTGTTAGCAAATACACAGAATTACTCAGTAAATATACAACAGTGATGTCAAGATAAACACATGACAAACACACAAACGAAGGATTGCATTTCTCCCCGTTTTTCCAGCACAATAATGTCGGAGTTGATATTGCTTCGAATTAGTTCAACCGCGCATGAATGTGAAAATTATTCGATTTTCTTCTCTTATCTTTGTCTGAAACCTTTCACTATGCTTTATGAAACTCTTATAATCATCAATTTATTAGTCTAAAAAAGAAGTTGTAATTTAACAGGTATCTAATTTTTTTATGATATTGTCTGTACTTCTGGCGTGCTCTACTTCCATTTATTCGGATTTCTTGGTCTTCCTTAGATGTTTGACGAATACACTACTTTGTCATTTGTTGCAAGAGTCAGAAATCAGTTTTTAAAACTGTATTTGGTGAAGCGCTTCTTAATACCTTCTTAAGATCCTTTGTAGAGTTGAAGAATCTTTCATTTGTAGGGAATCATCAAGCCAAATTGTTATGTGTAAGCTGTGATCAAAGTGATCACGATACTGAATGTCTCTCCTCTATAAACGAGGGCCATCGTTTTCAATCAACATTCAGTTAAAGATTCATGGAACAAGAAACACAAGCCTCGGTGCAGCTTATGACATCTATAACAATGAACCTTGAATTCATATGCATCCAACCAAAACCATGCTTTCGGTGAATCCAGTACTCCATAGACCGCAAAAAATCATACAGAATTTTTTGATCTGGTTTTTGCAGTTTAAGGTAGGGAGGGTAGGCCTATGTACCTTATGCATGACACGAAAAATTAGCCATGGCTACAATAATGTAATATGTATAATGATAAATGTGTCATGATTCAGTATGTGAAACGTGCATGCAAAATGTAAGTATAGGATGCTTAGATCTGTAAAACAGGCAAGATTTCTCTCTGCAATATCTTAAAACACAGGAAAAAAAAATCCGACTGCACATGGCAGTTGAGGGGGGGGGGAGCTGGGGGGGGGGGGTTGTATCGATTATATAAAAAAAATGGTGCTGCAACCCCACGCAGTGCTATGTGAAATAATAGAGGAAGGAAAACAAAGATGCATGGGAGAGAGAAGGAAGTATAAATGAATGTTGGAGGTCTGCATCTTCCCCCCCCCCTCCCATCCTTCCATTCCCCCATCCTCCCACCCCCCCCCCACACACACACTGTCATTATTTTCGCTTTTGTGTCATTACTGCATGATCACATCAATTCCGAGGCTATACAATACTGTGTGAAGAAGGATAGTTGATACCATACCATTTCAGTTTTCTATGGAGGGAAAGACATTCTACCATTTACAAAATCATTTGATTGTTTGTTTTTGTTTGTTTGTTTGTTTTTGTTTAGTTTTGCTTTGCTTTGTTTTGTTTTTACTTCTTGATTGAATATTTTGCGTGAAGAGGAATCACGCTTCTCGCTCTGTACATGTTAGTGTGGTAGGTCTGGAGTCCTTTGACATTATCATTGAGTCAGGGTGAACCTTCTCTTCTTTACCTAATCAAGTACCGACATGTATCATTGTCTTGTTAGCAAGTTGGTGATGGATGTAGATAAACAGTGGGGCGGTGGAAGGGAAATACTTAATTGCAGTCTCAAGATGTAGTTTAAACCATGACATAATTAGTAAGCGAAAAACTGAGTAGATAAATGAATAAACAGATACAGAAGTGACCCGTTAATCATGGACAATAGCTACATGTATGTGTCACAAAGAGGCATCATTGCCACTATGACTGGGGATGTGCGGAGCAAAGGGTCCTCGACCAGTTTACACCTGGACAATCCTAACGTCAATAACACCTGTTGGAGAAAATTGTCCGGAGAACGTTTGTCCAGTAGAATGCAAGTATAGTGTCCAAACATGCCGAACAAAAAATTGACCGTAGCAAGCAACATTCGTTAACGGAGAAAGGTGTTAATACTAAACCTCTATATAGAAAGGAAGACAATGATAGTAAGATGTAAATCATGGTTCTCGTTCGGATTTTGTGATGTGATGTTGTTTCCTGATGGTGTCTTGTGTCTCAATGATTACGATACTGGTGGGGAGTTTTGTATCGATTTATTGTTGTTTTGTTGGAGGATAGTGCTGGTGCTGTTGATGTTTTTGTTGTTGATGTCGTTGACGTTGGCTTCAGTACTAGCGGGCACTGCTGCTTGTTGTGACTTATGTGGCTTTTTTTATTTGTTCAGTTTCTCGTCAAAGCTAGAATGATTCAGATGGCGTTAGGCATGAGTGAGGCCGGTTTACAACATTTGTTTTCAGGTAAGCTAAATTGTCTTAACGACAACCAATATCACTGCATGAATGAAAGTAATTTTTTGCCACAACTTGCCTTTTTCGATTTGTCGTCATCGTCATGAAATAACTATTTACAGAGCCTTGCCGCTTGGATTTTTTTCCTCATCAGTACAAACAAGAATGAACTTTGACACAAGCTTCCGCTTTATACCTTCGGAAGATAAAGCCACGGCGCCTCACTCTTGTATATTTATATATCCGTCCAATAAGTACGGCACAATGTTAAAAAAAAAAAAAAAAATGCGAGATTCGGATTCGAGGGGGGAAAGGGCTAGGACGACACACCATGGCAGAAACAAAAGCCTTAAGAATTCTGACGTACTTTTTGCGGTTTCGCCACCACAAAAAGTGCAAACTGGATGCACATGCATGTTGGTATTTCAGCCTATTGGACTGTTCTCTGCAGCGCCTGTGTGGGGGAAGCTGGGGCAGGCAATTTCATGAATACCTGACAATGTACTTGTGCTTTCATATAACACTGCAGAATAGAAGTGATATCTTGTTTACAATGTTCGTTTCCTTAAGGGCTCAAATCGTTTTTTCATGCTTTTTAACATGACTCACCATGTGAGTATTGTTCAAAGAAGAGCGTTTATCCAACATGGGATACGGTTGTGTCTTTTGTCGTCGTCAGAGTTAGAACATCGGATGATGGAGCTGCAACATGCTCCATGGTGAGAAAATCTCCTCTAACGGTAAAACTTGCTCGTGGATTGAGCAGCATCACTTGCTCCTCTCCCTCCTCCTCTGGAACTCTGACGAACATCATGGTATGATAGCGTGTGGTACATTGTATCAGAAGACACGGACGGTGTGTAGCATTACCAGCCTTTCAACTCAGCAGAAATTGAGGTGTGTGTGTTTGGGTGCATGTGTGTGCATAATGTAAGTGTAAGTTCATGTGTGTGTGTGTGTACGCGTATGTATGTGTGTTTGTCTCTATGTATACGCCAAGTCAGACTGTGTGTGTCCGTGTGTGTGTGTGTGTGTGTGTGTGTATGTGTGTGTGTGTGTGTGAAATTTATTTTCCTTTAGATCGATGATGTTGCACGAATATCATGGGACTGATCTCCATGGGCTAACAACCTTACGTGCTTTTTTTTTTACGTTCTCTAGTCTCAAGAGTTGTCTCTTCATTAAACCTTAAAAGTCTATGTCATGATTATGTACCATCCCTTGAAATGTCAGAGACGGTATATCTCATTCAATCACCTTTTTAGCGGGAACAACAGGGTTAATCTATAACGGAACCATCCATTGTCTCTTCGGGACCAAAAGGATTTTTTTTTTCAAACTACATTCTCGTGCTGTCGAAACAGGAGCCGAACAAAGTCAATGACATGAAACAATAACACGCCGACGGTCTAGTGGCTGTGATCAGCGAGATATCATCAAGGTTGTGATCATTCGAATAATAATGATAAATCAAGCAGCGTGACGTTCATGCATCGTCAGCCGCACAAGAATGATCTGTTAACCCTGACAGTGCTGTCAGCCACCTGTTTCTACGCATGGCGTCAGTGACATTTTGAGCTGTTGGCAGTCAGAGGGATAGTTGTGTGCGTGTGTGCGTGTGTGTGTGTGTGTGTTCATCTTCTCGTATCTATTTTGGTACAATGATGAGCACACTAAAGCTCAACTGATTTTCGCACCTCCTCTGAAACAAAGGAATGACAAGACGTGGTGTTCATAGGCTTACATGATCGGAAGTATCGCATTTCAACCGAGAAGGCATAGCGGCGAACAGTTTCTACACGAGGCTGCGGCAACGATCGTGTCTGAGCCTCGAGATTAACACATTACATGAGAAAATTGGAGAGATCACGTAGTCATGAATGCGCTGGGACAATGGAGTTCAAACGTCCCGCGGCAAAGTCCTGAATAGGGAAAACGCTTTTCGTTCCTCCACAGCCGCAGCTCATTTGCATACGTAATTAGATCCGATAGACCCGAGCGTTATAGAGAGCAGAAGCTGTATCTCCGGTATAGTTCCCAGTAGTTTGGTTCATCAGATTAGGGTAAAGTCCTAACGAATCAGCTACCACTCAGATACATACAAGAACCAAACACAGCAACACAGATAGTTGGTTTGGACAGAATGGAGCTGTCAAAATCTACTCTATGAATATTGTTCCGGGGGGGGGGGGGGGGGGGGGTTGTCTCCTAAATATTGGAAAGCCGTCTGATAATGTTACTTTAATAGATTAAAAATACTCTTTGCCATGTCGTGATTCCTGGATTTTGAGTGTAACACTTTTTGCCTCAAACTCTTTCTGCAGTCCGAAATGCACATTCTGATATTAGAAGGCCTATGCATTGGTTACTGACCTACAGCATTCAGCTACTTGAAGTACCGTATTCAGTTGCGCCTCTGGAATCTTCTGCAACAAAGATCTGAATATGAAGCTGAGGCATGAGGACATCGACACAGTCCCACCGCATTGGTGCTCCACGTTCTGTCCAGCGAGGGAAGAAGACAAAGCTCCCTAGACCTGATACTATCGTCAAGTTTATACCGTGTTCGTCATCTTGTCATCATGAACAGAAAGCGAATGAAATGGAAGCAGCATATCTTGGCTTCGAGGATGACCTGACAGAAACAAGTATTAACATATTACAGAAAGCACACGAGTTAGTCAAAACAAACGGTATAATGTGATTGCTGCTTTGCCAACGGATGGACTGGATCCTCCTGGTGCTGATCAAAGCGACAAACGACGGTACTAAAAAAAAAAGAAAAAAAAGTCTTCAACTTATCTTTCTCCTCCACTTCCGGGTTTCTTCACCTGACAAGCAAAAACAAAACAAACAAAACAAAGCAAAACATAACCTTACCGCGCTCACACTTCAAAGTCTCTATCTATTTCTTTTTAGTGTCACTTACACACTTCCGGGGTAAAAAAAAAGAAAAAAAGTTGGGGGTGGGCCAAAGTGGTGACACCTTATGTAATCCTTTGTATGGTGCAAAAAAAAAAAGTGTGGCGGAGGGGGGGGGGGGGGGGGGGTGGGGCGAGCCCCCCCCCCCCCCCCCGACTCCGGTCCCCCCGGCCGTGCCTTGTTATATTTACTTGAATTTTTATTGTATATAATGCAAAAAGACAAGATTGCCTACTTGAGTATTTCCCATCTTTATTAGATAGACATTTTAGTCTGTGAATGAATCAGTTACACAAAAGATGAACGTCTATTGGATGTACTTATATTATACAAATGAGCAAGCAAGAATGAATTATTTTCAGTGATTATCTGCTTTATGATTTGTAAACTCCAGAAAAAAAAATCTGAAAAGTTTATGATTTATGAGTAGATGAGACACAAAATCGATAGAATACGAAATTCTTCAAAAAACAGTATAACACTACGTTGGGAAGAATTGAGAAAGATTTAAAAAAATATGCTGCGTGGTGCAAGTCCAGTCAGAATTATAATGATACAATTTAATGAAGCGGCAAATCAAATCCGTCACACACACCTTGGCAGTGTTGAAAAGGTCACCTGGATAATGTCAACGAGTATAGATATAGGTCATTGTCGCACAGATTAACAAATTAAACCACTGACCTTAACCTTTTCACATCTTCTCCTTCTCAGTTTTAGCAGGAAGCAGGCGGTCACCCCGTAAGTTAAATTATCTGGCACAGTATAGCGGATAGATTCAATTTCCAATGATTAAACTCCACACGCCTTGTTGTTTTCGTCGAGACGGAATGACAAATGGAACGCAAAACGAGTGAGTGATGTATTCATTTGGACTTTTTTTTTTGTCGGCTTATCAAGTCATCCGAGTGAAGCTTAGGAGTCAATTGGCTTTGAAGGTTTCCTTAACATTCAAACCAGTACAAAGATGGTCTTTCAAGAGTTTTTGTTTTAATAATGATAATGGTAAATAATAACAATAAATACAATAGAATATGCATACAAGTATATATATATATAAGTATATATATATATATATATATAGATATACATGTATATATATACATACACTGTATATATATATACATACATATATATATAAATTATATACATATATATATATACATATATATATATATATATATATATGAGAACAAAAAGATAGATAAATACATAAATAAGTAAATAGTTGAATGAATACACATGATGAAACAAGAAATGATAGGAGTAAACTATCTTCATTTCGAATGAGGTGGTAAAAGATTTTCCGTAAAAGAGCCACGATCTGTACTCCAGTTGTTAAGAAGAGAATTTGAAATATGCAAGAAATCAACGAGGAAAAAAAGAATCACACTTTTATCGAGTCGCTCTCTATCGATGGCTGAAGAAGACTTTTAAGGGATTGAATAAGAGAGTGTTTGACATTATCGACTCATGCATAACTCGAAAGACACACTTGCTTTGAAGCCTCCATTCAATATTAAGGTAAGCGTGTCAAGGCAAAACCACAATTTCCCAATTTCCCTTTCCATTTCTCCATGTATAATTTGGAGGAGGAAATTGGACGAAAAAGAGAAGAGAGAGCCTACAGACTTAAGGAACGCAGGCAAGCAAAATCAAGTAACATATCACAGGTTCCAACATGTTTTGTTTTGGTTCGGTTTTTGCTTTGTTCCTCTTTGTTTTGTTTTTTCTACTTTGATAACTTGAATCTATTGCGAAGAGGGAACCCGAGGTCTATCCTTTATTTCATGTACTTGTATAAGTAATATTAGAAGAAGGCATAAAAGTTTTATCCGATGAAACACAGCTACTCAATAAGAATCACTCGTCCATGAAAGACGCAGTTACTGTGTGAGACACAGAGTATGCATAAGCGAACCTAACTTTACATATTAATTGGGTTACCGCATCACAATCCCAGTGTAATTTGCCTTTTTTTTTTTCCTTTGGTAATGTCTACCGTGATCATGTTTGACTGATGATAGACTTGATACCCAGAAATTGTAGATGTTTACTTTCTCATATCAGAAAACTGCCCCTAAAGTCTGGAATATGAAGCTACTGCGCTCTTAGAAGGGTTGAGAAAAAAACCCACATTATCTTTAATCAACACTTGAGAAGGTATTATGGTGACCTGTAAACTTTTGATTAATATTTGCCCAACTACTTTTTGGTAGACTTGCCCATCTCTCAAAACGCTTATTTTGGTAATTATTGTCCAACATTTTTTTTAGCAAACAATTGCCAAACTGACACAACCTTCTTTCATCGGGTAAATTATTTACCCAAGTCACAAATAGCCCCTAAATTAGGCAATCATTCAATAGCAAAAGATTCTAAATGCACACATCGAATTTGGTAATCACTGCCAAATTTCAAGAATTCTTTCAGTCAATTTTCAAGACGCATGTTTATTGGATCATTGATATCAAATTGTTTTTTTCCCTTTGAATAAACCACATCTAATTCTATTCTTTTTAAAAAATGCATTGGATAAAAAAGGAATACACACATAGAAAAAAGAAAATAGAGCAAATTAAGTGGGACCACATTACGGATAACTTAAACGAGTTTTCTTCATCAGGAATACTCAGAGTATAGCATTTATTATGAAATGTATACGACTCACAATTACGATAAAGCAGATACACAACAAAAGTTATAATCGAATTATCTACATATTTTGCTTGGAAAAGTCACATTGGTTTGTCTGTGTGCACAGATCCAAATAAACGTAATTTTACGTGTCTAGCTCATTACCTCTGTTGAAAATATTATAGATTTGATATTTTCAGTCTTTGAATATTGTTTATTAGGCATCCGTTCTCCTCTTACAAAACCTTTTGTCTACACAAGATGTAAACATACTTCCTTCTTTCTTTCTTTCAAGTAATGATAAAGTAGTCACGAAAACACACTTTTATAAATTGGCTTGCGAGAGGATAGCGACCCCAAACCAGACTTTTTCACCATTCTGTAGCACTGCGTTCTGGTTCTAACCGCACAGAAGGGGGATTTGTTGGGATACAGCAGACTCAACGGAGGTTTAGATCTAGCTAAAATTGTGATGACTTCCATCACAAACGTTTTTTTTTTTAATATGTTTTTTTCCTTCATATAACTTGCCGTTGACGCCCTGAAAACCTTTGTAGTGGAAATCTGGCAGTAAATATTTGATATGTTGTCCATGGGAGCTTGCGACTGCCACAGAAAAGCCTGGAACATCAACTCAGTACAAAAGAAAGATAAGGAACAATGGCATACGAAATAAATTAAAGATAAGACAGATCATAAAAAGTGCAGTAGAAAAGAGAAAATTTCAGGCTGGATGAAGAAGAGAAGAGAAAAGAAAAAAAGAAGAAAAATCCAACAACGAAGTAACTAAAGCTGTAAGTCAATATAATGTTATAATTATCTCTCTCTCTCTCTCTCTCTCTCTCTCTCTCTCGTTGTATATATATATATATATATATATATATATATATGTATGTATATGTATATATCAAGAGTAAAAACAGTCGTATAATCACCGCAGGAGCCAAAAAATTGGACTGACGTTTCGGTCAAAGACCTTTATCAAAGTAAGTCTGAACATAAACAATTTGATGCAAGAAACTAAGAAGACGACTTACACACCAACGCAGAACTTTCATATTTTGATTATATGTATGTATATGTATATATATATATATATATATATATATATATATATACATGATATTCATATTCTCACTTTGTAGAGTTGGCGTTCGATGGCGTGTAGGCAGTCGAACTAATGATAACAATAATATTCGAAAAGATTGCCTGAAACTCGGAGTATATCAATAAAGTACCAATGAACTCTTCTCTAGTCAACTACCTGTGTGACGATTGTTAAAGATACGGATATGTTGGTGTATATAATGAATATATTGTTTGTTGATTTATTAATTTCGTTAACTTTCTATTTCTATCCCTTTTCACATGCAAAATTTGGTACAACACTTGCGAGAGTAAGATTAAAAAGAGGACAGTATTGGCTAAGAATCATAACTATACTATTTTCATTCAACGAAAGTGTATAGGCTGTCTATAGCCAACGCCGGTATGTTTTGAGTACATGTTTGTTGATTTGATTGGAGTGTCTGTGTGTGTGTGTGTCTGTCTGTCTGTCTGTCTGTGTGTGTGTGGGTGGATGTGGGTGTGGTCATGTTTGGAGATTTGGCGTTTCCTTTTAGTAGTTTTACTGAGGAAAATTGTGAAAATAAGATCAATATGAAGGAGTTGGCGCTTTTCAGACATTTTGAAGTTAATTCAGCGGGTAACGCAATTTTATATCCCAAGTCTTAATGAAAAATAATTATGCCCTAACGAATGGGGGAGTATCGAATTGAAAACAATTATAT